>NC_081555.1:128494384-128855009 GCF_963082655.1 Stomoxys calcitrans
CTAGAAACTCAAATTATGAATTCTTAGAGGAAAACACATCAAAAAGAAAACACACCACTACTAAAAAAGGAATATGAAAATAAGTAAAAAGGCATTTGGTTCAAGATCGGGAGATTGGTCTACATGGCAGCTATATCTAAATATAGACCAATCTGGGCCATATTGAACACGAATGTCGAAGAGCTTAACATAGTAACACAGCTCACTGTGTCAAGTTTCAGCGAAAACGTGTAATACACGTGCTGCTATGGCTCCAAGAACTTAGATCGGGAGATGGGTCTATATGGCAGCTATATTCAAATCTGGAACGATCTGTATTGAACGGGGATATTGAGTGGCCTACTCGCCTTAGTGCAACTCGCTGTCCCTAAGTGGCCTAATGCAACTCGCTGTCCTGAATTTCAGCGAAATCGCACAATAAATGCGCCTTTTATGGGCCCTAGAGCATAAATTGTGAGTTCGGTCTACATGACAGTTAAATCAAATAATAGACCGACCTTCACCATTCTCGGTGCAAATATAACTTAACTCATTGTGCCTAATTTCAGCAAAATCGGCTAATAATCTCAGCTTTTATGGGCCCAAGGCCTGAAACCGGAAAATCGGTATATATGGCAGCTGTATCCAAATCTGCATCGATCTGAGCTGTATTGAATAGGCATGTCAAAGAGTCTACCATTACTCACTGTTTCAAATTTCAGCGAAATCGAACAATAAATGCACCTTTTAGGGCCTAAAACCTTAAATCGGAAGATCGGTCTATATGGCAGCTATATCAAAATCTACACCGATCTGGGAATCTACACCAAATTGAAGAAGGATGTCGAAGGGCCTAACACAACTCACTGTCCCAAAATTTTGGCGACATCGGACAATAAATGCGCCTTTTATGGGCCAAAAACCTTAAATCGAGAGATCGGTCTATATGGCAGCTATATCCATATCTGGACCGATCTAGGCCAAATTGAAGAAGGATGTCGAAGGCCCCAACACAACTCACTGTCCCAAATTTTGGCGACATCGGACAATAAATGCGCCTTTTATGGGCCCAAAACCTTAAGTCGAGAGATCGGTCTATATGGCAGCTATATCAAAACCTACACCGATCTGGGCCAAATTGAAGAAGGATGTCGAAGGCCCTGACACAACTCACTTTCCCAAATTTCGACGACATCGGACAATAAATGCGTCTTTTATGGTCCCAAAACCTTAAATCGAGAGATCGGTCTATATGGCAGCTATATCAAAATCTGGACCGATCTAGGCCAAATTGAAGACGGATGTCGAAGGCCCCAACACAACTCACTGTCCCAAAATTTGGGGACATCGGATAATAAATGAGCCTTTTATGGGCCCAAGACCTTTAATCGAGTGATCGTTCTATAGGGCAGCTATATCCAAATTTGGATCAATCTGGACCAAATTGCAAATAGATGTTGAGGGGCCTTATACAACTCACTGCCCCAAATTTCTGCGAAATCGGATAATAAATATGTCTTTTATGGGCCTAACAGCTAAATCGGCGGATCGGTCTATGTGGGGGCTATATATCAAAATTTAGTCAGATATAGCCCATCTTCGAACTTAACCTGCCAATGGACAAAAAACCGATCTGTGCAAAATGCCACCGTAGCGCAGAGGTCAACATGCCCGCCTATGGCGCTGAACGCCTGGGTTGGAATCCTGGCGAGACCATCAGAAAAAATTTTCAGCGGCGATTTTCCCCCTTGTAATGCTGGCAACATTTGTGAGGTACTATGCCACGTAAAACACCTCTCCAAAGAGGTGTCACACTGCAGCACGCCGTTCGGACTCGGCTACAAAAAGCAGGTCCCTTATCATTGCGTTTAAAACTTGAATCGGACTGCACTCGTTAATATGTGAGAAGTATACCCCTGTTCCTTAGTGGAACAGTTGCCAATGAACATTCCAGTAAGGAACTTGGGCAAACTTCTCACATATCACTGAGTGGTGTCCGATTAAAATTTTAAACTCAATGATAAGGCGCCTCCTTTTTATAGCCGAGTCTGAACGGCGTGCCGCAATGAGACACCTCTTTGGGGAGAAGTTTAAACTTATTTTTATAGCCGAGTCTGAACGGCGTGCAGCAATCCGACACCTCTTTGGAGAGAAGTTAAAACATGGCACAGAAATGTCGCCAGTATTGGGAGGGGACAACCAACGCTGAATATTTTTTCTGATGTTCTCACCAGGATTCAAACTCAAGCGTTCAGCATCATAGACAGACATGCTAACCTCTGTGCTACGGTGGCCTGCTTCACCATAACCGCTCAAAATCTTACACCAGTACTACTTATTAATTTTCGACCATTCGGACCTTTCGATTTGGTTAAAATTTGCTCTTGAAAGGCGCAAGTCTTATAAATATAGCTTTTAACATCTGATACAGCCGAATTTCTCAATACGAGGGCTGGTATATAAATCACTAGCCTTAAAATGAAAATGTGAAATTTTATATTCAAAAATACTTTTAAAGTTTTTCAAAGTTTCCTCCAGCATGAAGCGCCCAAATCAATTGTCCAAGTACTTTTCCCACTACGAATTGAGACACCACAAAAACATGTTTATGAAGGCATTTTCTGGCGACGAAAATCATTGAGCATGAATTTTTATCTTTATGTGCGGGAATAAAAAGAAGTCATTGGATGCCCGGTAAGGGCTGTATGACGGATGACCCATCAATTCCACTTTTTGGCCGGTCAAAAAGGCGCTGGTTTGAGGCATCCCTTCGCCTTGGAGAACAATGTTACGTTTTCCCTTTTCTCCAAGACTTTAAGCAATCACATTATGGTGTACCACTCAAAATTGTCCGTCCTACTTTCTTTAAGCAGAACAATCGTCACATGACCGATTTTGCAGAGGAAACCGCAGTCAATTTGCTTCGAAGTGCTTCTTCCACGAACAACTTTCTCTGGATTTGGTTTGTCTTTGAACGATTCGCCACTTGAAACCATCTTATAAAAGTATTTTGCGGCACAGCGATCGTATTTTTTTCAACATTGCTTCCACTAATCGACACGAGCCTTTTTTTGAACGATTGCCAAATTGTGAGGAATCCAATGAAAACAAACCTTTTTTACGGCAAGGTGTTCATGCAAATTCGAACGCATGCTGGTGGAAGAAATGCCCAAGTATGCCTCCATCTCGTGGTATGTCACTTGACGATCTTGCATTATGAGTCCACTTACGGAATCAATGTTCTCTGCTACCACCGTCGTTTTTGGACTACCTTTACGGAATTCGACTTTGAGCAAGCGTCGGCCACAACTGAATTCATTACACCAGTCTTTCACAGTACTATAGGATGTTGCTTCGTCATTTTTCAATGGAAATATCAGATTGCACCCAGCAACACTTGGTGTTACCTAGGCCACAAAATTATATAGCAGTCCTCGTAAACAATCCACCATGGTTCTGTGAACGATTCCTTAAAAATATTGAAGATACATCTACAAAAAACGATGGTCCGTACTTGTCATGACTATCGGAAGTCATAAATAAATACCTCGTTTAAAAAATCAGTCAAATAATTGCGCCCCCCCTAGGTCAAGAAGTATAATCGGGCGAGCGGTTTATATGGGAGCTATATCAGGTAATAAACCTATTTGGACCATACTCAACAGGGGTGTTGGAAGCCATAACAAAATTTAGTGAGCAAAATGTCAGCCAAATCGGGTGGTATTTGCGCCCTCTAGCGGTTCAAGACGCGAGATGGAATTATATGACAGCTATATAAAGTCATGTGCAGATTTGATTCTTGGCACAGTTATTGAAAATCGAAACAAAACACGTCATGCAAAATTTCAGAAAAAGTCAAGATCCGGAATCGGTTTATATGACAGCTATATCAAACCCTGGAACGATATGGTTCATTATACCTTATACGGAGGAGCAGCTATATCAAGTTATAGTCCGATTCGGGGCCCAAGAAGCGAAATCGGGAGATCGGTTTATATGGGAGCTGTATCAAGCTATAGATCGATTCTGACCATATTGCACACGTATGTTGAAGGCCATGGGAGGAGCCGTTGTACAAAATTTGTGCCAAATCGGATGAGAATTGCGTTCTCTAGAGGCTCAAGAAGTCAAGACCCAAGATCGGTTTAGATGGCAGCTATATCAGGTTATGGACCGATTAGGACCATACTTCGCACAGTTGTTGGAAGTGATATCAAAACACTATGTGCAAAATTTCAATCGAATCGGAAGAGAATTGCGCCCTCTAGAGGCTCAAGAAGTCTAGACCCAAGATCGGTTTATATGGCAGCTATATCAGGTTATGGACCGATTAGGACCATACTTCGCACAGTTGTTGGAAGTGATATCGAAACACTATGTGCAAAATTTCAGTCAAATCGGAAGAGAATTGCGCCCTCTAGAGGCTCAAGAAGTCAAGACCCAAGATCGGTTTATATGGCAGCTACAACAGGTTATGAACCGATTTGAACCATACTTGGCACAGTTGTTGGAATTGATATCAAAACACTATGTGCAAAATTTCAGTCAAAACGGAAAAGAATTGCGCCCTCTAAAGGCTTAAGAAGTCAAGTCCCCAGATCGGTTTATATGGCAGCTATAACAAAACATGGACCGATTTGGCCCATTTACAATCCCAACCGACCTACACTAATAAGAAGTACTTGTGCAAAATTTCAAGCGGCTAGCTCTACTCCTTCAAAAGTTTGCGTGCTTTCGACAGACAGACGGACGGGCGAACGGACGGACAAGGCTAGTTCGACTTAAAATGTCACAACGATCAAGAATATATTGGGTTGCCCAGAAAGTAATTGCGGATTTTTTAAAAGAAAGTAAGTGCATTTTTAATAAAACTAAGAATGAACTTTAATCAAATATACTTTCTTTACACACTGATAACTGACAGAAGAAAGAATGCAATTACAGAGTCACAAGCTGTGAAAAAATTTGTCAACGCCGACTATAAGAAAAATCCGCAATTACTTTTTGGGCAACCCAATATATACTTTATGGGGTCTAAGACGCATATTTCGAGATTTTACAAACAGAATGACGAAATTAGCAATCCCCCTATCCTATGGTAGAGGGTATAAAAACAAACATATCTGCAATTTGATTTTTCCTGTCTACGTCCAATAATGGAACAGAAAATTAATAGTCTTTCCTGCATAAATTGTTATCATCAAAATCCATTCCACACACTGGCTATAATAAATCATATTTTAAATTTTCTTCCATCTAAGGCACAGGGAAATAAAATGCCTTACGATCATTTCAAAATCGATCAATTCGCCATTGACATGAAGTGACAACAATAAACAATTGTTGTACAAATTTGTACACTACGTTGTTTTTTTGCAAACATTTGCTTACTACAGGAACACAGTAAAAACAGCAACAAAAGTGTTGGGATATATGTGGCTATCCATTTGGAAAATGTTGTTGTTACTATTTCTATTGCCATTGCGATTACATTCGAAAATGCTTATTTGGTAGGGAGACAAAAGACAGAGGCGTCTGGAAGCCACAAAGCATCCGTAGTCGAGTGTCAATTGAATATTAAAGTGAGCGGGAGATGAGAGTAAGATTTGGTCCCCTACCCTCCAATAGTTTGGGTCCCTTCCCTCGCAGAGGAAAATAAAGTTTAGAGCGACCAATAATGGCGATGAATAATGCACTCAAACAAAATTTTTTTTTAACTAAGATATACGCAAAATAAAAATTACTATATATAGAAGGTGATTTTTTAAGAGCTATAGGAAAGTTTTTCAAAAAGAAATTAAGAAAAAAATCGATAGTGCAAATATTGACCGTGACTGCGCCTCAAATGGTCCATCCGCTTAGTCCAATTTGGTCCAAGTTGCATACTCTTTACAACATTTCGGCCGGTATCTCACGAATAAATGCTTCAATGTTGTCTCCCAATTCGTCAATTGAAGCGGGCTTGTCTGTAAAGACACCAGTCTTAACATAGCACCACACAAAATAGTCTAAAGGCGTTAAATCGCCCGATCCCGAACGTGAAATAAAATGTTCACCGAACTCACCTCTCAATAAGACCATTGCTACGCGGGCTGTGTGGCATGTGGCACCGTCTTGTTGAAACCACATGTCATGCAAGTCAAGCTCTTGCCTTTTGGGCAAAAAAACAAGTTGGATATCATTTCACGATAGCATTCACCATTCACAGTTACGTTATGATTTGCATCATCTTTGAAGAAGTACGGTCCAATGATGCCACCAGCCTATAAACCGTTGTTCGTTTGTAAGACGATTCATGGTTAAATTATAAAACAAACTGAATATGTTTGAAACAAAACACGAAACGTGCGTCATTTATTTCTTGATCAAAAGATTTTGGTAATAATTTAGAGTTAAAGTCGGAAGACTTAAATATTAGGATATTTTCTTCAAATTATTCTCTATGTTCAACTGGGACAATCAATCAGATCGCTGATTGAATCTCATTTTACGTTACAAATCATTTCTGATTTACTTTTTACCTTGCGAGTGTAAATGGGCCAAACAGATCTTCCGCTTTGACTTCTTGAGCTTCTAGAGGGCGCAATTTTGGCTGAAATTTTGCACGTAAAGCTGTGTTATATTTCCCAATACCCTTCCCAAGTATGGTCGAAATCGGTTGATAACCTCATATAGCTGCCATATAAACCGATCTTCTGATTTGACTTCTGGAGCCTCTAGAGGGCGCAATTTTCATCTGATTTGGATGAAATTTTGCAAGTTACGTTTTGCTATCTCATCCAACAGCCGTACTATGTAAGGTTCAAATCGGTTTATAATTTGATATAACGGCTATATATACCGATCGTCCGATTTGACTTCTGGAGCCTCTAGAGGGCGCAATTTGTATCCGATTTAGCTAAACCTTCGCATGTAGTGTTTTGTAATAACTTCCTACAGAGGTGGCAAGTATGATCGAAATTGCGTGATAACCTGATATAGCTGCCATATAAACTGATCACCCGATTTGATTTCTTGAGCCTCTAGAGGGCGCAATTATTATCCGACTTGGCTGAAATTTTGTATGTTACGTTTTGCTATGGCTTCCAACAGCCGTGCCAAGTATGATCGAAATCGGTTGATAACGTGATATAGCTGCCATATTAACATATCTCCCGATTTGACTTCTTAAGCCTCTAGAGGGCGCAATTTGTATCCGATTTAGCTGAAATTTTGTATGTAGTGTTTTGCTTTTACTTCCTGCAGGCGTGCCAAGTATGGTCAAAATGGATTGGTATCCTGATATAGCTGCCATATAAATCGATCTCCCGATTTGATATCTTAAGCCTCTAGAGGGCGCAATTTTTATCCGGTTTGGCTGAAATTTTGCATGAAGTGTTTTGCTATGACTTTCAACCGCCATGCCAATTATGGCCCAAATCGTTCAAGAACCTGATATAGCTGTCATGTCAACCAATCTCCCTAGTTGACTTCTTGGGCCTCCAGGGGGCGTTATTTTTTTGGCTGCAATTTTAAACGTTGTATTTTTTATGACTTCTTATAATAATGACAAGAACGCTGCTTCTGTATCTGTAGAAGTATCACCTATATATTTGAAAAAAAGCGATCCATGCTGGAGGGTATATAAGATTCGGCACAGCCGAACTCAACGAGGTTTTAATTGTTTTTAGGCTTATTTAGTGAAGACGGGATTGGAGGTCTACCCAGAGACACTCGATATTGGTATGTCAGTTAGACTACTAGACGATTGTACGGCTTTTTTAGGCAGAGATCTGAGCCGTTATGATGGCAGCAGTAGGGCGGACCTCAAGGCATCAAATTCGAAGACCAGGAGGTCGAATTGTGTGGTGGAGTGTTTGGTGCCCTGAAAGGGCTCCGGGCTAACTATGTTGTGTTGACGTGAATTCCTGGGTTAGTCTATGTTCAGGAAATTGAAAGGGCGGACGAGTATTCCATGAGGGGATCCTCCACGGCAGGTAGAATTGTGGCCGGCCTTGCACACGTGCCTTTTGTCGAACTACTGAACATAGTAGAGGAGATGGCCAGTGTGCAAGCGGTGGCGAGGTGAGAGTCTGTGGATTGATGTCCGATTGCCACAACACTCTGGCCAGCTGTTGACCAATGGACGACGCGAATTGCTGGCCCTTGCTTAGGGGTAACTGAGTGCGCTTTCAGGAGACAACCTGTGGACGCGCCCGGTATCTCGCAGCTAAGCTTCTCGTCACAGCTATGAATACCACATAGATCGGGCCTCAATGTTCCAGCCCATGTGGTGCTATCCAGCTATCCAGGAGACATAACCAAACACTGTGCGATAGGTTGTTGTTGTAGCCACATTTTCGGCGGCGTTCCTCGCCTAGCTCTTGTAGGTGAGCAAGCTCGTTTCCGCAGGAACAGGGTGGCCATTGGAAATTTAAATGCGCCAATAACCCGCCTTTTCATATCGAGCATCATAGGCACTCAGTATTCGTGCAAGAGCCGGCGCCGCCCGACCTATCACTGAGACTCTTCGCTTAATACCGCTGATTGCCCACGACTGGCGGTGCAGCTACTCCGTCGAAGCATTTCACTCACTACCCCTAACCTGTGGACGCGCCCGGTAGCTCGCAACTAAGCTTCTCGTGACAGCTATGAGCACCACACATATTGGACCTCAATGTTCCAGTCAGTGTGGTGCTCACAGCCATCCTGAGCAGGGTGATAGGTCAAACGGCCGCGCGCATGGCGATCCCGCACAACGACTACTGCGGACGCTGTCTTGATGAGGACGAGATTATCGAAAACCTGCTCTGCACATGCCCAGGTCTAAAGCAAAATTGCAAATTTTGCCCATGAACATTCCACTAAGAAACAGGGGCAAACTTCTCACATATCAATGAGTGCAGTCGGATTCAAGTTTTAAGCTCAATGATAAGGGGCCTCCTTTTTATAGCCGAGTCCGAACGCCGTGCCGCAGAGCGATACCTCTTTCGAGAGAAGTTTTACATGGCATAGTACCTCACAAATGTTGCCAGCATTAGGAGGGGAAAACCACCGTTGAAAATTTTTTCTGATGGTCTCGCCAGGATTCGAACCCAGGCGTTCAGCGTCATAGGCGGACATGCTAACCTCTGCGCTACGGTGGCCCCCAGGTCTAAAGGGGCACAGAATTTTTCCTCCTAGGGATGCGGTTTCTCTCCGATCGCGATGAACTTGCAGATGTGTCTCTGGGGAGTCTCCTTAGATATGTGGTTCAAACGGGTTTATTTCGACAATGGACGCTATAAAACTCTTTAATAGGTATGCGCAGACGCGGTGTACCAATGCTTGGTTCTCGGCGAGTGGATACTTGAGTGAGTGTGAACCGATACTTCGGGAAAGTATGGTGTCGTGATGGATAGGCGAGTGGATACTTAAGTGAGTGTGAGCCGATACTCCGGGAAGCATTCGCGTCGTGGCGTAATGGATGGATCTCTCATATCTCATCATCTTCTTGTCCTTCCTTCGGGTCGGAGTAGGGGGCAGGGTACTTCATCATCATATTTTTCAACTAGTCTTTATTTTTCTTTTTCTTCTTTTTCTTACTAGGGCTTGGAGCTACCATAGACCTAGGGTATGAGTTATCCATTTGGTATGAGCTACCCATTCAACATAAAGTAGGCCTAGGAAGGTTTTTGTCTTTAATGTTAAGACTTATATTTACCATTTGTACCATTTAATATAGAAAGTTCATCATGTAAAAAATCTTTCACCAAAGAAAGTTATTCCTTGAAATTTTGGAAATAGGACATCTTCAAACTTAGTTTAAGAAATCCATAAAGTTAGGGATTTTTTCAGTATTCAGTAAAGTTTTTTAACACTGGAAAGACCAAAAATTTTTTTACACATATTTTGCCTTATTCGGAAATCTGACTGATTTGATGATTTGGGGAAAAACTTATGAAATTTCAAATTGTGGTTTTTAAACCTTCAAAACTTTAAAATTCAACATAGTTTTAATCGGTAATTTTGACCGGTTTGGCCTTTCAACAAAGTTGAACAATAAATTAAGAATTGACCCCAGCTCAAACTAACTCTTCCTATCTCTGTAAATCCTATATTGTAACTTGGCATTATTGTTGCTAACTTTACTTTGCTGTCCTCTAAACTATACTCGACCTCGGCCTCTTTCATCAACGGCAGCCGAGCAAACCACATCGCACAAAGGAAGGTGACAATAAAATACTCGTCTCAAACATAACTTGGCCTGTCTTTTTGTTTCTCTCTCCCCTCTCTAGGTCAAAGGCAATCATTTCCTACATTGGTCGTTAAAATTTGTAGTGGATTTCCACTCTCTGAAATCTACTCGCCTTTGCCCCTCTTTTGGTAAATGAAAGTGCCCTGCCGCTTTCTACGTAAGGTAAGGTAAGGTTACATTTAACAGAAAGTTCTCACTCAACATTCTTCAAGTGTTGAAAGATTTTAATCCTCTCTCACCTTTAAGAAACACTTAAGGATAATAATTTGTTTTATCTGAAGCTAAGGAAAACTTTCAAAAATCATTCACAATCAATTCCATTGCTCTAACTATTGATTTCTGCAATTAAAACAGAAAACTTAATATGAGTAAAATTTAACTTAAATATAAGTAAAAAATTAAACTTCCATTTAGTCCATAAATTTTTCTGCCTGTGCCTCTGGCATTGTCGTTTATTTTACTTTTTGTGCTTTTAATGCAAAACCACGCCTTTATTAGCGAATTTATAGCTAATTTTACAATTATCTACCACCTTTTCCTTGTTAGATATGAAATGGGAAAAAGCATATCCATGTATGGTGAGATTTTGTAATAACATGTTGTAATATATTCTACTTTTGCTGGTAACCGCGCATTTAAAAGTTTTAACTAAAAACATTTACTTTCCATAAACGCAGGTTTTGAAGAGGGAAAAGAAGTTTTATGGCAATTAAGATATACGTATGTTGAATATAACTACAATTAATAATAATTTTCTCAGTAATGCAAAATACTATAAAATTGAAAACAATTAAAATGATCAGCTTTCTATATTTCTATGACTAATATGGATGGTTTGAATGGGCTCGTGAACGCTGTGGTTTTTAGCTGATTTTTTTTTTTAATTTTGTATGATAATGTTTTTATGGATTTTGTTATTCTAATATGGAAAAACAACATCAATTAAGTTTTAATTATTTTCATGCGAAATTAAGTGTTTGCAAGACATCTATGTGTTGTAATAGAATAATTAGAAATATTGTCTTTTACTTTGGTATGACAATTTCCATGACGACAATTGAGCAAATAAGGGCGTATTAACCCATTAAGGCCTGACACTTAATTCCAATGTCAATAAAAATTCATATGTTCATTATTTATAACACTTCTATTGACGTTAAGATTTTTTAAAAAATTTTCTCAAAAAAAAAAAATGTTAACAAATTTTTAAAAAAAATCTTCACAAATTATTTAAAAAAAATTAAAAAAAAACTAAAAAAAATCATTATTCAAATCATTTCTATTGACGTAATAGTTTTCTTAATTTTTTCTAATTTTTTTTTTTAATTTAAAAAATTTTAATTTTGGAAAAAAATTTTTTTTGAAAAAAAAAAAAACTATTGGGTTGCCCAAAAAGTAATTGCGGATTTTTTAAAAGAAAGTAAATGCATTTTTAAAATATACTTTTTTCACACTTTTTTTTCTAAAGCAAGCTAAAAGTTACAACTAATAACTGACATAAGAAAGAATGCAATTACAGAGTCACAAGCTGTGAAAAAATTTGTCAACGCCGTCTATATAAAAAATCCGCAATTAATTTTTGGGCAACCCAATAAAAAAAATTTCCTAAGCCCTTATATCTTTACAAGGAAAAAAATATTTTTTTTAATATTATGGCGAACCAAATTTGATCAGGACATCTCTTTCCTAAATGAGAACTATAGCTACATCTGAAACGATTACGACAGAAATCAACATATATTCTGGCAATCGTATAAGACCACATCGAATCAGAAGGTGATTCTGAGACGATCGGTACCACTTATCAATAGATCTAACTCTCTTCCTTCTGACTGTTAAAAACAAATTCACAAAGTAATAATAACCTGTACCACAGTTGTGGTGTCCTGTGTAAAAACGCCAGATCTCGAAGTAGGGAAGGGCGATAAATTTTTCGGGACAACTGAAACCACTCCCAAAACTCTCCCAAATCGGACATATTTATCATATGGGGATCCGATGAAAGGTATTTGGGAGTAGAGCATGAAATTGAGATCCACTTTCAGGACCAAGTGTCTGAGTGTGCACCAAATTTAAACGTTTTAGTAAAAAAACAACGTGGCCCCGACGTTAGTATGTGCGCCTATGATGCTGAAAGCCTGGGTTCGAATCGTGGCGAGAACAGCACAAAACAAATAAAAGCGTGCTAAGTACTGCCGGGCCGAATTTTATATACCCTCCACCATGGATCGCATTTGTCGAGTTCTTTTCGCGGCATCTCTTCTTAGGCAAAAAAGGATATAAGAAAAGATTTGCTCTGCTATTAGAGCGATATCAAGATGGTCCGGTTTGGATCGAAATTAAATTATATGTTGGAGACCTACCAATTCGAATAGGAATTGAGCCCTTTGGGGCCTCAAGAAGTAACATAGAGAGATCGATTTATATGGGAGTTGTTTTAGACTATAGGCCAATTCAGACCATAATAAACACGTATGTTGATGGTCATGAGAGGATCCGTCGTACAAAATTTCAAGCAAATCGAATAAAAATTGCGACCTCTAAAGGCTCAAGAAGTCAAGATGCCAGATCGGTTTATATGGCAGCTGTAACAGGTTATGAATCGATTTGAACCTTATTTGACACAGTTGTTGGAAGTAAGAATAAAATAAGTCATGCAAAATTTCAGTCATATCGGATAGGAATTGCGCCCTCTTGAAGCTCAAGAAGTCAAGTCCCCAGATCGGTATGACAGCTATATCAGGTTATGGACCGATTAGGACCATACTTCGCACAGTTGTTGGAAGTGATATCAGATAAATCGGATAAGAATTGCGCACTATAGAGGCTCAAGAAGTCAAGACCCAAGATCGGTTTCTATGGCAGAATTGCGCCCTCTAGAGGCTCAAAAAGATAAGACCCAAGATCGGTTTATATGGCAGCTATATCAGGTTATAAACCGATTAGAACCATACTTCGCACAGTTGTTGGAAGTGATATCAAAACACTATGTGTTTCAGTCAAATCGGACGAGAATTGCGCCCTCTAGAAGCTCAAGAAGCCAAGTCCCCAGATCGGTTTATATGGCAGCAATATCAGGTTATAAGCCGATTAGAACCATACTTCGCACAGTTGTTGGATGTGATATTGAAACACTATGCGCAAAATTTCAGTCAAATCGGATAAGAATTGCGCACTCTAGAGGCTCAAGAAGTCAAGACCCAAGATCGGTTTACATGGCAGCTGTATCAGGTTATGGACCGATTTGAACCATACTTGGCACAGTTGTTGGATGTCATAACAAAACACGTCGTGCAAAATTTCAACTGAATCGGATAGGAATAGCGCCCTCTAGAGGCTCAAGAACCAAAGGCCCAAGATCGGTTTATATGGCAGCTTTATCAGGTTATAAACCTATATGAACCATACTTATCACAGTTTTTGGAAGTGATATCAAAACAATATGTGCGAAATTTCAGTTAAATCGGAAGAGAATTGCGCACTATAGAGGCTCAAGAAGTCAAGACCCAAGATCGGTTGGTATGGCAGCTATATCAAAACATGGACCGATTTGGCCCATTTATAAACCCAACTGACCTACACTAATAAGAACTATTTGTGCTAAATATCAAGCGGCTAGCTCTACTGCTTCAAAAGTTAGCGTGCTTTCGACAGACAGACGGACGGACGAACAGACGGACGGACATGGCTAGTTCGACATAAAATGTCGCGACGATCAAGAATATATATACTTTCTGGGGTCTTAGATGCATATTTTGAGGTCTTATAAACAGAATGACGAAATTAATATACCCCCATCCTATGGTGGAGGTTATAAAAAAAGTTTTGCAAGTGTGTGCTATTATTCAAAACATTTTGACTGGCACGGTGGATCGCGATTCCTGATATGCCATGTATCTTTATCAACACTTTTTTGAAAATTGATTAAGTTACTCTGCATACGCAACTTGTATTGAGTAGGGTGTAGAGCACGCTTTTGTATTGAAGCGTGTTTTGAAGCAGAGCGCAATAAGTCCTCTAACTCTCCTCAGCGCAGTAAGAGAGAAGAAAGCCTTACTTTTTATTATTCCCATACAAACTAATCATCGATGCTAAGAACAACAAACACCTCAACATTGCCAAACGTTCTTCAAATCATCAAATACATCGCAGAAACATATTTTGATAACTCTCTTCTTATTGTTTCTAACTTTAAAAGAGTTCTACTCGGCATTGCTATTTTTCGATTGAAGTTATTTCATACATAATTCTAAGCACTTATGGTTACATCGCCTAACTGAAAATTTATTTCACTTATCCGAACTACGCTTAACTGAATATTACGGATAAGTGAAAATAGATTGATGTTTTTTTAGCGTTTCACTTACATGGTTTCGACTGTATTACCCGAAATTTGGAACAGTGGGTTGAACTAGGACTCTCAATACTGAAGCGAAAAAGGTCCACATGCCATGCGATTTAGGGTCTTGAGCCAAGCACAGGTGCATTTATTTACCAATTTGGCTGAAATTTGGAACAGTGAGTTCTAATAGTCCCTTTCACATCCAAGCTAAATATCATCCCGATTGGACTATATTTAGATAGAGCTGCCATATAGACCGATCTTAAAGACATAACAGGCGCATTTAAAACAAGATTTCGCTAAAAGTTGTCACAGTAGGTTATACTGAACCTATCGATACCCGAACTGAATATGGTCCAGATCGGATATAGTCTATATTTGGCATAGCTGGCACAAATACCTATCTAACGATTTTGTGTCTCAAGCCCATAAAAGGCGTATATATTACCCGATGTCGCTGAAATTTGTAGCAGTGAGTTGTATGGGGGCTCCCGACATCCGAACCGAATATGGTTCAGATCGGACCATATTTGGATATAGCTGCCATATAAACCGATCTAGTTATGAACCTTCAGCTCAAATTTTCCGATTTATTATAGTTCCTAGTATATTTCCTACATCATATACAAACATTTTAGAAACCATACCAGACAATTTTTTTCGTATCGCAACAGTATTGTACGAATTAACATTTAAACAAAAACTATATGACTTTGCTAAATCTTAAAATCATAAAAATGCAATTAAAATTTTAGCACATGTAAATCAACATTCAATAGCATTTACGGCTATTACTTAACACTTTTCAGAGTCTCCACAAACAACACTTGTTTAATGGGGCTGGCAATGATAGCCAGTTGCTTAAGTGAAGCATCATTATATGCTCAATTCATATATTTTTTGAATATATAATGAAGTAATGAACATTCTTTATTGACTGAAACTCCGAGGGAGACTTCAGTAGCTAAAGCTTCTTTCTATATACATGACCAGATATCAACAAACATACAAATACCCATGATGATAACCTTAGAGACAAACAAAACAGCCATCAACTATCTACTGTCAACATTTATAATAAACTCAAAGGCAAATTATAAATAATTTCTAATAAGCAAAAAATTTGAAAAAAAAAGAAAAAAATTAATTAAACAAAAATAAATTTCGAATTTTGCCACTTCATTTAGAATGAGAATTGTATTGATTAGCTTTTAGCGTATAATTATCGTATATTTTGTTGTGTTGTATGTTCCTTATGGTTTTTTGTCCATTCGTTATTTGTAATTGATTTGAATGAATAGTCATTTACTCCTTGAATATCATCTCTCGAGACTTGTAGAAAGTCATCGTAGTCGTAGAAGTCATTGTCGTCACTGTTGTCATCAACATCGATGTTATTTTGTGAAATTTGCATAATTATTGTTTATTATGGACAAAAAAAAAAAAAACAACAGCACATTAACATTAAGCCCGTCAATAGATTTCAAATTTAACACATCGCCGCCAAAGTGTATGACAGTTGAAAAGGTATTCCTAAACGGTGGTTGTCATTGCTCTTTATTTCTGTTGCATAGAGCCCAATGTATGATTTTGAAGAATGCACAAATCTTTTGTTGTCTCAATGGCTATCATTATACCTAATTGTCTTTGATTATCTTAATGTTTGCTGGTGATTTTATTTTTTGCTTATAAGCCTTCAGAAAATATGGAATTCCCATGGCATGTTTACTGTTTAATTATTAAAAAAGAATTTTAATTATTTCACAAAAACGGAATAATTTTTGAAAATTGTTAATTAACAATAGGGGAAAAATGATAAGCGGAAGTTATCATAAGTATACAAGTTAAAGATTAAAGCCCAAGTTGACGATTTTAATTTAAAAATGCGTAATGTTTAAATTTTTTTAAGACAAACTGTTCTTTGTTGAATTATTTTTTACTTGTTATTAAGAAACATTGTCTTTAATTTTAGTTAAGTTTATTCATTACTTTGCGTCATGTTTAAAAAGACAAAAGTCTTTTAATGAAGATTACTATACCGTTGAAGGTTAGGAAAATTTGCCTTGGGTGAAAGATTTTTTACCTTGTATTAAGTAAAAAAGTATTAGTATTAAGTCAATAAATTTGGTTAACCCGCAGCCTTTCGGGTCGACGCCGTCCGAGTTAAGGGCGAAACGAAAACGGTCGGAAGGATGGCGAAAATCCTATGGGGTCATCCAGATCGTGAAAAGACGAGGCTTTTACTAAAAGGAAGCAAGAAGGGGGTCAGTATAGCTATTGGTATCATAACGGGACACATAGGACTACGAGCTCACTTATGTGAAATCGGTGCGGCAAGTAATAGCATGTGTAAGGCATGCGGGGAAGATGATGAGACGTTGGAGCATTTCCTTTATTATTGCCCGGCTTTCGCGTCCAACTTTGGTGGAGACACAACATCAGACATGAGCCAACTTAGGGAAGTGGTATCGAAAACAATTAAGGATTTTGTAAGTAGCACGGAATTCTTACCTTAATTTTTTTCTTTTTAGAGGTTACAACAAGCTGATTACAGGCTTAGGTGTACGTCCGTAGTGGCACGGGGAGAATTAATATCTGCACCCCCTTTTCAACCTAACCTAAATAAAAAAAGGAATATTTTCCTAAATTCTTAAATTAATATTAAGAAATATTTCTTAAAAACTTAGGAAAACCGTAAATTGTGGTAATATATAAAATATAAAAATATATGAATTTGTATTCACCTTAAAAATGTCATCCCATTTCCATGAATTTAATTTAAAGATGCGAAATTTTTCAATTATTTTTAAGCAAACTTTTTTTTTGGTGAAAGATTTTTTACATATTCAAGGTTTTTGCCTGTTAGGGCGAAGATTATTAAATTTTACAATTTTTGTTAATTTCTCTTTCGAGATGAGCTTAATGATCAGAGATTTACTTTGCAAATGGAAAAGAAAAGCCAGAGATATTAACACTCACCAACCACTATGGGACGCGTTTCGCCTTTGGCTAGAAAATTTGTCAACCATATTAGGTATGATGGCTTCAAGGGCCGTGCATTGGTTTGTTGTAATTGAATAGTGATAATGAATATCACTATACGGTTAAAGGTTAGGGAAAAAGTTTTTTGTGAAACATGTTGTACTTAGTTTAAGGAATATTTTCTTAAATTAGAGTTAAAGAAATCTAAAAACTGTGGTAATATTTAAAAAAAAAAACAGTAAAATATTTTAATACATTTAAGCTCACTTCAATGATTTGAACCCATGCTAACGATTTTTATTTAAAAAAGATTTGTGAAAGATTTTTTACTTGTTATTAAATAATATTTTTTTTAATTGTAGTTAAAAAATTCTTAAATTGTCGCAATAATATCATTATATTGTTGAAATAATGAATGTAACTATAGGGTAAAAAGTTAGTAAAAATTTACTTTTTTGAAAGATGTTTTACATATTATTATGAAATATCTGAAATAACTCTCTGCTTCAAATTTCAGCGGAATAGGGTAATAAATAAAGCTTTTATGAGGGCAGACCCAAAATCGGCTGATAGATCTTTTTCAAATTTTAACAAAATGGGATAATAAATGCAGCTTCAGAGCCCTAATCGGCATATGGGAGCTAGATCGAAATATAGTCCAATCTGAACCATATTTGAGCCGGATATCGGGTGGCTTAAATCAACTCATTGATTCAAATTTTAGCGAAATCGGGTAATACATAAAGTTTTTGTGGGCTTCAGATGCTTTATCAGTAAATCGGTCTATGTGGCAGCTATATCCAAATACGGTCCGATTTGGCCTTTTTAAAAGCTTCACCTGCGTGCATCAAAAAGACGTATCTGTGCCCAATTTCAGCTCATTGTTTCAATTTTTGAAGGCTTTAGAGTGATGACAACAGACAGTGATTGGACAGACACACGGACATCGGTAAATTGCCTTAGAATTTTACGACGATCCACAATATATGCACTTTGATGGCCGGAAATGGATAGTTCGATGTAATGCAAACGGAATGACTAAAAGAATATACCCCTTTATACCCACCCACCACCATAGGG
Source organism: Stomoxys calcitrans (assembly GCF_963082655.1). NCBI lineage: Eukaryota > Metazoa > Arthropoda > Insecta > Diptera > Muscidae > Stomoxys > Stomoxys calcitrans. Next base: position 128,512,984 of record NC_081555.1, read on the forward strand.
TGGGTATAAAAAATTTTTTTAAATTTTTTTTCTCTAAAATTTTAAAAAAAGAGAATATATAAAAATATTTCAAAAAAATTGCTACGTCAATAGTTATGCTGTAAATAATAAACATATTTAATTTCATCAAAATCGGACACGGAAATCGAGGGTCAGGCTTTGATGGATTAAGGAAATCTTTGTTTTGGTGAAAAATATTTTACTTGATATTAACGAATATTTTCCTTAATTATAGTTAAATATAAAGTTTTTTTTCCATTGAGTTTATAAAGGTAAAAATCTTTTAATGGATATCACTATACGGTTAAATGTTAGGAAATCTCTCCTTTTTGGGAAAGACTTTTCTTTATATAAAGGTATACTTTCTTAACTTGTAGGTAACAAATTCTTATATTGTCGTAATATTTAAAAAAAAAATCATTAATGAATTTGTACTTACTTTAAAGATTCGAGGCCAAATTCTCGATTTTAATTTGAATATAACGAATTTTTTAATTTTTTTTTGGGAAAACTCTTCTTTGGTTAAAAGACTTTTTTACTTAATATTAAGAAATATTTTCTTAGATTGTAGTCCAATAGAAACTTAACTTTGAGTAGTGTTTATAAAGACAAAAATCCTTTAATGAATATCACCATACCGTTGGCGATATCCTTGGTGAAAGATTTTTTACTAATATTAAGGAATATTATCCTAAATGGCCGTTTTATAGCTCCTCAACTTTGCCTCTTCAACTTTCTTTTATTGAAAAGTTTTTACTTGTACTTTATTTATTGTTAAGTTAATGCTTAACTTTGCGTCTTATTTATAAAAACAAAAATCGTTTAATAAATATCATTATACATAAAGGTTAGGAAAACTTTCCATGTGTGAAAAAATTTTAACTAATATTAAAACATGTATTCTTAAATTGCAGTTCATTAGATCCATAACTTTTCGTTTTATTTTGAACGACTTTTAATCACTATACTGTCTGAGGTTAGGAAAATATTGCTTAGGTTAGCTTGAGAATAGGGTGCGGATATTAACTTTTGTGAAAGAGTTTTAACGTAATTGATGGAATATGCATATGGCAACCCGACATAACATGGTTTTACTTTTGTTTGTTCTCTTATACCCACATTTTAAATATTCAATCAGTCTCTTTTTTAATCCCCCAAAGTGAAAGTCTGTTTAAGATTAATAAAAACAATTAAATAACACATAGTTTCAAGCGTTTTTTTCGGTGAAATTAAAAAAAAAAAAAACATTAAATGGTCCTTTTATCGATCCTTAAGTCTTCTGCAGCTTTCAACTTTCTCCTAGTGAAAGATTTTACTTAAAATTTCCTTTATTGTTGCTAAGTAACCCCTTAGCTGTGTGTTTTATTTTTAAAAACAAAAATCCTTAAATGAAGATCACTATACTAAAATTTTAGGAAAACATTCCTTGGTGAAAAACATTTTAACTAGTATTAAGGAATATTTTCTTCAATTGCAGTTCAGTAGACTATTAACTTTGCGATTTATTTTAAAAGACAAAACTCTTTTAATGCAAAGAAAACTCCATCAGAAGAAATTTTTTATGAAGATCGCTATGTCGTCAGTAGGAAAAGGTTTTTTCTTATTTTTAAGGAATATTTTCTTAAATTTAAGTTTTTTTTTAAAATTTTTACAATACTTGTAGAGAATACTCAAAAAACTACCAACTGCCTTATTCAGCGAGGCATCAAAGCAACATTCAGTATGCCACTCCAGTATTACATTCATGTCTCTTTGGTTGATTACCACTTCGAAAAAAAAAATCAATGTCAATAAATTAAAATTTCCCACTTATTTATGTTGCATTACGTTGAACCCCTCAACAAATATCATGGTAATATTTTAATTAAATACCAGATGATAATAAATGGCATGCCGGGAAATTGTGTTAATTGTCAAATCACTCAATGACATATGGGGGCAACACTCACATTTTGTAACATCTCCATCAGTCAAATTTAATAAAATTTCTCTTTAGCTGACAGCCACACAGTTTTTGTTTTTTAATTTATTTTTAATATTCAACACAAAGTGTAATTAAAACAAGTATTTGTAAACTTTGAAATAAAAAAAAAGCCAAAGCAACGAATAAAACAAAAAAAAAAAAACAATATAAAATCGAAATCATTAACGAAATTGTATGAATTAGCAACAAATGATGATGAACGAACGCATAAAAGTAACTACAACTTGACCAAGTGCTATGGAGTGATGACTGGACTGGTCAGCCTTGAATGGCCTTGAAGAGAGGTAGCAGCTGATGTCGATGCTGTTGCTGCTGCTGCTGCAGCAGCACTAGCATCAGCATCAGTTCAATAGCTCAGTAACCGACTATTAATCTCAGCTAGGCATTGTATCTGCTATGGAATTGATGCCATAGAAGTTTCATTGTTGGGGCATTTTTATTGGATGACTAATTTCAGTAAAGTCAAGCATTGAACGAAATCATAGATGCATTTTTTTTTTTGTTTTTGGGCAAAGCAGAAATCGATAAATTGTAAGTCCATGTCCATGTCATTTGACCATATCAGAGATAAAGAGATGCTGATGACGATGATAACCACCAACTAAGACAAATCAAAAAGTCACGCATGCGTCGCACGGCTACAATAAAGGCAATGTGTTTGGCAACAGGTGTTGTGATGGGTATCTAAGAGAGAAACAGTGTTGCCATTAAACAAAAAAAAAATCAAAGATGATGTTGACTAATATAGAATTTTTTTGAGCAATTTCCTTTGATTAGAAGATTTTTTAGAAAAGTTGCTATTTTTAGAAAATTTTTCGGAAAATTGCTGGAAATTTTTCAAGAAATTTGTTGTTTGTAGAAACATTTTCAGATGGTGTCTAAGAGAAAAACAGTGAGCAAAACGGTTTGCTGTTAATGGAAAATGTTTTAGGAAATTAGCTATTAACAGAAAATTTGGAGGTGGAGAGGCCCCCTCAACATTTGGTCCACATTTGGATATTCGATTAGTTTTCCACTCTCAAATACCTTTCATTTGAGTCCCATATTGCCATGATTGGTCTATATCATCATTTGGCGGGCTTTGGGGGTAGAGGGCCGCCCCCTAGTACCCTATCTCAAATTTGGAATCAAATTTCTATTTTTTAGCAACTATAAAAAGTGCAAACAATATTTCTTTTGACTCGCCGCAACCATCTCCCAAATCTGGCATTTTTGAAAATTGGAGTAAGGGTGAGAGCCCGTTCCCCCTTCAGTGTGGATATTTCGAGAAAATTTTGTTCAGCCGTTTTTGAGTCTACACGGAACACACAAACAAACACTTGACCCACATTCGAATATTCGATTCGTTTTCTACTCTCAAATACCATTCATTTGAGTCCCATATTGTCACGATTGATTTTTGGCTTTGGGGGCAGAGGGCCGCCCCCTAGTACCCTTCCTCAAATTTGGAATAAAATTTTTGTTTTTAAGCAACTGTAACAAGTGCAAACAGTATTTCTTTTATATCGCCGCAACCATCTCCTAAATCTGACGTTTTTGAAAAGTAAGGTAAGGGGGAGGGTCCGTTCCCCCTACAGGACCATTCTGCACCATGTGTGAAAATTTCGAGAACATTTGGTTCAGCCGCTTTTGAGCCTAAACGGAATACACAACCAAACACTTGACTCGCATTTGGATATTCGATTCGTTTTCTACTCTCAAATTCCATTCATTTGAGTCCCATATTGTCACGATTGGTCTATATATCCATTTGTGAATATTTCGAGAAAATTAGGTTCAGCCGTTTTTGAGTCTAAACGGAACATACAAACAAACACTTGACCGCATTTAGATATTCGATTCGTTGTGTTTTCTCAAATACCTTTAATTTGAGTCCCATATTGTCATGATTGCTCTATATATCCATTTGGCGGGCTTTGGGGTGGGGGGACCGCCCCTAATACCCTACCTCAAATTTTAATACCAAATTTTTGTTTTTTACTAACTATAACATGTGCAAACAATATTTCTTTTGACTCACCGCAAGCATCTCTTAAATATGGCATTTTTGAAAGTTAGGGTAAGGGGGAGGGTCCGTTCCCCCTACAGAACCATTCTGCACCATGTGTGAAAATTTGGAGAAAATTAGTTTCAACCGTTTTTGAGCCTAACGGAACAGACAAACAAGTGAATAATCAGATGTAGACACTTTTTGCGGCAAAGTCGATGCAAATTTTGTCACGAATCTAAATAATGCATAAAAATGAAATTCGAACCATACATGCCTAAGTATATTGCAAAATACGAAGCACGTCTCGGTCAAAATTGCAAAAAAAAAGGAATGTCCCTGACAAAGAACGAGATATTGTAACGAGAATTGGGAACTCCGAACACAAGCGAAAATTTTACGGAGCCAAAAAGGTTTCGAAATACCGAGGTGATCAACTTAAGGCAGCCGGAGAAACTAGGGCCTTGAAATTTCGCACACAACCTGTACCCCCTTTCCTACACGGCAAATTTTTTCCTCATTTTTTTTGGTTCTATTCCAAAACATTCTTAGGCTTGAGTGCATCTCGAATTTGCATTATTGAATCTGCGTAAGGTATTTTTATTTACTTTTATATACAAGTTTCAAAGGTATGGCGGCCTTCCTAAATGACTCAAAAACTAGATTTTCGGATAAGTATTGTACTCCCTAATAACGTTCATACTTTTATGAAAAACTTACATGTCCGCTCTTTTTGGGTTAAAGGGACCACCCAGTTATTTTATTCCGAATTTGGTTTGAGATTCTTTCTGTACTACCAAAAGATATTTCATTTGAATCCTATATTGCTCGTATTGACCAACAATTCCTAATGGGGGAGCCAAACTCTTTCGCTCAAATTTCAATGTCTAAAGACCTGTCATTCGAATACTATCCCGATCACCTATCAACTCATCTGGGCGAGTTTTAGATGGCAGGGGCATTCCCGAAATTCGATATCAGATTCATAATCCACTCGCAAAGACCTTTTATTTGAGTCCCATAATAATCGAGTCGTGTTACTGATCGGTTTGAGGGTTTTTTGATGGTGGGACAGCGTACCGAAATTCTTGACTCCAAATGGTAATCATACTTAACTCGTAAATACCTCTTTTTTGATACCTATGTGGGTCCTATTGTGTTAAAAGACCTTTTGGGAGCTTTTAGGTGGAACATTCCCCCCAATTAATTAAAGTCATGTTTAAGTGGCAGTTTGCAATCAGTTTCAATAAGACATGTTAATTCTTTTCATATACTTAGCACACTATCTGTTACCAGACCTGTCCTTCTTTGGATCCCCTAACACTTGTCCTCTAAATTTTGTATTAGATTCGTGCTCTACTCTCAAATACCTTTCATTTAAGTCCCATATTGTACCAATCGCTTCTAATGCCCGCTTTGGGGGGGATTAGGATAGGACGTTCCCCTTGATACTTGAACCCAAACTTAAATGTAAGATTTTTGTTTATGGCTTACCTTAATGAGAAAAAAACAATTCAATTCAAATTCAATCAAATGGAGGCCACATAGCGCAGAGTTAGCATGTCCGCCTGTGACGCTGAACGCCTGGGTTCGAATCCTGGCGAGACTATCATATAATTTTCGGCGGTGGTTATTCCCTCCTAATGCTGGCGACATTTGTGAGGTACTATGCAATGTAAAAACTTTTACTCAAAAGAGGTGTCCCACTGCGGAACGCCGTTCGGACTCGGCTATAAAAAAGAGGCCCCTTATCATTGGGCTTAAACATGAATCGGACTGCACTTATTGATATGTGAGAAGTTTGCCCCTGTTCCTTAATAGAAAAATGGTAAAATTTTGAACCTTTCTTGTTCAGTTAAAAAATGATATTTGCCCAGGAACATTCTATAAGGTACAGCGGGGATACCTTTATCCTATCCATTAGTGGTCTTCCATTCAAGTAAAGCAAAAGATAAGGGACCTTCTTTCTAATTCCTCACAGAAAACTCTTCAAAAACCCATCAAAAAGGGCAACCCTCCTTGCTAATCGTTACTTTATAGGCTGTCCATCATCGTCATCGATAGATGGAATATTAATACATTTCAGGTTATTTAATGGCGTTAAACATAAAACAGACTGGCCAAGATCAACTTGGACTTAAGAATACCATCACCCAAGTCAGTCAGTCACCACTCGAATAAGCATTGATGAGCGCATAAATGTTTCCCTGAAGGTTTTTGTTTTTGGTTTCTATTCAATTTTCTGTGCAGGTTTTCGTAACGAATCATTTATTCACTTTTGTCCAAGAGTGGGTGGATGGTTTTTGTGATTACTGAAATTTATTCGAATGTGATTATCTTTTGTTATTTTAAGTCAAAGTGCCACTATTGACACTTAAACGCCTACTAAATGAAATACCAAAAATATTACCAAACGAAGAAACCACATAACAAAAGTCAGTTGAATTTTTAGATATATAGAAAGAGGAAGGGGTGATTGCTGCTTTGTGGTTTTTCTGTTGCATTATCATAAGGCCAAGAGACAAGGTTACAACTCTTTGAATGGATAACAACTGAATGAAAGTTGTAAAATGTAAGATTACAAAATCATTCATCTAGATTTCATTTTATAATCAATGTTTACAATGACTCTTAAGTTGTATGAAGAAATCAATTTTTTTCAATTCGTCATTAAATGAATGATGAGGTACCACCAGAGCTGAGGTTTAATCATTTTCTACAATGGCCAGATGTGTATTTATGACTGGTGTTGATTGGATTGAACTCCCCAAAAATTTACATAAACCAAGATTAGACATTTATAACACTTGAAATCGTAACAATGCTGTATAGTGAAATAGATAAACTATATTTATAAGATGAAACTATTGTTGTATTGTATCATTGAATATATAAATGCACGATTAATATAAGCGTTTTTTGAAGTGATGTCAAATTACATAGGAAATGATTGTAAAAGGTCAATGGCTATAAAAATGAAGAGCATTTAAAACTAAAGTAATTGAATTGTATTGTACAACATAAATTATTTGTGGTATTTTGAATTGTGATACCATGTGGCATAAAGTTGTTCATAATATAAGGAGATCCAAGCATTTTAAGTTTCTATATGCATGGTTATGTATGATAACATTGAAAGATAACATTTCCTTTGTTGAAAGATTTAGGAGTTTTTATCTCAAGAGGAATTTTTATCCTTAACTTTGCATCTTAAGAACAAAAATCATTTAAGGAAGATCACAATATCGTTGAAGGTTAGCAAATTGATTTTGGAAAAAGACGAATATTAAATCATAGCTAAAGACACCGAAAACCCTTGCAAAACATAAAGCGTCCATAATTAGATGAAGAAAGTCGAATGTTAGGTTTTCAAAAAATATTTCACAATTGAATAACTGGTTCTTTAAGGTTAGAATAATCAGCACATTCTTCATAACGGAATTAAACGTTTTTAAGACTTTGTTCTTCATTATTTTTGAAACAATTTTAATCATAACATTGAAAGATAACATTTCCCTTGTTGAGAGATAAAGGAATTTTTATCTTAATAGATCCTTAACTTTGCGTCTTAAGAACAAAAATCATTTACGGAAGATCACAATATTGTTGTAGGTTAGCAAATTGATTTTGGAAAAGGAACAATATAACATCATAGCTAATGAAACCAAAAACCCTTGTAGAACCGACAGCGTCCCTAATTAGAATGAGAAAGTCGAGGTAAGTTCTTAAAAAATATTTCACAATTGAAGAACTGGTTCTTTAAAGTTAGAATAATCAGCATTTTCCATAACGGAATTTAACCTTTGTGGGACTTTGTTTCGTATTATTTTCGAAAGATTTTTAATGATAACATTGAAAGATAACCTTTCCTTTGTTGAAAGATTAAAAAATTTTTAACTTAATAGATCCTTAACTTTACGTCTTAAGCATAAAAATCCTTTAAAAAGATCACAATATCGTTGAAGGTTAGCAAATTGAATTTGGAAAAATAACAATATTACATCATAGCTAATGAAACCAAAAACCCTCGCAAAACCGACCGCGTCCCTAATTAGAGGGAGAAAGTCGAGTGTTAAGTTTTCAAAAAATATTGCACAGTTGAAGAGCTTGTTCTTTAAAGTTAGAATAATCAGCACATTCTTCATTACAGAATTAAGACTTTTTAAGACTTTTTTAAGACTTTGTTCTGCATTATTTTCGAAAGATTTTTTATGTTCTTAACTTGAATTCATTGTCAATTACCATGAGATCTTGTTTTTTAAATTTTTTCTTTCTCTTCTACAAACTAAGAATTGCCATCAGTGTGAATTGGATTTCAAGATTGCAATATGCTTGCTCAAATACTAGGATTAAGTTTATAATTATATACACAAATTGTTTATACTATCAATAAATGGTTACAACATTTATGGTCTTTATGGCAGGGATGAGATAGTAAAATGCTAACGTTGTGTAACTATTTTTAAATTATTATGGTTGACATTTTGATGAGAAACCACATGTTGTCATAGAAAAAAATACCTATTTTTATATTAAAAATGTGGCACGAGCTGGATATGTAGAGATAAAACTGTTTACGGAATAAAGAGATAAGTTTTAGATGCAGATTATTCATAGATGGAGAACGAATACAGAATAAAATTGAGATAAAAACCGCATGGCAATTGGATTCGGAGGTGGTTATGTAGAATAACCATGTTATAAATTTAAAAGCCCATGAAAAATTTTTAAAAACCATTCTTATGATCACAAATTGAAGTGGTTTCAAATAATTGACCCTCTTAAGATATAAAGAAATCTTTTTGGGCCCATTCCATTTTATGTCTCTTATAGTTTTTATACCCACAACCAAAGGATGGGGTACACTACTCTAGCCACTCTGTTTGTAACATATCGAATTATTGATCTGCGATCCCATAAAGTACATATATATATTCTTGATCGTCCCGACCCTTTGAGTCGATCCAACCGTATCTGACCGTCTGTCGAAACCACGATAACAGTCGAAAGCGTAAAGCTAGCCGCTTCAAAGTTTGCACAGATACTTCTTTTTAGTGTAGGTCGTGGTAGATTGCAAATGGGCCATATCGGTCCCGATTTGAATATAAATAGGTGCCCTTCGAGTTGAATTCCTAAACGCCTAAAATCCGCAATAGTTTTCCGATTATGCTGATGTAGTCTTCTGCTATGACTTCCAATATTTGTGCAAGTTATGGGTCAAGTCGGTCTATAACCTGATAAAGCACCCATATGAACTAATCTTCCGATTTCAAATCTTGAGCCCTTGAATGAAGCCACAATTTTTGTCCGATTTGTGTACAATTTTGCATGGAGTGTTTTCTTTCAACTTCCAACAACCATGTCAAGTACGGTCCAAATCGTTATTTAACCTAATATAGCTCCTATATAAACCGATCTCCCGATTCACATCTTGATCCCATTAAAGACGCAATATTTGTCCGATTAAGCTAAATTTTTGTACGTGATGTTCCGTCGCGACCAAGTGTGGTTGAAATCGGTGCCAAGTGCGGTTGAAATCGTTCTCACGATTTGACATCTTAATCCCCTGGAAGCAGCAATTTTTCTCCGATGTGGCTAAAATTTTGCATTTAGTGTTCTATTCCGAATTTCAACAACTGAGCCAAGTCCGGTCCAAATCGGTCTTTAACCTAATATAGCTCCCATATATTAACCAATCTCCCGATTGTTCTTCTTCGACTTCTAGAAGCTTTAATTTTTGAGTGGTTTGGCAGGAATTTAGTACGTAGAGGAATAAAAAAACCCTTCAACCGATTTAAGGGAATGCACAAAAATACTCAGCTCTTACACACACTCAACAAATTAAACGTTTGGCTTACAAAGAACAAAATACTTAAATTGTGAAGTTTTGCTTTTATTGCAACTGGGTAACGTTTCGCTTCATCATATCGAATGTTTTACGAAGAACAAAATACTTAAATTGAGAAGTTTTGCTTTCATTGCAACTATGTAACGTTTCGCTTCAACATATAGAACGTTAGCCATAAACGTAGTATTATTGAACATAACTAACTTTGTTTATTGTAAACACTTTAGCAGCTTCTACTACGATAATAGGACCTTTATTTTGTTGTTAAACCAAAAACTCTTTAAAAGCAAACATGTATTAATAGCCGCAAACGATTATTCGTTTACAGGACCAATAATTATTCTCTTGAATATCTCCTACTAGAGAGAAAGAGTGAGTATTTAAGCGTATAGAACAGTGATGGGCAAAAATACTCACACAATTGCAGAGCTACAGACAAAGGTCTGCCCGTAACAAGAAAACGCAGGAAGAATTTCAAAGCCAAATACATTGTTTGGATATATATGCTATAATAAAATATTCATTCCAAAGAAATTATTTAAATGTGCGAAAACAACAACTCCCATAAGAAGTTTTTATTTTATTTACAGCATAACGAATACAGTAGTATTGTAAAAGAGGACACAGCGGAGCGTGTCTGGATGGGCTAGTATAGAAGTATACCACAATTTTTATCCGATTTTCTAGATACACTGCAATTTGTATTCCATATAGTTGAAATTGGGTATGTGGAGTACAATCATGCAATCTTACTCACCACCACCTTAACCTCGCCCCCATTAAAGTCGACCCCCTTATTTGACTTTATGAGACCCTAGAAGATTCAATGAGTTTCGTAAGAACTTCAAATTTCTTTGAAGATGCTAAAATTCATTCATTTCATTTTATTTCTTTTTTTATTTTTTTTTTTTTTTGAAAAATTTCTTCTTTCTAAGGATAGGAAATTTTTGAATTTTACGTTAAGGAGGAGATATTTGAAGCTATTTTTACAAAATGTTTTTTTTTTTTGTTTTGAAATCCATCCTTTCTAAAACCTCAAAAATAAAACTCAAACCATATGCTGCATGAGAAAACCTTGAAAAATCTAACAAAAAAAAAAACGGAACACAAACTGGAACAAATCACCGAACAAAATGCCTCCAAATGTGCCTATAAAACAACAAAGGCCAAAAATCACGGACAGACAGGCAAAGTAACATTTACAAAAAAAAAATATTACAAAAACTTTATTAAAATGTCACATGTGTGTAAATAGAAACAAAAGACAATATCAATATCTTGTTTTCTAATATTCTTGGCTGCCGTTGCTCTCTACTCAATGTTGTTGTAGGCGCAATTAGACATGTTTTACAACGCCCCCCATCATGCCATCGAACAAATTTGTCGTAATTCTACGGTGCATAAAGTGTCTCATGGATCATGTAAAGGCGACGACAAACGGCACATAAACGCGAATTTGTTGCCGGCTCCAAGACAATACAAAACAAATTTAAAACAAAACTGCTAAATATTGAGGATTGAAGGAGTTTTGAACATACCAGCTATGGCTTGAGACTGATAGAATTTTCTATGGCCCTCCTACCGTAACAAATTTGTCTCGAGCACATTTTGTATGTATTGTAAGGCATTAGCCATACACATATACATATAGCTGGTATCAATCATGTTTGATGAGATGCCGGAGAGTGAGAGAGAGAGAGAGAGCGAGAAGCAATAAGCGCAGTGTCGCGCCAGCATACCATTTTTGATCTTTGGATTTTTCTTCTTGACTTTGAAGCATTGAATAGGGCCGTGTAGCTTGCGGCGTTTGAATGTAGCACCACATCACACACCAACGTAGCATATGTTGTATGGGGCATACCGGCGCCACAGATAAATATTGAACGCAAGCAATAACAACAACAACAACAATGGGGCAACATGGCTTGTATGGCAACATTTTGTAAAAAAAAAATTGTTGTTGTTGTTAAAATTAAGTCAAATCATCAAATTGCTATTTAATGTCGTTGAAGCGACATAATAGAAAAGTTGTATTTGCCATAATTGTTGTGGATGGCAACGCAAACGAAAACACAAACGGCAACGCGTTACCTGTACTCTTCTGCTGTCCGCTAATCGTGACGCTATAATGATGTGTGATGGTGTTCGCCAATTGTTTTGTGTTAGTAGCACATGTTTAGTATGGTATTTGAAAATTGTTGTTTTAGTTTTTTTTTCATTGTTGTTGTTATTTGTTGCTATCCGTCGGCTTATGAGTCTTTGAACAGGTTTTATCCAAGATTATTGGGATTAGTTTGGTAGTTTTTTTTTAGGGGGAGTCCCCCCTTGTTGATGGATTGGAAGTCGGTTTTAAGAAAAGGGGTCTCCAGGTCCCGCCCCTTCTGGCACCTTTTGTTACACGGATAGGTCAAAATTAGGTAGGGCCACTTGAGCATGAGTCCTCATTGAACTCCTTGGAATCAGGGAATCATATGGGCTTCTAGACGGCTGCACCGTCTTTTAGGCGTAGGTCTTCTCGATCCTGAGGGCATTGGCCGGCCCGATCAGACTATCATGATGTACGTGACGCTGAAGCCTCTGGATTCGGTTAATGTGAGTTCAAAACTGGTTTGAAGATGTAAAGAGCTTTTTGGAACCGAAGACGTAAACATTGGGGGTATGCACTGACACACAGATCTAGACCTTAAAGCAATACCGGGTGGACCGGGTCCTTAGAGTCTGGATGTAGAACAAAGTACCACAGGTTACGCCACAGGAGCGCGTTTTATCGACACTCCAATGGATGACCTCCATTAATAGCCTATAACGGATGTTGACTGAGGAGGGATTTGAATCCGTCTGTTACGCAGACAATGTTTTAATGCTTCTAAGAGGCAAGGAGCCATATTAGGTATGCAGTAGGGCCGAAAGGGTCTTGCAGATGGCATAAGGCTGATGTGGTCCTAGGTGTATCAATGTTAATTTAGAGAAGACTGAAATCTGCTGGTTCACTAGGAAGACAAGGGTGGATCAATCTGATGCACCACGTTTCCTCAATAGAACGATTTCGATAACTGACAAGGTCAAATACCTAGGAGTGATCTTAGATAGGAAACTGAATTGAATGTGTAGTCACATTCAGGAGTCTACCGAGAAAGCTCACAGGTGTTGGGCACTAAATAGACGGGCCGAGACGTACGCTAGTTGAATCCGAGCATAGTCCACTGGCTTTGCAGGAGCGTGATTAGACCAATACTCGATGAAGATGACGCCCACTAGTGCACTGGAGACTATTCTAGATATCCGACCCATTGTGAAGCAGCCACTGCGGATATAAGGTTAAAAGCGATGGGAGATTGAATAGAAGATAGATGCAGGCCACACCATAGCGGTATAATCGAGGCGACGAAAGGAAGCCTGAAAGGAATAGAAGTGTTCCGGATCGGATACCTGAGATGACACTTGAGGTCGATTGTAAGGCAATGCCTCCAGAGGCACAGTCATGGATTGATGGAATTCTGGTACTGCCTTCTCGAAGTTTATGCTACACAGATGGATCAAAACTGAGAACCCAGGAACTGAGATCTTACTCCGAATGCCTCATAATATGATCTGCAGGTGAATATCCGGGCGATCACGGAATGCCTAAAGTGATACGGTATACACTTGAGGTTGATTGCGAGGCATTGCTGCCATAGGCACAGTCTTGGATTGACGGAACTCTAGTATTGCCTTCTGGGAGATCATGCTACACAGATGGATCAAAGCTTGAAAACCAAGGGAATGAGATCTGTCTTTGACTGCCTGAGGTCATACCATCGCGGTATAATCGAGGCGACGAAACGAAAAAAGGAACGCTTATGGAATAGAAGAGGCCGAGTGCAAGATACAGCTACCAGAGGCACAATCTTGGATTGACGGAATTCTAGTATTGCCTTCTGGGAGATCATGCTACACAAATGGATCAAAGCTTAAGAACCAGGGAATGAGATCTGTTTTCGACTGCCTGGCCATAAAAGGGTCCTCCAAGTTAAGGGCGTGGGCGACGAATACGCATTTAACGCTTTGGAACAATGTAACGGTCGACAGGGCGAAGAAAATCCTATGGGAGTTCCGGGATGGGGCTATAGTTGAAAGGAAGTAAGAAGGTGGTCAGTATAGCTTTCCGTATGATAAGCTCACCGTGTGCGGCAAGTGATAGCATGTGTAGGGCATGTGGGGATGATGATAGGGCTTTGCTGCATTTAATAAATCATTGCGCGGCTCTCTGGCAACGAATTCAGCGCTACTTTTGGTAACTACTTAAGGGAAGAATATAAAAATTCTAACGCAATAGGTTATTCCGATGCAAAAACAAGTAAAAAAGTGCCAAGTTCGGCCGGACCGAATCTTGGGTACCCACCACCATGGATTCTGCTAAAAATTTATACAACTTAAATTTAGCTGAAGGGCAGAATTTTGTTCCATATACCAAACTTCCGTCAAAACAGCATACATTTAAGCTTCTAGGAACCGAACAAGGCTTATCGAGAGACCGATTTATATGGGAGCTATACCAGGTTGTACACCCATTTGGACCGTACTTGGCATAGATGTTGGAAGTTATAACACAGCATGTGCAAAATTTCAGCCAAATCGGACAAAAAATGCGGCTTCCGGGGGCTCAAGAAGTCAAATCGGGAGATTGGTTTATATGGGAGCTATATCAGGTTCTTGACCGATTTCGACCGTACTTAGCACAGTTATTTGAAATAATATTAAAACACCTTGGGCTAAATTTCAGTCAAATCGGACAAAAATTGTAGCTTCCAGGGGCTCAAGAAGTCAAATCGGGACACCGGCCTATATGGGGGCTATATCCAAATCTGAACCGATATGCCCCATTTGCAATCCCCAACGACCTACATCAATAAGAAGTATATGTGCAAATTTTCAAGCGGCTAGCTTTACGCATTCACCGCTACCGTGATTTCGACAGACGGACGGGCGGGCATGGCTAGATCGACTTAGAATGTCGGGACGATCAAGAATACGCTTTATAGGGTCTTAGGTCAATATTTCGAAGTGTTACACACGGAATGACTAGATTAGTATACCCCCACCCTGTGGTGGCAGGTATAAAAATGTAGTGCTGAAACAAGCGCATATTCTGTGCTTTTGTGTAAGCAGGTTCTTCCTTGTTCGCTCTCCTGTTTGGAAGCGTTGTTTTTGTGTGTTTGGCACGATCTTTAACGAATGACAAAATATGTTACGATTTAAATCGAACATGGACGCGTCAATGATTTTCTATACTCTATTTTGAGCTTCTCCATGCGCTGAATTTCCCGCATGGTGGAAGCGCATTCAAGTGGGACATTGCCTTATAATTTCGCCAGTGAATTCAATGCTCTGGTAGCGCTGTGCCCTCACAAAGATGCTGAAAATTCAGCAAGTTGTGTACTGGGTGGGTCCCAGGCTATTAAGTTATGGCGGGGAATAAAGCGGCCGATGAGCTGGCTATTAATGGATCGCTGATTGCTATGGGGTCAGTGAGCTCAGCTCGCACAGTGGAGCTTCTTGGTTGAGTGGACGTCTTCTATGATGAATGCACAAATAAAACATGGGCCAGGTCTGTAGATTGTAGGGTGTCAAGGGACCAGTGGCCGAGCATTTCGCGGAACAGGACGTCGCTTATCCTGGGGCTGAGAAATCATGACTAAGGATTGATAATAGAAGTTCTGACTATTCATTGCAACGCACAGATGGAGAAATTCGAAAAGAACTGGTAAAAATATGCCATTTGAAGACGGATAGAGAAAACTCGTTGAAATTTGAAATGGTTAAAGCTGAGAAGTTATCGCTTTATCCATTTCAAGCTTCAGCTTTATCCATTTCAAATTTCACAGAGTTATTTTTATCCCTTCTCAAATTTCATATTTGTAAGTAGTTTTCTTTTGATTTTGTCCCACTGTGCAATGTGAGATCGTTGATGTCGCGCTGGGCGCTAGAAGGCGCAACCTTTGCAGCATGTGAGATGGAGAAGGTCTAGCACCTGTTGTATCACTGCCACCCCCAATTGCGAGAAGACCCAGGATTATGACTGAACATCTCTGTCCGTGCCTGTATTCTCTATATGAGCTCTTAGACCTATTGTAGTCTTAGAGTACTATAGAAGCCTGAATTGGCTGACTGGACATACTCTCGCCAAGGAAAGTTCTTTCTTCTTACCTTATGTGTAAGTTTAGTTTTTCTGTCCTTTTTTGCGGTGTTGTACCCTGCTGTGGTGTATGTTTGTCTGTTTTTTCTATTCTATCTTCTAGAGCGAAAACAATGGACCTAAAGATTCAGAGTAGAGACTTGAGGGGTTTCCAATAGAATGACAGTAGACGCTCCTATATTCGTTCCAGGCAAATGTTAGACAATGGTGACGTCACAATGTATCTTCCCAATGGAATCCCCTGCTTGAAATGGACTGTATTTTAATGGTGGCCTAAAATTACTCCTCAGGGAAGGAGGGGTATTGTAAAGATCAAAATACCAAAATTGGTTCCCAAAAGTAAAAATGAAAATACAAAACTATTTTCTACTTTGTAGACTGTTGTCAGCATTGCCAAATGTAATCAAATGATAAATTCATACTTTGTTCTGCTTCCAACCATGTGAGCAAGTGTGACATAAATTCTTACAAAATAATATAAAATTGCAGATTTGTGTTTTGTTGTCTAGCTAAAACTTGAATTTTTCTTCGAAAAACCAAACAAACAAGTGGTCAAAAAATCACCCCAGCAGTATTGAAATGAGAATTCCCTCGTATTAAGCCACAGGCAGTGAATTGTTTTGTAATACTTTACACTGCTAATTAGTGTAGAAATATTTCTTAACAAAAACCATTTTCTATACAACTGTTAATTATAAAATGATGTGAAAATTTATAATAAACAAATAAAATTAATAAAAAAAACAGACAATTATGCAATGATGTTGTAATTGCAAACATTAAAATGGGCTCGCATGCCAGCCGCCAAACGGCTGTGTTTAAAAATAAGAATTTTTAAAAGAATCACAGAGAAAAAAAAGAGAATTTTTGCATTTTTATGCAATTCAGCAGAACAGCCATAAATATCTAATAGCAAGACCCCGTAAATGTGAATTAAAGCGAAACCAAACAAAAAACTAAAATTCTTTTATATGCATAATAATGTCTTCAAAAAAATGTTTTCTTATGCACATACCCCATACATTGTACAACAATCAGCGCCAGAAATTCAAATGAACATTTTTATTAGCTTGGTTATAGATAATAAATTAAATTACTCACTTAAAGATCATTAAATTGGCATTTAATAGCGTGTGATTTATTTAGCAACTAACAAATTTGCCACAAAAGTATATCAAAAGTCCATAAAAACCATGGGGAGAAAAACGCCATCAAGGCGATTTACATATACCATAGAGAACCAGAGAGTGGTTAATCATACCTGCAATACAAACAGAGAAAACGGAAATAAAAGACAATTAATTGGTGCAAAATTGGAAACATGAAATCGAAAACGAAATATAAGTAAATACTATACCATAAACATGAATTAGCAAAAATAAATCGAATAATAATTTTGCAAAATTTCATTTCAATAGAAAATTTTGTCAAAATATAATTTTTAAAAAAAATTTGTTCAAAATGTTATTGTAAAAGAAATTTAAGGCAATATTTTAATCTTAAAAAAAATATTAAAAAAAATTATTTTTTTACAGTAAGTTTTAAAAATTTTATTTTTATATAATTTTAGGGGTGGGCGGACGCTCCCCCTTACCCTAATTTTCAGAAACGCCAGATCTCGGAGATGCGTGTTGCGATTTAAGCAAAATTTTATTTGCTCTCTTATAGTAACCTACAAACAAAAATTTCATATCCAAATTTCGGATGGGGTACCTAGGGGGTAGGCCCCACCCCCAAAATCTACCAAATATATACAAACACCAATCACGACAATATGGGACTCAAATGAAAGGTATTTTAGATTAGAAAACGTATCTGATATGCAATTGTCAGACCAAGTGTTTGGGGGACCACCCCAACCCCCAAAACACCCCTAAAACGGACATATTTACCGACCATGGCAATATGAGACTCAAATGAAAGGTATTTGCGAGTAAAATACGAATCTGATATCCCAATGTGGGACCAAGTTTCTGGGGGTCCACCTCTTCCCCAAAACACCCTCCAAACAGGACTTATTTACTAACCATCGCAATATGGGGCTTAAATAAAAGGTATTTCAATGTAGAATACGAATCTGATATCCAGATGTAGGATCAAGTGTTTGGGGGCCGCCCATCCCCGAGAACATCCCCCAAAGAGGGCAAATTTACGACCATAGCAATATGGGGCTCAAATGAAAGGTCTGTGGAAGTAAAGCAAGAATCTGATATCAATATTCTGGAAAAGTGTCAATGGGGTCACCCCACCCCCATAACACCACCCAAATAGGAAGTATTTGCTGACCATTGCAATTTAAGGCTCAAATAAGAGGTTTTTTTAGAGTAGCATACGAATCTGGTATATATTTTCAAAGCCAAGTCACTGAGAGGCCGGCCATCTCCCAAAACACCCCCCAAACCGGTCATGTTTGCCGACTATGGAAAATGGGGCTCAAATGAAAGATCTTTGGAAGTAAAGCAAGAATCTGATATCAATATTCGGGAAAAGTGTCAATGGGGTCACCCCACCCCCATAACACCACCTAAATAGGACGTCTTTGCTGACCATTGCAATTTGAGGCTCAAATAAATTTTTTTTTAAAAAAGAACACGAACCTGATATATATTTTCAAAGCCAAGTCACTGAGAGGCCGCTCATCTCCCAAAACACCCCCCCAACCGGTCATGTTTACCGAAATGAAAGGTATTTGGAAGTAAAGCAAGAATCTGATATCAATATTTGCGAAAAGTGCCTATGATGTCAACATTCGGAACCAACTGTCTAGGGGACGTCCCACCACCATAACAACTCCCAAATAGGACGTATTTTCTCACCAAGACAATTTGGGTCTTAAAGTGGGGAGTGGAGCTCGCAATTGATAGTTTTTAAGGCTCATAACTCTTAAATGAAAGTTATTTGAGATTAGAAAACCAATTTGATATCCAATTTTTAGACCAATGGCAATGTGGGGTATAAATAAATGATATTTGAGAGTATTTCACGTTGCTGATAATTTTTAAGGCTAAGAGCTTTTGGGTGTCGAATGACAGGTATTGGGGAGTAGAGCGCAAAATGTATACCCACTTTCGGGACCAATTTTCTTTCCTATATGGGGCTCAAATAAAGGAATTTGGGATTAGAATACGAATCAGATATCCAAATGTGTGACCATGCATTTGGGACACCGCCCCCTCCTCAAAGAGTACAAATTTACCGATCATGGTAATATGTGGCTTAAATGAAAGGTATTTGAATTATTTTTGCAGTATATTGGGTTGCCCAAAAAGTAATTGCGGATTTTTCATATAGTCGGCGTTGACAAATTTTTTCACAGCTTGTGACTCTGTAATTGCATTCTTTCTTCTGTCAGTTATCTGCTGTTATTTTTAGCTTGCTGTAGAAAAAAAAGTGTAAAAAAAGTATATTTGATTAAAGTTCATTCTAAGTTTTATTAAAAATGCATTTACTTTCTTTTAAAAAAATCCGCAATTGCTTTTTGGGCAACCCAATAATTTAGTAATATACAGTCAATATATACATGTAAATATTCGCCAAGTCACTGATGCGAAAACGCAATACATGTCGAAAATGGGTTATTGTTTTGATACGAGAGTTGCCAAAGTTGTATTTAACCGTTGCCAACACATTACACCGCACATTTCATTGTCCATAGTCGCAGTTTAAGCTTAAACAGACTGTCCCTCATGCCAAAGAGCACCCAATAGAATGACCACACACATCGCACCACTACACACATGCACCACCACACACCCGTACGACAACACATCCGCAGCACCGCAGACCCGCACCTCCACCCAACCGCACCACCACACACCCGCACCACACTAGTGACCGTTTTAAGCATACTAGTATGAGAGAGAAAGAGTTCTTTCTCTCACACATACCACTCACCTCTCACACTCTCACCAACTAATACTCCCACCTATGGCTTCGCTTACACAAATACCAGATGATTTAGTAAAAAGCAACAACAATTTGCTGTGTTTATGCGTTTTCTACTTTTATAGAAAATTTATTCCTGATTTTGCAGGGAATTTCTTTCTGGATAAATAATTTTCATATATATTCTTTAAATCTGTGGAAAAATATCTTTCGATTGATACTAATTTCTTTAAAATCCATTCAGCCGCTTGGCCGTAATATGTATGTACAACAAAATCGCCTTTATAAAACCATTGGCCGTTTCATACTCGTAATATGTTAGCATACTCTTTCTCTCGCACACATCAGTCAACTCTTACACTTACACCACTAATACTCCCACCTATGGCTTTGCATGCACATCCATAACGAATGCTTTAGGAAAAAGCCAACAACAATTGACCTACATCAATATTAAGCAGGTGTGCAAAATTTCAAGCAGCAAGCTTTACGCGTTCGATCGCTATCGTGATTTCGACAGACGGAAGGACATGGCTGGTTTGACTCAGAATGTCGAGACGATCCAGAGTATATACACTTTATGGGGTCGCACATCAATATTTCGAGGTGTTACAAACTGAGTGACTAGATAAGTACGACATCATCCTATGGTGGTAGGTATAAAAATGTTTGCCAGAATTTTATTTTCACATCAAAAATTGTCCCGAACTTAGGCTACAAAAATGGTTTTGCCAAAAATGCTCACCACAATTAATTGAACCAGTTTGTGAGTAATTTTTTTAAGCAAAACAATATTCACGAGTATAATACATTCGTTTTGTGTTTTTATCTAAAAAGAGGTTTAGTCATTAGTTAAAAAAGCATGGCGCCTTAGACAACATTCATGGCAGACAGATAACAATGATGATGTGTTTAAACATCTGTATACATTTATTAAATTGTTTAATGTTTTTCTCTATATAAATAAATCATTGTATTTATGGCAAAAAAACAAAACCAATTGAATTTTATGTGCAAAACATTTAATTAAGTTTTTTTTTTTTTTTTGAAGGCAGACGCGTGCTTCAATGTATCATATGAATGAGAATTTTCATCACTTCACTCAAGTTCATGACGAATATGAGCATCATGTTCGACCGAAAAAACCAAGTGTAAGGGCGTTCGAGTCATTACCAAGGGGCAACCCAAAGCAAGGTCAAATGTATGCATGGCGACTTGAGTGCATATGAAAAGCTGTGTTTTTTTTCATTTTCTTCACTTAATGATGAGTTTTTAGTTAATGTTTCATAATAATTATATAATAATTACTTGGAGACTTGCAATTTTATTGAATTTTGTACATTTTTACATGTGGGTGTTGAGAATACCATTTTGGTCACCAAAAATATGACACTAATTATGGCTTGATTATTATTAAATAAAATAACTTTTTAAAGCGACACTGAACATGTTTATCGATAGCCAATTATGGTAAAATATGACAAAGTTTTTTTTGAGGAATTAGGAGAAAATTTCAAGGTTAATATTAATTAAGACTTTAAACAAGATTGTTATATCATTCATGTAGAAAGATAAGGTTGTAATAATTCACACACAATGGGAGGAAAATTAAATAAAAATAAATTTTAACAAAATTTTCTATAGAAACAAAATTGTAATAAAATTTTGTATACAAATCAATTTCGGGGGCCGGACCCTCCTCCAAATCTCGGGGATGGGTGCACTGATTAAAGTGAAATTTCGCATACCACCTTAAGGTTCCCCAAAAACACGAAATTATTACAAATTTTTGGAGATCAAATAACCTAGGGGGACGCCCCACCCAAACGGGCATATTTACCGATTGCGACAATATGGGTATCAAATGAAAGGTATTTAAGAGTAGAGTACGAACTTGGCATAAAAATGTCAACCTGAATGTCAGGGAGGTCCCTCGCCCCCAAAAACACCACCCAACTGAACACTTTTACCGCTTTGGGCAATATGGGTATAAAATGAAAGGTATTTAAAAGTAGAGTAAAATGCTGATATAAAAATGTATTCCTTCGTGTCTGAGAGGCCTCCCCACCCCCAATACCCCCCAGCAGAACATATTTACCGCTTTGGGCAATATGGGTATCAAATGAAAGGTATTTAAAAGTAGAGTAAAATGCTGATATCAAAATATATTCATAAGGATCTAAGGCGCTTCCACCCCTACCACACAAAACCCCTCAACACTGATTAGCACAATATGGGTGTCAACTGAGAGGTGTTTGCAAGTTGAGTACACATCTGTTATAAGAATTTAGTTCAAGGTGTCTACGGGACCTCCCCAACCCCAAAAACACGCAAAACGGGCATGAATGTCCAACGTCACAATACGGGAAGCAAATGAAAGATCTTTGGGATATGACTACGAATCGGGTATACACATTTGGGACAGAGTTTGCGACCGGCCCACCCACTAAATATCCTTCAATAGGAAGTGTAGTTCGATCGGGATAATATGTGAATTATAACAAAGGTCTTTAACAGTAGAGTTCGAATCTAATGTTGATATAAGAATTTAAGTATCTGGCTCACGTCCTGCCGCTCAGCAGGATATGTAGATCGCAACAATAAAGGACTCAACTAATTTGAATTTTGGGTCCTACCGTCGGGGGGACCGACCCTCTCCTCCCACTAAAAACAACACCAAACTGTCATGTAGGACGACCGAGAGTATATTGTACTCAAATGAAAGGACCGGTCCGAGGGCAATCCCCCTCCCCCATCCTACCTAAAAAAACAAGGAATTAAAAATACTATATGAAGGCCGATAAGGATGGAATAGGACAGCAATAAAAGGTTTTTGGTAGTAGAGAACACTTTTAACCCTCAAATTGGGATGAACACATGAGGACTTGCGGATCTTTAAAAATGTGGTATCCCAAGTGGTTGCTTTGAAATATGATTGTGAAGGTAACCAATACAAAAAATTAATAAATTAGTGTGGATCTGAACGAGACCAATAGCCCTGAATATCTTCACCGCCACCTTCAAAATGCTTGACATTATGGAGCTCAAGCAAAACCGTGCTCTAGCAAAATGCTGATATTATTTCAGGGTCCGCCCCTAAACTCCCTTCAAACCGTCCATGTTTGCCTACTATGCCAATAAATAATAGGTATTTGATAGCCGAAACGAATGTAATATTTTTTTTTTTTTTTTGAGGACAAGTTTTTGGGGGTCGTCCCATACTCCTCAAACTGGACATATTTGTGAATTATGGAAAAAAGGGGCTCAAATCTGATATCTGTTTTATGGCAAAAAGTTTCAGGGACGCCTCACCCAAGAACTTCCCCTAAAAACACATATGTACCCACCATAGCAATATGTAACATCAAAACTTTGGGATGAAATATCTGAAAGACCCAAACAGGACTTTCCTGACCGTGCCAGTATAGGTCTCAGATAAAATAAGACAGTGAATAATAAAATAAGAGAGAGTAAATTTTTTGATAACTGAAGGGGAGCGGACAGACAGACAAAATTATTGAACTTTTTGATGAGTTTCAACAAATTCTTCAGTTGAGATACTTGTAAAAATATGCGTGCTACCATGTAGAGCACAAAACTCCCATGGCTTTTATGATTTGCAAACCCAGGTTCGAGTCCCTCGGTCGGGCAAAAAAAAATTTTTTTTTTTTTTTTTCTTTAATCTTTCTTTAGAAAATTCGGCATAAAAAAATATGAATTCAGAAAAAAAATTTTAATGTGGTTTTACCTTTTTTTGAATTTTATTAATTGAGACACTTACTACTGCGCAGCAGTACTTATTTCATCATAAAGACGGTGATGTCGGTAGGCAAGAGGATACGTACAAGACTATCAAACATGAGATCATGAGTTCAATACCAACATTTGTTTTTAAGATTAATAGTAAACAGTGACAGAGGAAAACCCGAGAGTAAAACGAACGAGACAACCGCACAAAGAAAACCAAAACACCATCACCCGAACAAAGCACAAGCGCTGACTGGTTAGATGGATTTTTGCCTTGCTTAGGGATATATTGTTTTTGTTGTTATGTGTTGGCTTGCAAAGAGTGCCTTTCAACAACAAATTTGTACTTTGGGTCGTTGAGATTCAACATAAATTGTTGCAAGAAAATTAACAATTTTCGTAGTTGCTTTTTCGACCAAAGTTGTTTTTTTTTTTTCAAAATTATTTTTATCTGTGTATCATCGGGTATGCATTCTTCTAGTCGAATTGCGCAGACGAGGTGATGCATACGCTTTGTCAGCTTGTCGCTTCCGGTCTTAAGTAGTTAAGCCGGTAACCCATCGGCTCCTGCTGCCTTATGGTTTTTCAGACGAGTTACTGCTACCTGGACCTCGTTTTGACTAAGAGGTATATATATGCTATACCATCATCAGGGATTGATTCTGCTCATGGTAACCATCATCGGATACCAGTAGCTGGGAAAAGTGTTCATTCGGTAACCTCAGCCCACTATCTGTATCAGCTAACAGATTTTCTTCTTTATCTCTGTAGGCGGATTTGCCTATACCAAGTCATCAGTTTGATGTTTAAATCTTTGACAAATATTTCGGACTTCATTGTGGCTCCTGAACATCTCGATTACTGAATAGGTTTAATAATGGAATCTTTATTTTGTGTCAGTCCATTTTCTTTGAGTGTAATCATCACACAAAAATGATGCAAGTGAACATATGATTTTTTTTTTTTTGGTTAAAAGCAATAGTTGAAAAGAATGTGCTCGTACAATGGATAGATGCACGTTCCATAGCATATGCGATAGGCACGGATAACTTGGGTAACTGTGCTGTTGTTGTTCTATCAAAAAGGCACATTCATATTCATAACTCATACATTATTCGTAGTTGTTGTCATATCAACGTTAAAAATTAAAAACAAAAATTACACAAAGAAACCAAACAGTGGGAGGAAGGGTCGAGATATTCTCAATGACAGACAGAACGACAGTTAGACAAATAGAGATGCAGCAGCAGCAGCAGCAGTGAAGCATAATTTCTTAAGTTCAATGTTAACAATTTCTATCTAGTTTTTATTCATTGTTGCCGTTATGTTAAAAAAAACTAACAAAAACCCCTCTTTGGAGGTTGTTGCTTTGAAGCAGCGTTTGTTATTCTTTCGATGGGTCTGGGCTTTTTGTCTTTTTGTTCTTTATATGAAGGCACAAAAGGAGAAGAAGAGCCCACCATTCTTGTCCTACTCAGATGATGATGGTGATGCCTCTTCACCAATGATGTGGAAAAAGAAGATCTCAGTCTTTTTTGAAGTTACAAATAATAAGTTGTTCTATGCTTTTTGGTGTGTTTGTTTTTTTCTAACTATAATTCTTAGGAAAATATGTGTATATATAAAAGTGTATATAAACAAAAGACCGTTAATTGACACAGAATTTATATGATGCTGTTGAGAAACGACCAAGCATATGATAATGATGTTAATGACAATATGATGATGATGATGATGAAGAAGCGCGGCGCATTGCTGTTACGAACCATGATGATGGTGTTGAAATAACACCAAGGATAGGGATGATGGTTGGACCCATACCGGCGATAGATGTCAGTGGATGGTTCATCATCATGGTAGTGGTGTTTTCCCCCTCATTATCATTATGATTATTTTTTTTTTCAGTTTCTTGATAAATCACAGTGTGCGGCCCAGCCAGCAGGCGGCTGTCAAGTTGTTTGAGATGTGTGATTTTTTTTTTTGTTCTACAAGTTCTCTATGGCCCATGCCCGTAAAAACCATGCAAACAGTTGACATGCTGGTGATAAAAATCTATACTCATTATTGTTTATCTTTAAACAACACTACACACACACACACACACACGCTCACACTAATTTTCAGCAACATGTGAATCCATAGAATTTTTTCTTTTTCCTTTTTAGTTTCATAATCATACAACCAACAGTTGGAGCGGGTAAACAAAGAATTTATGCAAATGTAAAACTTTTTTGTTCTAAATGTTGCGGTACTTTGTTTTTTTAAAGTTGCATCTATAGCATTGACCTCTTTACCGTGAGGGGGTAATGATGATGGCGATGATGTTAGCGGTGATTGCCGCAGTCATTGACGCAAATGTCAATGGGAAAATAGGGATGAGTTATGAACAACGTTTTGGAAACAATAATTTATTATATTTAATTAAACAGAAGCTTAAGATTAATGGCAGTGATGATATGATTGACAGATTGTATTATTAGCATTTGACAGAGTGGATTGAGGAAAACAAATGATAATTGCCGCATTTGGCGGTATTCTTTGATTCGGGGATTGTAAATATTAACATAATCGTAATAAGCTAAGAGGAATTAAAATAAGAAAAAAAATGTTGGGAAAATGCATACAAAAAGTAAAAACAAGTAAAAAAACGTGTTAAGTTCGGCTAATCTGGTTATAGACCGATTTGCACCGTACTTGCCACAGTTGATGAGAGTCATAACACAAAAATTTCAACCAAATCGGACAAAAATTGCGGCATCCAGGAGCTCAAGAAGTCAAATCGGGAGATCGGTTTATATGGGAGCCATATCAGGTTCTTGACCGATTTAAACCGTACTTGGGACAGTTGTTGGAAATCATAACAGAACACTATGTGCACAATTTCAGCCAAATCGGACGAAAATTGACGCTGGCAGGGGCTCCAGAAGTCAAATAGGGAGATCGGTTTATATGGGAGCTATACCATGTTCTTGACCGATTCGGACCGTATTTGGCACAGTTGTTGGGAGTCATAACTGAATACCGCATGCAAAACTTAAGCTAAATCGGATGAAAATTGAGGCTTCTAGGGGCTCAAGAAGTCAAATCGGGAGATCGGTTTATGTGGGAGCTATATCAGGTTATAGACCGATTCGGACCGTTTTTGGCACAATTGTTGGAAGTCATAACAGAACACTCTGTGCAAAATTTCAGCCAAATCGGATGAAAATTGAGGCTTCCAGGGATTCAAGAAGTCAAATCGGGAGATGGGTTTATACGGGAGCTATATCATGTTCTTGACCGATTCGGACCGTATTTGGCACAGTTGATGGAAATCATAAAAGCACACAACATACAAAATTTCAGCCAAATCAAATGAAAATTGAGGCTTCCAGGGGCTCAAGAAATCAAATCGGGAGATCGGTTTATATGAGAGCTATATCAGGTTATACACCGATTCGGTCCGTATTTGGCACAGTTGTTGGAAGTCATAACAGAACATTATGTGAAAAATTTCAGCTTAATCGGATGAAAATAGAGGCTTCCAGGGATTCAAGAAGTCAAATCGGGAGATGGGTTTATACGGGAGCTATATCATGTTCTTGACCGATTCGGACCGTATTTGGCACAGTTGTTGGAAATCATAAAAGCACACAACATACAAAATTTCAGCCAAATCAGATGAAAATTGAGGCTTCCAGGGGCTGAAGAATTCAAATCGGGAGATCGGTTTATATGGGAGCTATATCAGATTCTTAACCGATTTGAACCGTATTTGGCACAGTTATTGGAAGTCATAACAGAACATTATGTGCACAATTTCAGCCAAATCGGACGAAAATTGACGCTGGCAGGGGCTCAAGAAGTCAAATCGGGAGATGGGTTTATACGGGAGCTATATCATGTTCTTGACCGATTCGGACCGTATTTGGCACAGTTGTTGGAAATCATAAAAGCACACAACATACAAAATTTCAGCCAAATCAAATGAAAATTGAGGCTTCCAGGGGCTCAAGAAGTAAAATCGTGAGATCGGTTTATATGGGAGCTATATCATATTCTTGACCGATTTGGATCGTATTTGGCACAGTTGTTAGAAGTCATAACTGAACACCGCATGCAAAACTTCAGCTAAATCGGATTAAAATTGAGGCTTCCAAGGGCTCAAGAAGTCAAATCGGGAGATGGGTTTATACGGGAGCTATATCATGTTCTTGACCGATTCGGACCGTATTTGGCACAGTTGTTGGAAGTCATAACAGAACACCATGTGCAAAATTTCAGCCAAATCAAATGAAAATTGAGGCTTCCAGGGGCTCAAGAAATCAAATCGGGAGATCGGTTTATATGAGAGCTATATCAGGTTATACACCGATTCGGTCCGTATTTGGCACAGTTGTTGGAAGTCATAACAGAACATTATGTGAAAAATTTCAGCTTAATCGGATGAAAATAAAGTATCTGTGAAAAATTTTAAGCGGCTAGCTATACACGTTCATCCGCTATCGTGATTTCGACAGACGGACGGACGAACATGGCTATTGCGACTCAGAATGCCGAGACGATCAAGAATAGATAGACTTTATGGGGCCCTAGATCAATATTTCGAGGTGTTACAAACGGAATGACTAGATTAGTATCCTATGGTGATGGGTATAAAAATGCTTTTTTTTCAAAAGTTTCGTCCAACATATACATGAATTGAAAATTTTTCTTCAAAATTATTTTTCATAGATATTTCCCAAAAAAAAGTTAAAAAAGTTTTTTTTTCAAAATTTTTTCCAAATTAAGACAATAAAAAAAATCTTAATAACAAAAAATAAATAATAATTAATACATTTTTTTTTTTTTTATTTTTAAGAAATTAATAAACAATTACAAATTACTTATGTTCTAAATCCGTAAAGGAGTAGTATTTGTGACGGATATTCGCCCAGACGAAACGACTGAACCTACAAACGTGACATTTTGCATGAATGTTATTCATGGTACGAAGGTGCGAGACAAGGCTGGATGTTTTAAAATTTAAACTAGAACTTACTATATTTAGCAAATTATTTAACACAAAAATTGTTATTGCCTTCCACCAAAGACTCATTTGTTTGTGCTAATGCAAAGCCATATAACAAAAACTGTGACGAGTTCTAGCTAGCCGTCCTTTCTTTGGGATCAGAATACGTCACACCCTATTCTCACCATCGACCGACCACCCGACTGCACAACCTCTGAGGGCCAGATGTTTATCAATCAGAAGAAGGTCGATTTGGACGTCTTCAGAGTTTACACCAATAGCCGCTTCAGTGAACTGACATCCCATCAAATGTGTTGGTTGCCGAAAGGAAATTCCTAGACATCGAATGCTCCGATCTCTTTATACAAGCCGGTCGGATACCCCACATTGCAGGCAGTGGTACTCGCGGACGAGGGTGGGTTGATTCGTTGCATCAACCCCACTAAAACCAGAATCAGCGTACTGAATCTGGAAATAAATTGGGTAGTCAACGAACATAAGCGGAATATTTGGCTGGAACACTTGAAGCAATGTAACATAGGTACCGGTTTAGGCGGGCTGTGGTCTACTGTTAAGTCACTTTGGAATCCCGGAAGAAGCGATGACTGGACCTCAGTCACTTTTGGCGACGTAAATGTGACTGACCCGAAGAGATGCGACAGGTTGTTGAGCATGCCGAGTGCAAAATATGTGGCTGGAACACTTGAAGCAATGTATCTTGGGTACCGGTGTAGGCAAGCTGTGGTCTACTGTTAAGTCACTTTTGAACCCTGTAAAAAGCAATGAATGGACCTCAATCACTATTGGCGATGTAAATGTGACTGACTCCAAGAGATGCAGCAGGTTGTTGAGTATCCTGAACGGGACATGACTAGGAGGAAAGCCATTCGTCGTATCCGTGGTCTCCTAGCCGACGAACAGTCATAACAATTTACCATGAACAATGTTACGAATGTCATTCGCGACGCCGAATTATCCGGGGCGTTGGGCCCCGGCGGAATCTCTACATTGATGCTGAAGTATCTGCATTTACCTGGAGCCGAGTACCTGAACAACTGTCCTCAACCTATCTTTGAACACTCTTATAGTATTCCATGTCTAGAAGATGGACAGAGTGATCCCGATACTGAAGCCTGGAAAAGGCCCGAGCAAGAGGAGTCGTTCAGACCGACGTCCTTTCTATTCCAAAATACTTAGTGTCACATTCTCCCCGTATACGACAGCAATTAGCGATATGGTCAAAAGTAACCGGGCCGAATCTTATGTACCATCCGGCATGGAACGCATTTTTCGAGTTCTTTTCCCGGTATCTTTTATTTCAGTCAATTTTCAATTTCAGTCAAATCGGATATCAATTGCGCCATCTGGAGGCCTTACAAATATAATCAGGAGATCGGTTTATATGTTAGCTATATGAGATTATGCACCGATTTGGACCATACTTGGCACAATTGTTGGAAGTCAAAACAATAAAGACTTTATTCAAAATTTTAGCCAAATCGTATAATAATTGCGCCCTCTAGCGGCTCAGAAAATCAAGATCCGAGATCAGCTTTTATGGGAGCTATATCAGGTTATGGGCCGATTTGGACCATACTTCGCACAGTAGTTAAAAGTCATAACGAAACACTTCATGCAAAATTTCAGCCAAATCGTATAAAAATTGCGCCCTCTAGATGCTCAAGAAGTCAAGACCCCAGATCGGTTTATATGGCAGCTATATCAGGTTATAGAAAGATTTCAACCATTCTTAGCACAGTTGTTGAAAACCATAAAAAATTACCTTATGCTCAATTTCAGCCAAATCGGATAAGAATAGCGCCCTCTAGTGGATCAAGAAGTCTAGATCCAAGATCGGTTTATATGGCAGCTATATCAAAACATGGACCGATGTGATCCATTTACAATGCTAACCGATCTACACTAATAAGAAGATTTTGTGCAAAATTTCCAGCTTCTTCCAAACAAACCTTTTTTTAATAATTTTCAATATCATGTCATTGAATCAATGTGAATTTAATTATAGAGGAAATTTTCAAACAAACTTCGACATCATTGTAGCTTTCTCCTCCTCCTGTTATTTCCTTCTTCTACTGCCCCTTTATGTGCAATCAATTATTATACCCTCTGGCAATGTGTAGTTGTGTCCATTATCTTTGATTTCAAATCTAATATGAAACGGAATTGTAAGTAACCACGCTCAAAACTTCTTACAAACCCGAAATGGTTTATCTCATTAGCCAGATCTATTTCACAGTTTGCAATTCGTTTTCTATTTGGTAATTTTTTCAAGCTCGCATTTGCGGTGGGAGCAAAACCACATACAAACATTATTGGTTGCGTGTTTGGAAGTTGTTAAACAGCGAAAATAATAATTTGTCTAAATATTCACAGTTTTTGTATAAAATAAAAGAAAATCCCACGACGTTGAAAGACAGACAAATAAACAACAGGCGTAGAGGAAAAATAATGTTGAAAAACGTTTCTGTACAAAAAAGAATTTGTAATTTTTCTAAAAGAAATAAAATATGATCTAAAATCTTCTACAGAAATAAAATTTTGTCACAATTTTCCATAGAAATAAAATTTTCGTAAAATCTTCCATAGTAATAAAATGTTCATATAATCGCGTATTGAATGTTACACAGAGAGGGGAGATTGTAAAATCAGTTTTGAAGAAAAGAAATTGCCTGATTTTTCAGAAAATCAGTAAACAGGTACCACACTCCTGGTGGACGCGTTGCGATTTTTGGTTAGATAATCATTTTCAACGCCATCGTGGAGCATACTTTTACATCCGACTTGTCTACCGTTCACATCACACCGTATGTTCTAATATGAAAACGGGAAAGGCTCGTTTCCTAATAAAAATTCACTACATTAGTGGCAAAGTTGTAGCGAGGTAGAGCTTCGCCAAGATGACTGAAAAATAAATAAGAATGTATAATAACAACAATAGGGAAATTAGAGTTTGTCTGAAGGAGTGTTGATCAGAAAACTCTTTCCTCGTTGTGCAATGATCTTACCCAAATAAGAACAAGCGGTGTAGGTAGGCCAGTCAAACGGATATAATCCTAGGTAGTATTGAAAATGATTATCTAACCAATAATTGAAACGCGTCCACCATTGGTGTGGTATCTGTGTCCTGATTTGTTTGAAAAATCTGGCAATTTCTTTTGTTCAAAAGTCATTTAATAATCTCTCCTTTGTGTGTAACATTCGATTGGTCATTCAGCTCGACTAAAATACTCAACTACAGGAATTGATTCACATTACCCAGTTGTAAAAGCCAAAAACAAATGAAAACAAATTTTTTACAGAATTTGCTATAGTTTTTTATTTTCTATAAAAAAGTTTCCACCAAATTTTCTATAATGTATAGGTATTATTCTTTGTACATATGGTACTATTTATGATATAGATTAGGTTAGATTGAGTGGATTGCCTAGCACAGGTGAGTTCACTCGGAAGAGAAAGAAGATGTGAGACCTCGGACTAACGGTTATACACGAATAAATAGAAAAAAGGAGGAATGGAGAACCCGAGCGAGAGGTGAATAACGCCCATCTCCACGCAAGCATGGATTTACCTACCCCGGAGCCTATGACCCACCCCCGTCGGAACCATCCGACTCTGGAGACCTACAAGAGGTACGTTCGCAAGTTCACCCAGATCGCAGTAGAAATGCCTCCCCAGAAAGGAGAGCCTATGTCACTGCAGACTCGGACATGAACACAGCTGCTGCAATGGCACAGTCATCTGCCTGAAAGACCGTACACTCGCCCGGCAGTCTTAGAGACATACCGATATTGAGTGCGTCAGAGTAGACCCTCAATCCAGTCCCTGTCTCCATCTTGGAGCCATCAGTGTTGATCAAGGTCTCATCCGCCTCAAGTACAGCATTCGCTCTCCATTCATTCCTCTCAGGAAAACGAATCGCAAATGCCCTCACCCCATTCGGCACTGATGTCAGGTGGTCAGAGATCCTGCTCAGTCTACATCCAGAATCGAACTGCGACCACAATCGCCCTCCTTCAGCATGCCGAGCTCCCTTAGCCTATGCGCAACCTTGGCGACGAAGTAAGGCTTCAATGGGCTGTATATCCAGTATCGCTTCCAGGCCTGCCTGAGGTGCGGATCTCTGTGCGCCTGTTACCCCGACGCAGGCCAGACTCTGGACTTTGTAGAACTCTCTCGTACCGATGTTTATATTATTTATGGTATGGTACTATTTGTAAAGGGTGATTTTTTTTAGCTATTATCTTTTTGGCAATACTGGCTTAAACAACTCACGCACGTTTCGTTTTTTGTTAAACTGTCAAACATCTTCAGTTTGGTCTATGAGTATAATTGAACCATGAATCGTTTTGCAAAAGAACAACCCTTGCAAATTATTGAATTTTATTATCAAAATGAGACGAAGCTCATTTTTGGCTCATCGGGTACTTCAATAAGCAGAATTGTCGATTTTGGAGTGAAGATCTACCAAAGCATCTAGAAAAAGTCACAGTTTGGTGTGGTTTATGGGCTGGTGGCATCATTGGACCGTACTTCTTCGAAGATGATGCGAATCGTAACGTAATGGTGAATGGTGAGCGATATCGTGAGATTATATCCCACTTTTTTTTTGCCCAAAATGCCCAAAGTGATATAAAATGTGAAGGTGAACATTTTATATCACGTTGACCGCCTAAATCGAGCGATTTAAAGCCTTAACACTATTTTTTGTTGGAGCTATGTAAAAGCTCATGTCTATACAGACAAGGCCGCTTCAATTGACGCATTGGAAGACAATATTTAAGTATTTATTCGTGAGATATCGGTCGGAATGTTGGGAAAATTTGACTAAGGGATGGACCATTTGAGGCGCAGTCACGGTTAACATTTGCATGAAATAATCTTCAAACATTTAATTATATGGACCGTACCATCGATTCAAATAAAGATTTCATGCATTTTTCTGAATTTTATTCCTTTTTTTTGAAAAACTTTTCTATAGGTTTAAAAAATCACCCTTTGCATAGGTTAATACTCGTAGTGCCTTTGGTACTACTTGAAGTACCTGTGGTACTGCTTATAGTACCCGTGGTACTACTTGTAGTACCCTCGGTACTATTTATAGTACCCGTGGTACTACTTTTTGTACCTCTGGTACAACTAATAGTACTATTTATAGTACTTATCGAACTATTTTTAGTACCTATGGTACTATTTATATTACCCATGGTACTATTTATAGTACCTTTGGTACTATTTATAGTACCTATGGTACTATTTATAGTACCAATGGTACTATTTATAGTACCTATGGTACTATTTATAGTACCAATGGTACTATTTATAGTACCAATGGTACTATTTATAGTACCTATGGTACTATTTTTAGTACCTATGGTACTATTATAGTACTATTTATAGTACTTATGGTACTATTTCTAGTACTTATGGTACTATTTATAGTACTTATCGTAATATTTATAGTATCTATGGTATTATTTATAGTACTTATGGTACTATTTATAGTACCTATGGTACTATTTATAGTACCTATCGTACTATTTATAGTACCTATGGTACTATTTTAGTGTACCTATGGTACTATTTATAGCACCTATGGTACTATATATAGTACCTATGGTACTATATATAGTACCTATGGTACTATTATAGTACTATTTATAGTACTTATGGTACTATTTATAGTACTTATCGTAATATTTATAGTATCTATGGTATTATTTAGAGAACTTATGGTACTATTTATAGTACTTATCGTACTATTCATAGTATCTATGGTATTATTTATAGTTACTATGGTACTATTTATAGTACCTATGGTACTGTTTATAGTACCTATGGTACTATTTATAGTACTTATGGTACTATTTATAGTACTTATCGTACTATTTATAGTATCTATGGTATTATTTATAGTACCAATAGTATTATTTATAGTACCAATGGTATTATTTATAGTTGTAATGGTATTATTTATAGTATCAATGGTATTAAAGTTTTGAAATCATTTTCTTCAGTAATAAAATTTTGCATAGAAATAAAATTTTGCAAAAATTTTGAAACTATTTTTATAAAAATAGTGTCAATATATTGCCATAAAAATTATAAATTTATATTTTTATAAAAATAGTGTCAATATATTGCCATAAAATTATGGCAATATTTTTAATATAAATAATTAAAAAAAAACTGTAAAAAAGTGAAATAAAATTTGAAAAAAAAATTCTTATATAAAAAAAATCAATAAAATTAAATTTGCACAAAAATTTTCCGCATTCTTTTCCAAATTGCCCAGTTCATATCCCATGTGTTTCCCTTTTTTGCTCTGTGATCTGTTTCGAGTACAAGGTTTTACTGATTTTACTAATCCTTTGAAAAAAAATGTACCACCCAAATAGATTTAACAGGAATACCACATCAACTTTCCAAACATTTATTGCCCACTTACATACACTTTTGTTAGGGGGGAAAACAACAACAGCAACAACAACAACAACTTCTGTAGCGTAGTGTAGTGTAGTGATAGCTATAAAAGTCTGTCATGTATTCTTTGCTCGCTTTTTTTTCAAAGATATTTCCCATGCCAATCAGTAAAGTGGAGAGCAGAACCTTAAGAATCATAAAAAAGATTCCATCTTGTTATGAAAAGACATAAAAATACTAACAAATGGTTCACATGCCTCAAAGGCATTTGCCGTATTTAAGAGTTTGTTGGTTCTTAACTTTTCACATTGAAATGGCAATCGATGATGGTTTTCAACACAACATGTTGCCCATGTAGTTGCTGTAGTTGACGACTTTTAAGACCCATGCTTGCTATTTATGATAAAGTCAATGATGACGAAGATGATGGAGGAGAGACTCTATTTGGGCAAACTGCTGAATAATGACTGAGACTAGTTTCACAAAATAGAAATAAGGAAATTTTAAGTTTTATGGGCCACCAAGTGGGGGCGGTTCGGCAAATGGTCAGGTAGTGAGGCTGTTTAAAAGTTTCTATTTAAGTCTTTGCGCCCAGGCGCCAATAGATAAAGAATCGTGAAGCATTTCAGTATTAATGTCATACTTTTCAGGGGAAATTTTTTAAATGGCAATATAAGGAGATTTTAAGAGAATTTTTGTTTTTTCTTCAACGATGATTTAAAATAGACTTGTTGTATAATAATTATTATTGTTGTTTTAGTTGTTGTTATACAACTTTATTACTTTTATCTTCAGCGCTCACGATTTCATTTCGTATCGTTTCGAAACAAAGAAGTGAGGATGCAAAAAAAAAAAACCAAACTCAACAATAATCGCATCGTCAGTCACCACTAGCAACTACTACTCCCCCACATTTATCTGCTGTTTCACAGCGGCGGCAACAGTTGTTAACTTAGATCAGTCTATATAAAGTCTTATAAAGTCGAGGGTTTTAAAATGCCGACAAATAGCAACGAGTCAATATTTCATTTTTTCTTATTGCCCACAAGCACCTAAAATAAGTGAAATGCGAATGAAATGCAAATTATATGAACAACATTGTTGTCATTATGACAGATTTACAATTTAAGTGCAAAACCATTAATACAATTAAAAATGAATAAAATATTGATTGGCTCATTTTGTCAGTTTTAAGAAAAAGAGGATATTTTGTTTTTTATTAAAAACAAGAACATGACATTTGGTATGGGCATGGAATTTTTTCTTAACAAAGATCTATACAGAGAGAAAATATTTTTAACTACAACCAAGCCAACTA
The DNA here is from genome assembly GCF_963082655.1 of Stomoxys calcitrans. Lineage (NCBI taxonomy): Eukaryota > Metazoa > Arthropoda > Insecta > Diptera > Muscidae > Stomoxys > Stomoxys calcitrans. The sequence goes on from NC_081555.1 coordinate 128,549,359, forward strand.
AAGAAGTTTTGGAAAGTTAAGGCACCTGTCGACGACTGTAGTCAATTGTGAGCACGCTTGTGGTCATTAAGGGCTGGAAATTAACGATTTGTATCTTTAACAGCCAATGCACAAAAACTTTGCCTTAAGTTATCGCCATGTTGTCAACCACTGTTTTCAATTTTGAGCACAAGTCAGTTCTTAATCTATACCAGACCCAATTTTAAGCAGGTCTTATCTACAACAATTTAAGCTCCATTAGTGGTGCAGTGCAACAAGAACATTGTCCAAACATGTCTTTATTTTGTCAATGGTCGTTGTCAATTTTGTGCATGCTTGTAGTCAACATTGAACAGAATCAGTTCTGTATTGTTAAAAGCGTACACTTGTTCAGTGGTGCCTTGCCACAAATAATTGCGTTAGCGTGTTTGTATTTTGTCAATTTTGAACACCATTGTTGTCAAGTAATTTCGAATATTTAGTCTAGCTGTCAGATCTTCATTTGTGGTCCGCTTTCCAAAATAATGCATTAAAAATCGAAGAATTAAATTGAAAATCGAAGCACAAATGTCTTTGCAAATCGCAAAATACAAAGCCTCAGGCAAAATAAACAAAAAATTAAGTCGAAAATCCCCAAGACCAAAATCGGGAATTTTGAGCATTTGCCAGCGAAAATAGAATTTTGAAAATCGCCAAGACCAAAATCTGGAATTTTGAGAACTATCCAGCAAAAATAGAATTTTGGAAATCAGAAAACAGAAATGAAAATTTGGCAGCCCGAACCAGTTTTCGAAATGTCGAGGTGATTTACTTTAGCGGTTTTCCAAGAGTCGCCCGGACTACTAAGGGCCACACAATTTTGCATATTATTCCGTTAACGCCTCAGCTCAAAACTGTTTAACATTTCAAAGGGATATCTCTATTCGTTCTCAAACGGCAGATTATATATAATATCTCCACTGGTTTCGCGTGGAATATTTGAGTTTAAATTTTTCTGTATCAAGCTACAGATCGATTCAGACCATATTGGACACATATGTTGAAGGTCATGGGAGAAGCCGTTGTACAAAATTTCAGCTAAATCGGATGAGAATTGCGCCCTCTAGAGGCTCAAGAAGTCAATATCCTAGATTGGTTTATATGGGAGCTATATCAGATTATGTATCTATTTGCGCCATACTAAGCACAGTTGTTGGAAGTCATAACAAAACACCTCATGCAAAGTTACAACCAAATCGGAAGAGAATTGCGCCCTTTAAAAGCTGAAGAAGTAAAGACCTTAGATCGGTATATATGGCAGCTATATCAAGTTTTGAACTGATTTTAGCCATACTTACCACAGTTGTCGAAAGTGATGCCAAAACACCACGCGCAAAATTTCAGTCAAATCGGATGAGAATAGCACCCTCTAGAGGCTCAAGAAATCAAGACCCAGATCGGTTTATATGGCAGCTACATCAATACATGGACGGATTGGATTGTACACGGACCTATACTAATAAAAAGTATTTGTACAAAATTTCAAGCGCCCAGCTTTACTCCTTCGAAAGTAAGCGTGCTTTCGACAGACAGACGGTCGGACGGAAATGACTAGATAGACTTAAAATGTCATGACGATCAAGAATATATATACTTTATGGGGCCTTAGATGCATACTTCGAGGTATTACAAACATAATGACGAAATTAGTATACCTCGAAGTAAGAAATATGAAATTAGATGTACAGGGTGGCTGATGAATATTGCTACAATGATGAATATTGCTACATTTTTTTTTCGGTGTATGGAATACATTTTTCTTTTATTCATGTTAAATTAAATTATTAAATTAATTATTAAATTATTATTAATTAAATTAATTAATTAATTAATTAAATTAATTATTAAATTATTATTATTAAATAGAAAAAAAGTTATTACATTTTTTTTTGGTAGCGGCTTTCATCAGCCACCCTGTATGATCGATTCGTGCAGCGAATATAGATTCGGATGATTATCTTGTTGCAGCAAAATTTCGCACCCGTTCGAACATGGCGAGAAAAGTACGATCTGACACTGCACATATGCAGGACATTGAAAAACTGCAAACACAACAGATGGCAACGGCATACTCCACTCGACTGACCCTTGATTGCTTGAAGAACGCACACCTTGTTCCGATGATATAACGGCGCAGTGGCAATCCATTGCCGATTCTATGGAAAATGCAGCGAAATCCATGGTTAAGTACCAAAAGCCTCCCCCTCAAAGAGACTTAAAATACGACCAAGAGTGTCGAAATGCTACAGAGCAACCCTGAAATGAGTAGTAACGCGCCAGATGAAGAAGAAGTAGAAGGAGAAAAGGAGAGAGTAGAAATGCCTATTCCGCAAAAAAAAAGAGGAAATGGAAAGACCTGAGGGTGAGCGAATTGAGATGTACAAGAGTCAGAACGAAGTCCGGATATCTACCAAAGAATCAAACATCAAACCGAAGGCTTTGATGCAGGCACAGATAGTGTGCTTTTTTTCTTTTCGCAGCTGCTAATATCCGACAAGGGGACGAAGAGGATGCCAAAGAACCAATCCCTTATGATGGTATAGAATGTTTATCTCCTAGTAAGAATGAGGCCGAAGTAGCAGTGAACTGAACAAAACAAGGCAGCTGGAGCCGACGAGTTGCCAGCTGAACTATTTAAGATCGGAGGCTGCTGGTATCCAATGATGGTTACCATGAAAACAACACAGAACCAATCCCTGATGATGGCATAGAATGTGTACCACCTGGCCAATACGAAATCTACAGGGCTGAAAACAATTAGGCAGCAGGAGCCGTTGGATTGGCGGCTGCACTGTTTAAGACCGGAGGCGACATGTTGAAAAGGCGTAAAACCCGTACTGTGGGAAATATTAAAACCTAAAGTCAATGAGATGATCGGGCCCTATCAATGCGGACAGATGTTTACGATGCGCCAAATCCTGGAAAAAACCCGAGAAGACTGATTCAATACCAATCATCTTTTTGCTAACTACAAAGCCGCCTACGACAGCTCTATACGTTCAAAGGTATTTCGAGCCATGTCCGAGTTTAGTATCCCTGCAAAACACATTCGACAGTTAAAATAGGAAAGAACCTCTCCGAAACCTTCAATACAAAACGAGATTTCAGACAGGGAGAGAGCCTATCCGGTGATCCCTTTAATATCCTGCTAGAGAAGATTATACGACAAGCAGGTGTGACTAGATGTAGCACACTACTCACAAGAGAACAAGGGTCGAGCACCGAAAATAGCAACTGCAGCTTTTGAAATTATCGAAAGAGAGGCAGTGAAAATAGTTCTGGCAGTAAGTAGAGATAAAACGAAATGGATGGTATCAACTTCCAAAACGTCCTGTACAACCGAGCAGAGCTAAGAAAATGGAGAAAATTGGGCACTGCCGTAACCTAAACGAATGATACCAGTTTTGAAATAAAGCGGAGAATAATACTGGCAAACAGAAGCTACTTTGGATTAAGTAAGCAGTTTAGAAACTAGCTCACCTATCGACAGACGAAGATTACACTATACAAAACACTGATACTACCCGTGCTGTTATATGGTTCTGGGGCATGAGCACTTGTGAAGGCAGACTAGAAAGTGCTTGGAGTGTTTGAGAGAACGATTTTTCGTAAAATATATGGACCTGTTTGCGTTAATGGAGAATATAGGCATTGTATTAATCACGAGCTATATTAGCTGTGTGACGACGATAGCGTAGTTACACGTATCAAAATACAGAGGCTGCGGTGGCTAGGTCATGTTGTCAGAATAGTTGAAGAAGCTCCAGCAAAGAAGTCTTTTGAAGGCAAATACAGTGGTTCACGCAACTTGGGACGACCAAAAGCCTGTTGGAAAGATCAAATGGTGGGAGGCACGCAGAGGTTAGCATTTCCTCCTATGACGCTGAACGCCTGGGTTTAAATGCAGGCGAGACCATCATCAAATTTTTAACGGTAGTTATACCCTCCTGCATTTGTGAGGTACTATGCCGTGTAAAAACGTCTCCTCAAAAGAGTTGTCGCAATGCGGCACGCCGTTTGGACTCAGCTATAAAAAGGAGGCCCCTTATCTTTGAGCTAAAACTTGAATCGGACTGCACTCATTGATATGTGAGCAGTTTGCCCCTGTTCCTTAATGGAATGTTCATGCGCAAGTTTACATTCGATGGATACTAGGTTCTTCTTTCTTTCAGACACACGAAGAACTGCCTTTTCATCCGAGTAGCACCAGGAAGTACATTTACGGAGGGTTAGCTTTGTGAAGTAAATTTATCGGAATGAGAAGTGGGAGGATGAAGAATCTGGCCAACGTGGATATTTAGACGACCAAAGTTTCGGCATCATCCTCCGCCAACTTAACCTATTTGATCTTTTTAGTGTATATAGGGTACTATTTTTGGTTATCCTTACCATACTTAAATAGATTACTACTTATAGAACCGGCCAAGATGGGATTCTAATTGTAGTACCTTGATATAAAGATGACACTATTTATAGTACTCTAACCTTGAAAGGGTAGTACTCATCTATTAAATAAAAAAGAAAGTGCGGCGCTTCGTTTGTTTCTGTGGACTCAAAAATGGTAAAACCGATTTTCGCGATGGTGGAGTTTGGCTTCCCGATGAAAATAGGGTGCTTCATTTTGATCCCAATTTTCAAAAACGCCAGATGTCCCAGATGGGTGCATCGATTTAGGTGAAGTCGTGTATGACCCTTATGGTAACACAAAAATATAAAATTCATATAAAACCGTGGAGGACGCCCTACCCCAAAACCCACCCAAATGAAAATGTTTACCGATTGATACAATATGGGTATCAAATGAAAGGTAATTATGAGTAGAATACGAACTTGATAAAAAAATGTTACAGCAGATGTCGGCAGGCCCGCTCCAACCCCATAAGCCGCCCAAAAATTATATGTTCACCGATTGGGGCAATAGGGATATCAAACGAAAAGCAATTGGAAGTAGAATACGAAACTTATAGAAACATTTGGGGTATATTCCCAGGGGGCCGCTGCACCCCAAAGTATGCCCCAAATGGACATCCTCGCCGAAAGGGACAATATGGGGCTCAAACGAAAGGTATTTAAGAGTAGAGTATGAATTTCATGTAACAATTTGACCCCAAGTGTCGGGGAGCCCACCCACCCCCAAAAAATCGAAGTATCCCCGCAGTTCCTCAATGGAATCTTCATTGGTAAATTTGCATTATACTTTCATTATAAACTTTCACTTACTCAAATTTTAGTAATTTTATATGCGCAGCAAGTATTCCCAAAATATTTACCTAAAAAGAAAAATTAAAGGACAAAAGTTAGTACAATATAAAAATAGTTTTTTTAGTAAGTTGTAGAACTCAATCATTTTTTTTTTTGCCTACAAAAAGTTTTTACAGAACCAAGAAAGTTCTACTTGAACGGACAGCGCTTCTTTTTTTAAGCGCAAAGGCTACATAAAGTCATATGTGTTACCCACATTGTTCCTTTGAACTGTATGATAATTTGTTCTTCACTTTCAAATTTAAAATTTTTTTTTAATACAAAAAATACCACAAAAATAATGAAATGTTGCCTATGGCGACATGTATCTTCTTCACATTCCATTTACCATTAAAATTGTTCAAATAATTCTCTTGTTTTCTTAAAAAAATAAGAATAATGGACAAGTGTCATTAGAACAACCACTCTTGACACCATTTGCAAAAGATTTCCGTTGATGTTAATCATCCATATGGTCAAAACTTGAACAGCAGATGGAAAGCATTGTTGACTCACCTGTCTGTTCAAAAGTTTTGTTTTATTTCTAAAGAGATTGTGGGAAATAAACATTCGATCTTTATTAAGGCAAACTGGAATTTCAAGACTTCTGTTATTTATCTGCCAGTTTCACTCACTTATTACGGGGTGTCTGTGCATTGTTTGTTTTGTGAAATTCCTTGGCAAAAATGTGGTAATGTTGTCCAATATTTACAAATTATTGCCGATGGGTGGCTCATGATATATGCATATGGATTGATGCATTGATAAAACATCGATTAGCCGCTAGTGTTGACAACAGACATTCTAATTATTTGTCTGATTGACATCAGTTTGTTTGCATGTTATTTCTGAGTTTCCTATAGAAATTCTGCAAAATGTTAAAGAAAAGCAAAAACTGACCACCAGACTAGATATGGATGATGTGTGGTTAACAAAAAGTCACGTTAACACGAAATTGTACTTAAATTTCATGTATCGATACGGAAATATTTCACCTAGAATATTTGATGCAATAACAGCATGCATTTAGCACATGGGTATAGCCTTGTGCTACAAGGTTTGCGAACATTTCGATTAATAATTAATCAAAATTTTCTGTAGAGAAACATGATAAAGTGCTCTAAACAAGAATACTTTGTGGTTCACAGCAATAACATTTATTTTAATAATGGTAAAAGAACAAAGAGAGTTAAACAACAAAATTAAGAATAGAAAAATTGTTTAAAGCGATACCTGAGATACCAAATTAGAAAATTCTAAATAAAACAAATAAACACAACTATATGATAGATATTAAAAATATAAAATTTTTTTTATAGAAAAAATTTCGTTACCATATTTTTATAGAAAAAATTTCGCTACCAATTTTTTATAGAAAAAATTTCATTACCAATTTTTTATAGAAAAAATTTCGCTATCAATTTTTTATAGAAAAAATTTCGCTACCAATTTTTTATAGAAAAAATTTCGCTACCAATTTTTTATAGAAAAAATTTCGCCACCAATTTTTTATAGAAAAAATTTAGCTACCAATTACAAAAAATTTCGCTATCAAATTTCGCTACCAATTTTTCATAGAAAAAATTTCGGTACCAATTTTTTATAGAAAAAGTTTTGCTACCAATTTTTTATAGAAAAAATTTCGATACCAATTTTTTATAGAAAAAATTTCGATACCAATTTTTTATAGAAAAAATTTCGCTACCAATTTTTTTATAGAAAAAAATTCGGTACCAATTTTTTATAGAAAAAAATTCGTTACCAATTTTTTATAGAAAATACAAATTTTTTATAGAAAAAATTTCGGTACTAATTTTTTATAGAAAAAATTTCGATACGCAAAATTTTGCTACCAATTTTTTAAAGAAAAAATTTCGGTACCAATTTTTTAAAGAAAAAATTGCGGTACCAATTTTTTTATAGAAAAAATTTCGGTACCAATTTTTTCATGAAAAAAGTTCGGTACCAAATTTTTAATAAGGAAAAAATTAGTTTAACAATTTTTTATAGAAAAAATTTCGCTACCAATTACAAAAAATTGCGCTACCAATTTTTTTATAGAAAAAATTTCGCTACCAATTTTTTATAGAAAAAATTTCGCTACCAATTTTTTTATAGAAAAAATTTCGGTACCAATTTTTTTATAGAAAAAATTGTGGTACCAATTTTTTTATAGAAAAAATTTCGGTACCAATTTTTTTATAGAAAAAATTTTGGTACCAATTTTTTTATAGACTGAACCGATTTCTTGAAATTTTCACAGATTGTGTGCAGTGGTCTGGAAAGAACAAAGGCCATCTAATTTTTTCATATCTAAAGGGGGCGGACCCTCCCCCTTACCACAAAAGTACGACCCATAAATAAATGTGGACCTATCGGGACAATATGGGACTCAAATGAAAGGTATTTAGGAGTAGACTATGAATTTCTTACGAAAAATTGGGTCCAAGTAACTGGGGGCCGCCCCAAACCCAAAACCCCTCAAAATAGGCTTTTTGGACGATAATGACAATATGAGACTCCAATAAAAGGTATCCGGGAGTACATTAAGAATATGGTCAGGAAGGAAGATTAGGCTTTATAATTTGTTGATATTAGAAGGTGCGGACCCTCTCCCGTTACCCCAAAAATACCACCCAATGTCAAAAGTAAACCGAAAGAGATTGCCAATCTATTGAAGCTATTTCAGGTTATCGACCGATTCGGACCATACTTGGTTTAAATGTCGGAGACCATAGTAGAAGTCATCCTGCAGCAGGTTTGGGTGAATTCACCCCTATTAACATAAGTTACCGGTCATATCACCAATAATTTTAGTCCATTTCGTGGCTGTTTTGAGGTATTTTTCTTTTCGCAGAATAAACCGGTGAAAACACCGGTCTAAATGTCTATGCGTTATAAAATTTTAATAATTTTTTACTCTTTTTTTAGAAGCAATTCCAACGTCAATAAATGACAGAAGGTTAACGCAACAGCCTAGAAAACCGATATATTTAATAAAACAACGATATTTAAAAATTAAGAAATAATTTTTAGTTTTAAATTAAAATTTTGATCGTTTTGAATTAATTCTAATTTTTTTGATTATTTAATGGACCAAATAAACGATGTGTTTGTCTTAACGGGGGAAATGACTGTTTTTTTCAAACCGTTAAAGTAGTGGGTTTTTTTAAACCGAAGAAATGACCGATTTTTCAAACCGGTATAATGACCGATTTTTTAAATCAGTGAAATGACCAGTGTTTTAAGCGGATGAAATGACCGGTTCAAAATTATTGGTCCCTAGGTATGGCATGCCCATATAAAAACACCGGTAATATGGATAGTCAGGGAATCAGTCACTGGTAATGGAAAATCGGCGAAATCGCCAGTTTGGGACCGGTTAAAAGTCCTGCAGGGCATTTTTTCGTTTTCGTTTTGTTGATCTACATTGTCTGTCATAGCTCTTTGCCTGTGTGCGTTCGAGATCAATTTGTTCTTGGTAAGCAGTTACCATATAAACCGATCTGGGGTCTTGACTTCTTGAGCCACTGGAGGGCGCAATTTCTATCCGATTTGGCTGAAATTTTGCATGAGTTGTTTTGTTATGACTTCCAATAACTGTGCCATGTATGGCTCAAATCGGTACATAATCTAATATAGCTGCCACATAAACCGATCTTGAATCTGAACTACTTTACCCATTGGAGGGCGCAATTCCTATCCGATTGGGCTGAAATTTTGCACGAGTTATTTTGTTATGACAACAACTGTGCCAAATATGCTTCAAATTGGTTTATAACCTGATATAGCTGCCATATAAACCGGATTTTGACTTCTTGAGACTCAAGAAGGCCTAATTATTATCCGATTTGGCTGAAATTTTGTACAATGGCTTCTTCCATGGCCTCCAACATACGGTCTTTAGCCTGATACATCTCCCCTAAAAACCGATCTCCCTATTTTACTTCTTGTTTTTTTTTTTTAATTTCTCAAATTATTACGGCCCAATTTTCTTCCCGAAATAAATATGTTATATTTGCTCAAGAACTACTTTCTATGTAAAGAATAGTCTAGTTCTACATCCGCTCTTCATTTTAGTTACCATAATTTCGTATGTATGTCACGTTTGTTATTTAGAAGCCAGGTAATTATCTTAGGTTCACTTAATATGACCAGCTCTTAACACACTTTGGTGAGTAACATCACCTAGAGTTACATCTTGCATTTTTGCCACCCACTTCCCATCCACAAACCATGACAAAGTTCCCTTTGTGCTTTGTGATAACGGTAAAAATTATGCTTAATATAATCGCCTAAAATCATTATGGAACAACACAATGACTAAAGTTCATTATGGTCGTATTTTATAACAATTCCTACATACGTTGGCTCTAACATAGTTATAAAAACTTATTAAAGTTATTTACATATATGTATAGTATAGGGTGGGGTGGAGGGGGGGATGGGGTTCAAAGTTCTTTAACTAGGCGCACAAATGCCAAGTTCACATATTACAACAGTCTCTTCTCATTCTCTCTCTCCCAATCTTCATCGACAAGGGCTGCCTGCCGCCTCAGTGTATAACACACTGCTACAATAACAACAACAACTTGCTCTCTTTCCGTTAGATATTCTGCCAAAAGGGGGGTTTTGTTCAAGCATCTCAGAGGGGATATGTGCTATAATGTCCATTACATACACACAGGCATGCATATTTGTATGAGTTTAGTAATTACTTGCTTATTTATAATGGAATTATAAGCATTACAAATGACTGACAACATTTGTCGCTATGTTGCTCTCCTCTATCTCCTCCTTCTAGAGAAAACGACAAAGAAATGTGGCTGGCTGGTTGGTTGGTTGACTGTGCTATAATGCAACCATTCAGTCAGTTAACCAGTCACCCAGTCAGTCAACCAACTATCCAACCAGGCAGTCATGAACATTCTGCTTAATCGCCATCTCATCATCGTCATCCAAACGACATCAAATGGAAAATCATCTTCATTAAAGTGTCACTCTCAATAGAAAATATTGTGCAAAGACTCAGTGTGTGTAGCGGGTAAAGATCTTGAGCAGAGGTTGGGGGACAAGTGCTTGTCAACAAGGCTTTGGGGTTAGATATGTGAAGAGATGGAATGGCAATTCCGTCTGCATTAAATGGCCCGAGTCTGACTGAAAAGACTCCACCAGCGTATTTCGTTCCATCACATTGGCTAAATGTCAGGATGAACCAACTCGGCGAAAGGTGGTACAACATTTAAGCACATACTTCTTAACGCTATTTAGCGCCATTCTGTATTATTTAGCAAAGCAACTACTCTGTAATTTTTTTTCCTCTTGTTATTATTGTAAAGACCACATTTGGCAGAATGAGAAACGCGTCTTTAGTTTTGATTTGAAGACAGAGAATAGCATCAATTCACTAACTAATTTATACTTTCTATATAAATAGCAAATAAGAAAAAAAAAATAACAAAGCGAGGTGGGTATCTACTAATTTGGTTGCAAAAGCATTGTCATTAGTTTGTGGGAACTACTGTTGAGTTGTGAGCAGCATTATTGGTTGGAGAGAACTACTATAAAGGTAGTAGGAGGAACAATGAGAGAGAGAATATCATTATTAGAAACACACAATTTTGACATTTTCTTTCGAAATAAAATTAAAAAAAAAAATCTAATAAAATTTTGAAAAACATTCTAAAAAAAAAATTTGAAAAAATTTTTAAAATTTTTATGAAAAAAATTTAAAAAATTTTCTAAAAAAAATTTTCTAACAAAATTTTGAAAATAAATTTCTTAAAAAATTTTATATAAAATTTAAAAAAATTTTCTAATAAAATTTTAAAAAATTTTCTAATAAAATTTAAAAAAAAATTTTCGAAGTAATAAATTTTTTAAAAATTTTCTATAGAAATAAAATTTTGATAAAATTTTCTATAGAAATACAATTTTGACAAAATTTTCTATAGAAATAAAATTTTGACAAAATTTTCTATAGAAATAAAATTTTTACAAAATTTTCTACAGAAATAAAATTTTGAAAAGCTTTTATAGAAATAAAATTTTGAAGAATTTTTTATAGAAATAAAATTTTGAAGAATTTTTTATAGAAATACAATTTTGGAAAATTTTCTGTACAAATAAAATTTTGGAAAATTTTCTGTACAAATAAAATTTTGGAAAATTTTCTATAGAAATAAAATTTTGGAAAATTTTCTATAGAAATAAAATTTTGAGAAACTTTCTATGGAAATAAAATTTTGACAAAATTTTCTAAGAAATCAAATTTTGGCAAAATTTTCAATAGAAATAAAATTTTGACAAAATTTTCTGTAGAAATGAAATTTTGACAAAATTTCAAGGGAAATAAAATTTTGACGGTCCAAATAGGTCTATAAGCTGATATAGCTCCCACATAAACCGATCTCCTGATTTGACTTCTTGAGCGCTTACAAGCCGCAATTTTTGTCCGATTTGGCTGAAAATCTGCACGCGGTGTACTGATACGATTTCCAAGAGCTGTTCCAAGTACGGTCCGAATCGGTTTATAACCTGATATAGCTCCCATATAAACCCATCTGCCAATTTTTTCCGATTTGGCTGAAATTTTGCACGTAGTGCTCTGCTGTGACTTCCAATAACTATGGCAAGTACGGTCCACTTCGGCCTATAACCTGATATAGCTCCCACATAAACCGATCTTCCGATTTGACTTCTTGAGCGCATACAAGCCGTAATTTTTGTCCATTTTGGCTTAAATTTTGCACAAGGTGTTCTGTTATGACTTCCAACAAAAAAAAAGTAAGGTCCAAATCGGTCTACAACCTGATATAATATAACCTCCCATATAAACCGATCTCCCAATTTGACTTTTTGAGTCTTTACAAGCCGCATTTTGCATGTAGTGTTCTGTTATGACTTCCAACAACTGTGCCAAGTAGGATCCAAATCGGTCTATAACCTGATATAGATGCCATATAAACCGAACCCCCCATTTGATATCCCATATAAACTGATCTCCCGATTTGACTTCTTGAGCACTTACAAGCCGTAATTTTTTTCCAATTTGACTGAAATTTTGCATGTGGTGTTCTGTAATGGGTTCCAACAATTGTGGCTAGTACGGTCCAAATCGGTTTATAACCTGATGTAGCCCCCATTTAAACCGATGACCCGATTTCACTTCACAATCCGATTTGGCTTAAATTTCGCCCACAGTGTTCTGTTATGGCTTTCAACAACTGTATTAAGTACGGTCCAAAAAACCATAAAATTATGCCCTTCAACTAAATTTATTTTGTATAAAATTTTAGCGGAATCAATAGTGGTGGGTTCCCAAGATTCGGTCCGGCCGAATTTAGCACGCTTTTACTTTCTATTTCGTGCTTCCATTTAAAAACAAGGCAACAACAACACTTTTAAGAATCTCAGAACTTGTGGTGTGTTAAATGTATCAAGAGGCGGGCTGCAATTATCACGGGTCTATTGGGTTGCCCAAAAAGTAATTGCGGATTTTTCATATAGTCGGCATTGACAAATTTTTTCACAGCTTGTGACTCTGTAATTGCATTCTTTCTTCTGTCAGTTATCAGCTGTTACTTTTAGCTTGCTTTAGAAAAAGTGTAAAAAAAGTATATTTGATTAAAGTTTACTCTAAGTTTTATTAAAAATGCATTTACTTTCTTTTAAAAAATTCGCAATTACTTTTTGGGCAACCCAATATTTCCAAACAAAACAGAAAAAAAATACTTAAAAGAATCTCAGCATTTGTGGTGTGTTAAATGTATCAAGATGCGGATTGCAATGATCGAGATTTCGGCCTTTGCCAGAGGTCTCGTCAGACTCTTTTGGTAGCATAGCAGTCTGACGAGACCTCTGGCAAAGGCCGAAATCTCGATCATTGCAATCCGCATCTTGATACATTTAACACACCACAAATGCTGAGATTCTTTTAAGTATTTTTTTTCTGTTTTGTTTGGAAATATTGGGTTGCCCAAAAAGTAATTGCGGATTTTTTTAAAAGAAAGTAAATGCATTTTTAATAAAACTTAGAGTAAACTTTAACCAAATATACTTTTTTTACACTTTTTTTCTAAAGCAAGCTAAAAGTAACAGCTGATAACTGACAGAAGAAAGATTGCAATTACAGAGTCACAAGCTGTGAAAAAATTTGTCAATGCCGACTATATGAAAAATCCGCAATTACTTTTTGGGCAACCCAATAGAAGCAAGAAATAACAACAGATTGCTCTTTGCTGGTTAAACCAACAACGAAAAAAATTTTTGATAACATTTTGTTTAGAATAAAATGTTGACAAAATTGGTCTAAGCTGGTTAAACTAACCACGAAATAAATTTTTTAGAAAATTTTCTATAAGAATAACATTTTGACAACATTTTTAATACAAATAAAATTTTGGCAGTGTTCATTAAAAAAAAGTTTTTGAAAAAAATATAAAAATTTTGAAATATTTTAAAAAATTTATTTTTTCCTTGAAAATAAAATTTAGTTTTTTTTAAATAAAAATAAAATTTTAAATTTTTTTTTTAATAAAATTTTGATTTTTTTTTTTTAAATAAAATTTTGATTTTTTTTCAATTAAAAGAAACTTGAAAAAAAAAATTATTTTAATTAAATAAAATTTTTTTCAAAAAAGAAATTAAAATTTTTTTTTCTCATTAAAAATAAAATTTGGAAATGTTTTTTTCAATAAAAATAAAATTTTTAAAAAATTTCCAATAGAAATAAATTTTTAAAAAATTTCCAATAAAAATAAAATTTTTAAAAAATTTCCAATAAAAATAAAACTTTTAAAAAGTTTCTTTGAAAGCGTCAAAAAATTCTATGGCAATAAAATTTAGACAAAATTTTGAGCACAGATGTTGTTTTTTATAAATTTCAAAATCAAATCCCTCTTATTTCTGGTATATCCCTCGTTAGAAAACCACCGTCGCCATAGCGGCAACAACAATTTCAAGCCAATAGAGAAAATGTTTCTAAACAATTTTTTGCGGTTGTGGAATCTCTATCATACTGTCTATATTCCTGTTGTCATCTGGCATTGTCTTGGTCGTTGTCATCATCATCATCATCGTCTTCATCAAAAGCCTTTTGGCCACAATTGTTTGTGACGGCATTTAAGACTGTTTTAGAATAAACAACATTCTTCTAACTGAAGCGCGCAGCACACAGATGCTGCCATTGATGCTACGATTGCTGCTGCTGTTGCTGCACGCACGCATTTTCCGCGACTTCTTTCATTTTCTCTCGGCCATTATTCACTATTTTCTATACTGGAGTGAATAAAAGTGACATTGGAATGCGTGAAGCATTATCGACAAAGAAAAGATGTGAGCGAAGGGTGGGTGAAAGAGGGGAGGGCCGGCAGGGGAATACTAAAAACCCAGTGCGCCGCCACTATGTGAGATGTGAGATGTGAGATGTTGTGTTCTCGTTTCGTGGCTACGTTCTATAATTCAATACCGCCAATTGTGGTCTGTTTTTCATTTGCGGTAATTACAAGTGATCTTGCCATCGTAGCTCGGTTGGTCGGTCGGTCCATTGGGGTTAAGTCACATTTCTTCTTCCATGGCCATGACCGCCATTGGCATTGTCGCATTGGGAAAGAGTAAAACTTCTTCTTCTTCATCTTCTGGCTCATTTAGGAAATTGTTAAAATACTGATTTCTTACTCAGCAGATGAGTTTACCCACTGGCAAGAAGGTAGCCAGGCAGCAGGCAGGCAGGCAGACAATTGTTGTTGTCATTAAACGCCAAACGATCATCATAAAGAGAAAGTTTTTATTACTTTGCCGGTGATTGTTGTTGTAGTTGTCATCGTTGTTTGTTGCTCCTTTAATGACAACTATGTACAGAAGTTATTTGCTGCAGTTGTTGTTGTTGCTGTTGCTGTACATAAATAATAACTTTTAATTTTATTTGAAAAATAATTGTTGTAAGAGTGGAGTGAACCAAGCATTTACGGACAGATGGCCCCACAGACAGACAGATAGACAGACGGACAAACTGTGCTTTGCCATCAAGAACTTGCCTTGTTGTGTTTTGTGATAAACTCTGATGTTGTTCTCCTTTCTTCTAAGCCCGAGAATGACATTTGTGATCAGTGTCAATTTTAATCACCGGTATTTATGTGAGACTATGAACACTTTCCAAGTCTAAGCCTGAATTCATGAGAGACAGCTCAGCCATAGTTGTTTAATTGAAGCTTCGCATCTATGGTTCTAGGAAATCTTAATGGCTTTAAATTTTCACTAATAACGTATGGAAAATATGAAGGGCCATTTGTTAGGAGAAAAAATTGATGCTAGTCATAATGAGCATTCCAGTAAAGAAGAAAAATTAACAGAAGAATTTGTAAAGAAAATAAAAAAATAAAGAAAATCTTGGCAAAATTTTAATCCCTTGGACAAAATTTTCTAAAAATTTTATTTTTTATGAAAATTTTAAAAAATTTTTTTTTGGAAAATTTTGTGAAAAATTTATTTTTTCTAGAAAATTTTGTGAATAACTTATTTTTCTAATAAATTTTGTGAAAATTTTATTTTTATAGATTTTTTTTTCAAAATTTTATTTTTATAGAAAATTTTGTCAAAATTTTATTTTTATAGAAAATTTTGTCAAAATTTTATTTTTATAGAAAATTTTGTCAAAATTTTATTTTTATACAAAATTTTGTCAAAATTTTATTTTTATAGAAAATTTTGTCAAAATTTTATTTTTATAGAAAATTTTGTCAAAATTTTATTTTTATAGAAAATTTTGTCAAAATTTTATTTTTATAGAAAATTTTGTCAAAATTTTATTTTTATAGAAAATTTTGTCAACATTTTATTTTTATAGAAAATTTTGTCAACATTTTATTTTTATAGAAAATTTTGTCACAATTTTATTTTTATAGAAAATTTTGGCAAAATTTTATTTGTATAGAAAATTTTGTCAAAATTTTTTTTTTAGAAAAATTTTGTCAAAATTTTATTTTTATAGAAAGTTATGTCAACATTTTGTTTTTGGAAAAAATTTTGTCAGATAAGCCTTTTTTCAAAAGTTTAGAAAAAATGAGGTTGCAGTTAATTCGAAGCAAACTAATCTTCAGTCTGCTTTGCCCCAAAAAGATTGCGTACTTCCACCTACTCACTAATTAGTGAACTGTGCAACGGTAAATAAATTTTATACAAATTTTTTTGTGAAAATTATTTTTTTATTGAGATTCCACTGCAGGATATTGTCCGGCTTTAGACCATTGTTTAGTGCTTTCTATTCAAAGAATAGTATAGCAAAAAACATTTAAAATTTAGCAAAAAGACATTCAAAAGTAAGCAAAAAGTGTATTGTTGCTCGAAGCATTTGATTGGTTTTCTGTATCGTGATTTCATTTTCGACCAAGAAAAATCATCAGCAGGAGATGTCAAATGGATCATGGTGCTTTACAACCATTCCAACTAGAGTAAGTTGTAAAGCACACATCTGAATGTGAACAGGGCTCTGTGTGTGATTTACAACTTACTTTAGTTGGAATGGTTGTAAAGCACCATGATTCATTTGACATCTCCTGCTGATGATTTTTCTTGGTCGAAAATGAAATCACGATACAGGAAACCAGTCAAATGCTTCTAGCAACAACACACTCTTTGCTAACTTTTGAATGTCTTTTTGCTATACTAGTCTTTGAATAGAAAGCATTAAACAATGATCCAAAGCAGGACAATATCCTGCAATGGAATCTTAATTAGATTTTATGACCACAAAAAGAAACCGCAACCAGACAATTATTTTTTTATATAAAAAATTTTTGTTTTTAGTAGAAAATTTTTTAAAAACTATTTTTATACAAAATTTTTAAAAAAGACATCATTGAAAATTTTTGAAAAAAAAAATTTTATAAAAAAATTTAAAAAAAAAATTATTTTTTATAAATTTTTTTTATTAAAAAAAATTTAATAGAAATATTTTTTGAAAAAAAAAATTTAAAAGAAATATTTTTTGAAAAAAAAAATTTTAATAGAAATATTTTTTGAAAAAAAATGTTTTATAGAAAATTTTTGAAAAAAAATATTTATTATTTTTTTTTCTCAAAGAATTTTTTTCTCAAAAAATTTTGTAAATAAATTTTTTATAAAATTTTGTAATACACTTTTTCATAGAAAATTTGATGAAAATTATCTTTTTGGAAAATTTTAATTTCTAAAAAATTTTTTCAAAATTCAGTTTTTATAAAAAATTTTGTCGAAATTCATTTTTTTAAGAGATGCTTTTTTGCACAGATACTTTTTATTGATGTAGGTCGTTAGGGATTGCAAATGGGCCATATCGGTTCAGATTTGGATATAGCTCCCATATAAGCCGATCTCCCGATTTGATTTTTGAGCCCCTGGAAGCCGCAATTTTTGTTCGATTTGGCTATAATTTTGGATGTAGTGTTCCGTTATGACTTTCAAAAACTGTGCTTAATACGGTCCAAATCGTTCAAGAACGTGATAGAACTCCCATATAAACCGATCTCTCGATTTGACTTCTTGAACCCCTGGAAGCCTCAATTTGAGTTATGACTTTCAACTTCCATATAGCCCCCATATAAACCGATACCCCGATTTAACTTCTGGAGCCCTTAGAAGCCTGAATTTTCATCCGATTCGGTAAAAATTAGCAACAAAGACTTAAGTTATGACTCCCAACATCCATGCCAAGTATGATCCGAATCGATCTATAAACAGATGTCGCCCCCATATAAACCGATCCTCCGATTTGATTTCATGAGTCCTTAGAAGCCTAAATTTTCACCTGATTGGGCTAAAATTTTAGTTGTGACTTTCAACATCCATGCAAAGTATTATCCGCCATATAAATCGATCTCCCGATTTGAGCCCCTAGAAGACTAAATTTTAACCTGATTTGGCTGAAATTTGGCCCAAAAATCTACTTTATGACTTACAACATCAGTGGCAAGTTTTATTCGTATCGGTCCATATGGTGATACAGACTCCCCAAATACCGATATCCCGATTTGACTTCTTGAGACCAAAACAATGCAAAAACGAACTCAGTTAATAGGGTTACATTTTTTGCAGAATCCATGGTGGTGGGTACTTAAGATTCGGACCGGCCGATGGGGGTATACAAATATCTCATATATTCTTGATCGCAATGATATTTTAAGTCAATCTAGCTGTGTCGGTCCGTCTTTCCGTCTTGCCCCCGCTGGGACGTCTCGCTGAGTCCTTCAAAATCAGTGCATATGCGGATGACCTGCTCATCCTGGTTGAAGGAGATTTCAGACTTGATTTGGAAACTCGCGGTGAGCTTGCCATGGGCATTTCGCGCGAATGGAGCGATCGTGTTGGTGTTGACGTCTTCAAAACCGTGATAATGTTGCTCAAGGGCATCTTGTCGCGGAATCGTCCACCCACTATTCGATCTGGTGGAGGTAGCATCAGGAATGTAGCGCACGTTAAATATCTGGGTGTGAATGTTTGGGAGAGAATGGGTTTCCTGGCCCATTTGGATCGGGTGAAGGAGAAGATGACTGGAGTAGCCGGTATGGTTAAGCGTGTTCTGAGAAGCGATTGGGGTCTTAGTCGTCGCGCTATTTGGTCCATATATGGTGGTCTTTTTGTTGCTTGTTCAACTTATGGAGCGCCTGTATGGCACGGAATTGCTGCGACAGTCTTAGGACGAAAGAAGATCCTCTCTTGTCAGAGAGTGGCAATGCTGGCTTGCTTGCCTGTTTTGTCAGATGCACTACAGGCATTGCTTGGCGCGCCCTCGCTTGATTTACTCGTGAGTTACATGGCCATTCTGTAGAGTGTGGAAAAGGGAATTCCATCAATGCGTAAGGATTGGCTCACCGCTTCTGAGCTTGCAGTTGGCGATGTTAGGCGGCTCAAGGCACTCCTTTTGGAGCGTCTTGATAATAGGTGGAGAACTGGATGGACGAATAGTGACAATGATCGGGTGACTTACGAATTTATTCGTGACGCGACGTTCGTACGAGACCGCACGGACTTTGGCTTCAGCCTAAGTCTGGGCTTCATACTGACGGGACATGGTTCTTTAATGCATTTTTGCATCAGAGGAATTTGTCCGCGACTAATCTGTGCGACTGCGGGAAACCTGAGGACTGGAGGCATGTACTGACAGAATGCCCGTACTATGCAGACATTAGAGATTTAGGCACGATGGGAATTAGCGAGGCGGTGTGGGATTTCAGAAGGGCCCTTGAAGACAAGACGACTGTTACTAGACTGGCCACCTTTTCCCGGGAAGTATTTCTTAGGAGGCGGACAAGATTTAGTGGGGGGATGAATACACGATAGTTATCCATAACAAGGTGTTGCCGTACTGGCGCGACCGAGTGATTTGGTGCTGCGCTTGACATGGCCTGGCACCTGCCTTGCCCATTTTGATGCAGCGGCGTTTGTCCATTGTTGGTTCTCGTAGCTGTTGTGGTTGTGTTCGGTCATCCGTGAGGGTGGCCGAGATGATTGTGAGTCTCATGTTGATGCAGATATGAGTGGCGTAGCCCGTGAGGGCTGCCGTGTCCTGTTTGTGTTTCTGTATATCGTCCTGTTGTATGTTTGGTGCATACTTTTATATGCTGGCTTAAAGTCGGCTTAGGGCGATTCATTTCTTCCAGGTGACCAGTCCGGAACTGTTTGGGGTTCAACTGGTAGTAGTCTTTTAAGTCTACAAATTCTGACCGGAGACTTTAATCTGGTACCACGGGTGTCAGGAGCCCCTGGAACTTCGGTTGCAGCCTGACAATGGTGAGGCCCCAGTTGGGAGCAACGTGGTGGCTTTGGTTTGTACCCAAATCAAAATCGCGGGTAGAGCATAAGCTCGGCGTGGAGTTGCGTTTTCAACCTGGTGCCGTGACCCATAGATCGGAAGGAGTTTCAGGTAGTGCTCCGCTCCTAACCAAGGAGGTGAACGCGTCCAAATATGTGGGCTTAAATTGGTACTCATGTGTGGGTTACCACATGTTGGGGCGTTGGTAGACGCATTGTATGCACCCTTGGGCCTCGCAGGTTTGGGCCGTGATGGCAGGTATCTGCGTTAAACACGACAATCGTGTCCATCTGACCCTTAGTCCCTCTGTACCTATGTCCACCTGTCCCTATGTCCGTCTATCCGTCTGTGAAAAGCACGCCAACTTTCGAAGGATTAAAGCTAGGCACTTGAAATGTTGCACAAATACTCTCTACTAGAATAGGGCGGTTAGGATTGTCAATGGTCCATATCGGTCCATATTTAGATATAGCTCACATATAAAACAATCTCCCGATTATACTTCTTGAGCCTCCAGAGAGCGCAATTCTTATCCGATTTGGCTGAAATGTTTTGTATAGTGACGTTTTCTATGACATTTTACATATGTCCGAAGTATGGTCCGAATAAACCTAAATCCAGATATAGCTCCCATATAAACCGATCTCCCGATTACACGTTTTGGGCCTCTAGAGGGCGTTATTCGCTCTGATTTAACAGAAATTTTGCACAGTGATTTTCTATGACCTCTAACAAACGTGCCAAATATGGCTTGAACCTGTTGATATAGGATGGGGATATAGCTTCTTTAAAAACCGATCTCCCGATTTTACTTCTCAAGCCCCTACAGAGGGCAATTATTAACCCATTTGATTGAAATTTTACACGACGTCATCTACTATGGTCTCCAACATCCAATTTAGTATTGGATGTTGGAGACGATAAATTTAAGGAATGCAGTCCGATTACAGTTTTAAGCTCTACGATAAGGGGGCTCCTTTTTTAGTCCGAGTCCGAACGACGCCACTTGGTAGAGAAGTTTTGACATGGAGGTTACCTTACAAATGTAGCCAGCATAAGTAAGGAGATAACCACCGCTGAAAATTGTTTTTTAAGGTTCACGCCCGGATTTTAATCCATGCGTTCGGCGTCATAGGCAGACATGTTAACCTCTGCGCCACGCTGGCCTCCATCCAACATCCAATAATCCTCATTCTAAAAGCATTGCATTGACCAACGTTGTTAGTTCTATTAATAATAATTGAAAAGTTTATTTGCCCTCCCAGTTGCCCAAGTGTGGAAAACAAGAAACTTTGTTCAATTGAAAATATTGCTGGGCCATTACAAATCATTTCTTCTAAGCAAAGTTCAATGTCCCATTATTCTCGTCGGTTCAAAAAGACATTGACATTGAAGTACCATCATCGACAACAACAACAACAGGGCGATACACTTGTGTTGCTGACTTGTAAGTCTGATGAAATTAATTACCGTAAACCCTCTTTAAACACATGTAGCGGGACTTTTCTTTCTGAGCATAAGAGCATTTAACGCTTTTTTGTCTTGCGCCCCCCTCCCCCTACTCCCTGCTCCTATGTCTGTCTGTCCGTCAACTTCATCCAGCATTCATTGTTTTGCTACGGCGACTCACCATGAAAACGTAGAACAAATTTTGAGCCTTGATCTCACACAAAAGACCATAACGAATATTATTTTAAAAAGTCATGTAGTTAGAAAAGTGGCTAAGGGCATTAGACAAAGACAAAGTGAAAAAACAAAGAAGAGAAACAGATCGTAGACAGCAAAAGCTAAAAAGTCATCTAGCTGTGGGGGCTTTCCAAGAGTCTGAGGAGAAGTAGAAGTGAAAAATATTTTCGAAAAAAAAAAAAGACATTGAATTGAAATAATTTGCGGCTAAATGATGATGTGTGGTATTGCTCAAGTGTTGGCTGACTACTCTGGAAATCATATTAAACGTGTCGCTTTGCCATAAGACATGATGAACTTGTGCTCGCTCACACATTAATGATTGACAAAAATGATTGCTACCATCATTACCATAATCATCATTATCATTGTGATGATTATCGACAACAATAAATGGCTATGACCCAAACTAAAACCTTGCCCTGAAGCCTTTCCCAAGTTAAATTTTGTTTCTTCAATTTTTCTACTTTGGGAATCTTGTATACACTCAAAGAAATAAATCTGTCAATAATAGCAGGCAATGTATGCTGGGTGTTAGTTGTTGTTGTCGATTAAGGAACAGGGGATATTTCTCTCATATCAATGAGTGCAGTCCGATTAAAGTTTTGGCTCAATGATAAGGGGCCACCCTTTTATAACGATTCCGAACGGTGTGCCACCTAGCGACGACACCACTTGGTAGAGAAGTATTAACATGGCAGAATTTCTAACAAATGCAGCCAGCATTAGTAAGAGGATAAACAAAGCTGAAAATGTTTCTGAGGTTCACGCCGGGATATGAACCCAGGCGTACGTTGTCATAGGCGGACATGCTAAACTCTATGCCCCGTTGACTTTGATTTCATGTGTTCAATATTTAAGAGATTTTGGTACTTAAAATAGCAGACCAAAATGCTTGCTTCAACAACTTTATGCTTGCTAAAACAGCAGACATTTAGCTTTCGCATTTTCATGTGAATGAACAAACTGTGTTATATCTAACTGTTTCGTTATTATGAACAACAAATTTCGTTGAGTGTACTAAAACCACCATACCGACAATTACACACACATATACACTTATGGCTATTGATGAATCTCTGGCCAATACCATCCGTCAATGGGAACCTCGTTTTTTAATACCGATCATCAAATGAGTTGATTCTGAAGTAAATATTTGCAATGTGTATGAAAGGAATGCGAGGGTGGGGAGGGAAATTTAAAAATTGAAAAAAATGGCAATCGGTTAAAGCTTTGATTGTGAGAAACAATTTTGGTTGCCACAATTTGATTTCCAGATATAACTTTGGTTATTACAACAAACTTCGGTTAACTTTGGTTATCGCAACTAACACTTTGGTACTCATAACCAACATTTTGGTAAACAAAACTAACCCTTTGGTTACCAGAAACAATTTTTCGGTAATATGAACCAAATTTTTGGTTGCAAATAACCAAATATTTGGTTACCTTAACAAACTACAGCGTTTTTTTTCAGAGACGCTAAAAAAGGGCTGTGAGCATTCCAAAACTATGTGGCCTAATCTAGATTTAAAGAGGTCTACTGCTTTGCTCTCATTGGCTAGAACAGACGTCTCTGTCATTGTGTCCGTCATGACACATCGGAAAAAAAGCCGACAGACTGAAAGTTGCCAGCAACGACTTTCGCAGAAGCTGTGAGGACATCGAAGAGGAAGAGACTATAGAATACCTTCTGTGTGTGTGTGTCCCGCACTAGCAGTCGGAAGGAGTTCCACTTTAGGTTCTCATTCCTGTCTGATTTAGTGAATGTGAACATTCGCAAGTTATTGGGCTTTTTAAAGCGATCTGGATGGTTCAACGGTAAGAACCAGAAGGCTTCTTTCTTCTTTTGTTCATGTGGTATCACAATGGACGAAAACGTTTAAGTGAGTGCTATAACAGACTGCTACTTAAACCTACCATTAGCTGCTAACCTACAAAAGTAGACCGATAGAGACAGCAATGATGAAAAGATGTACGAGCCATCAACGAGTCGAAATTATTTAAATTTACTACCGAAATTTCGAGTCAGTGACCTCATCGTTTTCAAATTTTGGTTGCCATAATTTGGTTACCAATCAACTCTTCGTTTGCCATAACCAACTATTTGGGAACCAAAAAAAAAAAACTCTTTGGTTATCATTACTATCCCTACGGTTACCAGAACCAACTACTGGTTACCATCACAAAGTATGGTTACCGAAGGAGCAAAGATGTTAGCATGTCCGCCTTTGACGATGAACGTCTGGGTTCGAACCCTGTGGACAACATCAGAATAAAATGATCAGCAGAGGTTTTCCACTGCCAATGACATTTGTGAGGTGCTATGCCATACATAGAAGCCTTGTAAAAACTTCCCCTCAAAGAGGTGTAGCACTTCCGAACTACGTTCGATTCGGGCATAAAAATAAGGTTCCTTATCAATGAGCTCAAAACTTGAATCGAACAGCACTCATATATATATGAGAAGTTTGCCCCTGTTCTTTAATGGAATGTTTATGAGCAAATTTGCTAATTTTGGTTACCGGAGTCTTGTTTGGATAGCAGCATTAACTTTGATTACCAAAACTAAATTTTGATACGAAAACTAACTTTGGTAACCAGATCCAACTCTTTGATTTCCAAAACCAACTATGATTATCAGAACTTAAAATACTAGAACCAACTTTGTTTACCTGAACGATTTTTGGTTACCAGAACTAACTTTGTTTACTACAACTAAATTTGGTTATCAGAATCAACTTTGCTTAACAGAACTATCTTTGGGCCCCAGAACTAAATTTACTTCCTAGTACCAACTCATTGATAATCGGAACCAAGTTTGGTTACCAGAACTAACTATGGTACCAAGATCCAAACCTTTGATTACAAGAACCAGCTATGATTACCAGAAACAACTTTGGTTGCCAGAACCAACTTTAATACCAGAACCAATCCAACTTTGGTTACTAGAACTAAATTTGGTTACAAGAACCAAATTTGGTTACGAGAGCCAACTTTGATTACCAGAATCAGCTTTGGAGACCTGAACTTAATTTGGATACAGAACTTAATTTTGGATACCAGAACTTAATTTGGATACCAGAACCAAATTTGGTATCCAGAACCAACTTTGCTGACCAGAACTAAATTTGGGTCCTAGTACCAACTCTTTGATCATTAGAACCAACTTTGGTAACTCATTGATATCCAGAACTAAGTTTGGTTACCAGAACTAGATTTACAAGGCTCAACTATGATTACCAGAAGTAACTTTGCTTACCAGAACCAACTTTAAAACCAGAACCAACTTCGTTTACCAGATCGAACGTTTGTTACTAGAACTAAATTTGGTTACAAGAGCCAAATTTGGTTACGAGAACCAACTTTGATTATCAGAATTAACTTTGGAGACCAGACCTTAATTTGGGATACCAGAACTAACCTTGGTTACCAGAACCAAATTTGGTAACCATAACCAACTCATTGATAACCAGAACTAAGTTTGGTTACCAGAACTTAATATGGTAACCAGATCCAAACCTTTGATTACCAGAAATAGCTTTGGTTGCCAGTACCAACATTAAGGCCAGAACCAACTTCGTTTACCAAATCGAACTTTGGTTACCAGAACTAAATTTGGTCACAAGAACCAAATTTGGTTACGAGAATCAACTTCGATTACCAAAATCAACTTTTGGAGACCAGAATTTAATTTGGATACCAAAACTAACCAGAGAACCAGAACTAAATTAGGGTTCTAGTACCAATTCTTTGATTAACAGAACCAACGTTGTTAACCAGATCCAACTCATTGATAAGCAGAACTAAGTTTTGCTTACCAGAACAAACTATGATAACCCTATTCAAATCTTTGATTAAAAGAACCAACTATGATTACCAGAACTAACTTTGGTTGCCAGAACCAAATTTGTTTACCGTATCGAACTTTGGTTACAAGAACCACATTTAGTTACGAGAACCAACTTTGATTACCAGAATTCAACTTTGGAGACCAGTTCTGAATTTGGTTTCAAGTACCAAATTGGGTTCCAGGACTATGACCATCTTTGTGGTGACCAGCACTAAATTTGGTTTTTGGAAGCAAATTTGGTTCCCTGCACCACATTTGTTCCCCTTAACCAACTCATTGGTTACCCACACTGCCTTTGGTTAGATAATTCTGATGCCTTAAAATGGTTGTGGAAACCAAAGGAGATGCACAAAAAGTTGGTTCGGCTCCCGAACAAACTTTGTTTCTCTAAACCTACTCTGGTTTCCGAATTGGATTTGAGGGTTTATAGAAAAAACTTTGTTACTCACAACCAACATTGGTCTTCAGTACCAACTGTACTATAAAAAAATGTAATAATTTATGTCTTTCGCCTTAAACACATCGACAACCTTTAAGGACGACCCTCGCTTATACACCACTTAGGGTATATTTTCAAAAGTACTTAAATCCGACACCAGCAAAGTGTATAGGTAATCGAATTGATCGCAAACGCTTAGGCACAGTGCAACATGTTCCGCTTGATTTAACAACAAGTCATTGTTTTGTTGGAATTTTGACTTTGAGACTTAAAAAATGTTGACGAACTTTACACAAGGAAAACAGCAAACACACACATGAAGCTCAGATGCCTCAGTACATGTCCATCCATGAACGGCCCACAAACACCAAGAAATATTTTCTCAGTGAGGAAGTTGTCTTTTATAAACTACAAAATAAAAAAAATCAATCACCAAAACTACTATCAAGCAGGGCAGTAAGATGAGATGAGAGTAGATTAAAAAGAGAGGGAGAGAGAGAAAAGCGGTGTAACAAAACAATGTTAAGGGGTTAGGAAGAAGACTTTTAGTTTTTTTTTTTTTACTTCCCTTGGGTCCACAGAGGTCAAATGCCTGAGTGGGGGACTGACTAATCAATTGAGACTCACTCACAATGAATGAGCAATGGATGAACCAAAGAAAACGAGCACATGTGAATTTGGGGACCCCAAATTAAACCAATCACGAGGAAGTCAAAGTCAATATGATCATCTGCATCTTCGTCATTATAATCACTAATGGAGAGTTGCTGATAATTTTGGTAGCCCTGAACATTTTTTAACTAATGTTACAAGGCTAAAGAAAATTACTCAAATACTTCAAACCACAAATGCCGCAGCTTATGATGACTATTTGGCCGTGTTTTTTTTTCGCTTTTAGGCCCTAGAAGAAATTCCTAGGTGTCCAGCAGGCAATAAAAGGAAAAAATAACTAGAATTTCAGTGATCAGAACTTAATGATGGGCTTCGCTGCGGCTTGTAATGTTAAGGGCAGCCCTTATATAATTGCCAAATGATTGATGATCAATTTGTAGGGTTCTTGGGATTTCTGGCTTCCCAAGAAAAAGTAATTTAGGTAATGAAGATGAAAGGAATAATTTGCGGGTAACAAAAACAACCACTGATTGTAATTCCAACAATGATCTTGAACGAATACCAACAACACTGCTAAGAGAAGGCTATTTGAGAGCATTTAAAAAAAAAAAAGATTTAAACTTAAATTGTTGCATTGAAACAAAATACTTTGGCTATGTTTTCGGTCTGCTTCACTTTCAAACCAAGTCAAGATCAGCAGCATCTCCGTCATTGTGTTGACTGATGTGGCCTCACTTGATACGACTTTGATTTAGAAGCATTCAAGCCATTTAAGCCACCAACCATGCTTTAGCGGTGGTAAGATAAATGCCGTTTAAACATCAAATGAAATGAAAATATAACATAAATTGTATTGTGGTTAATTTGTAGTTATTAAGAACCTAAACATTGTATCAATATGGGCCAATTACAAAAACAATCGCAACAATGTTTCATAACTTTAAAGACAAAGGTTCAACTAGAACTATACTTAGGAAATTTTCTTAAAAAGTAAGCAAAGATTTTCAAAATTTGCTTACTTTACTTTAATTGGCTATACAGAATACACTAGCCGAACGTTGATTAGCATCCCAAGCGTCTCGATCTTCTGCGCTCATTCTAAAATCTCCGACACCAAGTTTTGAGGTGTCTCCCACCACTTGATCTTTCCATCGGGCTTTTGGTCTTCCCGGTATGCGTGTACCACATTTCTTTGCTGGAGCTTCTTCATTCATTCTGGTTACCACAACTAAATATGGTAACCAGATCCAAACCCTTGATTACAAGAACAAACTATGATTACCAGAAATAACTTTGGTTGCCAGAGCCCACTCGTTTACCAGATCGAACTCTGGTTACAGAACTAACTTTAGGTACAAGAACCAAATTTAGTTACGAGAACCAACTTTGATTACCAGAATCAACTTTGGAAACCAGAACTTAATTTGGATACCAGAACTAAGCTTGGTTACCAGAACCAAAGTTGATTACCAGAACTAACCTTGGTCACCAGAACCAAATTTGGTTACCAGAACCAAGGTTTGTTACCAGAAACAACTTTGGGAACCACAACTAAATTTGGGTCCTGGTACCAACTATTTGATTATAAGAACCAACTTTGGTAACCAGAACCAACTTTGGTTACCAGAACTAACTATTGAACCAGATCCGAAAATTTGATTACAAGAAACAACTATGACTACCAGAAATAACTTTGGTTGCCAGAAGCAACTTTAATACCAAAACCAACTTCTTCTGCGCTCATTCTAAAATCTCCGACACCATGTTTCAAGGTGTCTCCCTTCACTTGATCATCATCGAGCTTTTGGTCTTCCCGGTTTGCGTGTACCACCGTGTTTGCCTACAAAAGATTTCTTTCTAGGAGCTTCTTCATCCATTCTGTTTACCAAAACTAAAAATGGTAACCAGATCCAAACCTTTGATTATATGAACCAACTATGCTCACCAGAAAAAACTTTGGTGCCCGAAACCACTTCGTTTACCAGATCTAACTTTGGCTACCAGAACTAACGTAAGTTACATAAACAAAATTTGGTTACAAGAACCAACTTTGATTACCAGAATCAACTTTAAAGACCAGAACTTAATTTGGATACCAGAACTAACCTTGGTTACCAGAACCAAAGTTGGTTACCAGAACCAAAGTTGGTTACTAGAACCAAAGTTGGTAACCAGAACCGAAGATGGTTACCAGAACCAAAGTTGGTTACCAGAACCAAAGTTGGTAACCAGTACCAAAGGTGGTTACCAGAACCAAAGGTGGTTACCAGAACCAAAGTTGGTTACCAGAACCAAAGTTGTTTACCAGAACCAACTTTGCAGACCAGTACCATCTTTGGAAAACAAGAACTAAATTTGGGTTCTAGTACCAACTCTTTGATTTTCAGAACCGACTGTGGTCACCAGAACCCACTCATTGATAACCAGAACCAAGTTCGGTTACCAGAACTAACTATGGAACCAGATTCAAACCTTTGATTACAAGAACCAACTATGATTACCCAAAATAACTTTGGTTGCCAGAACCAATTTTTATACCAAAACCAACTTCTTCTGCTCTCATTCTAAAATCTTTGAAACCAAGTTTCAACGTTTCTCTTACCACTTGATTTTTCCAGAGGACTTTTGATCTTCCCTGTTTGCGTGTACCACGGAGATTGCCTTCAAAAGACTTCTTTGCTGTAGCTTCTTCAACCATTCTGACAATATGACCTAGCTATTGCAACCGTTGTTATTGATACGTTTAACTAAGCTATCGTCGTCATACAGCTCATAAACGTCGTGGATCATACGGCGCCTATACTCTCCATAAGAGAAAACTGGTTCATCTATCTAACGAAGAATCTATCTCTTAAACACTCCAAGAACTGCCTCGTCTGCTTTCACAAGTACCCATACCTCAGAACCATATAACAGAACGGGTAGCAACAGTGGTGACCTTGTTTCTAAACTGCTTAATTAATCCAAAGTAGCTTCTGTTTGCCAGTATTATTCGCCGCTTTATTTCAAAACTGGTGTCATTCGTTTTGGTTACGGCGGGGAAGAGGTAAATAAAGTTGCTGCCTATCTCAACGTTGTGGTTCCCAACTTTCTCCATTTTTATACCCTCCATCATAGGGTGGGGCTATACTAATTTCGTCATTCCGTTTGTAACTTTTCGAAATATGCGCTTAAGACCCCATAAAGTACATATATTCTTGATCGTCATGACATTCTAAGTCGATTTAGCCATGCCCGTCCGTTTGCCTGTCTGTCGAAAGCACGCAAAATTTCGAAGGAGTAAAGCTAGGCGCTTGAAGTATTGCACAAATACTTTTTATTAGTGTACGTCGGTTGGGATTGTAAATGGGCCAAATCGGACCATGTTTTGATATAGCTGTCATATAAACCAATCTTGGGTCTTGACTTCTTGAGTCCCTAGAGGGCGTAATTCTTATCCGATTTGATTGAAATTTTGCATGACCAATTTTGTTATAACTTCCAACAACTGTGCTATGTATGGTTGAAATCAATTCATAACCTTATATAGCTGTCATATAAACCGATCTGCGATTTTGACTTCTTGAGTCTCTAGAGGGCGCAATTCCAATCCGATTTGGTTGAAATCTTAAATGAAGTGTTTCGTTATGACTTTCAACAACTGTGCTAAGTATGGTTCGAATCATCCCATAACCTGAGATAGCTGCAATATAAACCAATCTTGGGTCTTGACTTCTTGAGCCTCTAGAGGGCGCTATTCCTATCCGATTTAGCTGAAATTTAGCATGACGTGTTTCGTTATGACTTTCAACAACGGTGCTAAGTATGGTTCAAATCAGTCCATAAGCTGATATAGCTGTCATTTGAACCGATCTGGGGTCTAGCCTTCCTGAGCCTCTAGAGGGCGCAACTCTTATCCGATTTGGCTGAAATTTTGCACATGTCACTGAGGAATGACTTCCAACAATAAGATTCGGCCCGGCCGAACTAAGCACCATTTTACATGTTTTTCATTCATATTGTCCGGCTGCAAATTTTTTTTTTGGTTTTTTTATACAAATTGTTCCCATTATTCGATAATTATTTAAAAATTTTCTCAAAATTGTTTTTTTTAAGAAAACTTTCTCAAAATTTTTTCATAAAGAATGTTATTCAAATGTACAGGATTTTTTTTAATGCATTTGCTTCCTATTACCGAAATACCACCAAATCACTTACTGATTCAAACATTACATGGTACACATATGAAGACAAACAGCAAAGGCCAATTAGAGTAATGGCAAAAAGCCTGTCTCATACTTGTGACCCAAAGGAAATAATAGCTGATCTTAAGGATAAGGGTTTTAAGGTCGTGAATGTATTTAATAAAACCAAATATAAAACGAAAGAACCACTAGATATGTTTGTTTTGTCTTTCGATAATACAGAGGATATAAACAAAATATATAACATTGACGCAATTCTCAATACAAAAATTACCATCGAAGCTTTGAAACTTCCAAAACTTATTCCACAGTGCGGAAAGTGTCAAAGTTACAACCACACAAAAAATTATTGTTCGAAAGAACCAAGATGTGTTCGCTGTGCAGGAAAACATGAATCTAAAAATTGTGACAAACCCTCAGATTCGAATCCGAAATGTGTAAACTGCGGTGAAGAGCACCCGGCAAGCTATCGAGGATGCATTGTAGCGAAAGAACTACAGAAGCTAAGAGAAAACAAAACTAAAAGATCGTTGGTCCAAAATAACAAAACTACTACTATTGTAGCCTCAGCCGTTAATAAAACAGTTTCAAATACAAATTTAGTTGCATCTAATAATCCAAAAGCAAACCCTAAATTATATTCTCAAGTAATACAACAACGTTCCCAAAGTAGTGAACAAACAAAACAATATATCTTAACACAAATATTAATAAAACTAGAAAATATTGAAACTCAAAACAAAGTGTTTGAGAGTCGTTTACTCTCGTTAGAGGAAAACTTTAGCTCGGTATTCGAATGAAATCTG
Organism: Stomoxys calcitrans; assembly: GCF_963082655.1. Taxonomy (NCBI): domain Eukaryota; kingdom Metazoa; phylum Arthropoda; class Insecta; order Diptera; family Muscidae; genus Stomoxys; species Stomoxys calcitrans. The sequence goes on from NC_081555.1 coordinate 128,580,986, forward strand.
AAATTCGAATTATGCAGTGGAACGCAAATGGTCTTTTAAAACACAAAGCTGACCTACTTTATGTTTTAAAATCCAAGAACATAGACATCTGCCTCATAAGCGAAACTCACTTTACAAAAGAATCGCATATATTTTTCGAAAATTACAAGATATATCATACTATTCACCCTTGCAATAAAGCTAGAGGAGGAAGCGCTATCATTGTTAAAGATAAAATAGTCCACTGGGAGGAAGAAAAAATCCAACTTGAACATTTTCAAGCTACAACAATTACAATAATGGAAAATAAACAATACTTAACAGTCACGTCATTATATAGTCCACCAAAGCACAATATAAAGCATTTGGATTACGTAAAATTACTGGAAACTCATAAACACAAGTTTATAATAGGAGGTGATTTTAATGCTAAGCATGTTAAATGGGGGTCAAGATTGACAACCACAAAAGGACGAGAACTTCTCAAAGCTATAGAACAATATGGTTGTAACGTAATGTCAACTTGTTTGCCAACTTATTGGCCTACGGACAAAAGTAAAAGTCCAGATCTAATTGATTTCTTTATTACCAACAAAATATCTCGAACTCTTATGGAAGTTGAGGAGGGGTTCGAATTAAATTCTGATCACTCTCCAATATATTTGATCTACAAAACAACATTAACTGTGAACAAAGCAAATCCAAAATTAATTAGTCCAGATACTGACTGGGAGTTTTTCGAAATATTGATCAAAAAGGGTATTAATTCATTTACCCAAATAGAAACAACGGATGATCTTGAAAATGAAGTTCAAAGACTTACAAAAATAATACAAAATGCATGCTGGAGTAGCACACCAACTTATAAAAAGCCTTCTTCAGGACACACATATCCTTTATACATAAGAAATATGGTAAAACAGAAAAGGAATCAAAGAAAGAAGTGGCAGATGAACAGATCTCCCCAGAACAAACAAATTCTGAATAAGTTAACTCAAAAACTTCGCAAAGAAATCAAGAAATTAAAAAACTCAAAATTTAATCAGTTTATTTCAAAACTGACTTATGATAGTAAAACAGACTATTCACTGTGGAAAGCCACAAAAAAATTGAACTGTCCTAAAAACCTTAATCAACCCTTAAGGACAATTGAAAGCGAATGGGCAAAAACAGATCTAGAGAAGGCTAATGCCTTTGCGAAACACTTGTACACAATTTTTTCTAATAAGTCAAACTCAAAGGAAGAAAACGTCGGTCTATCATGTCAAGAAATAATTTCAAAAGTTACCTTAAAGGAAATACTTCAGGAAATAAAATGCCTCAAAAATAAAAAGTCACCTGGCTTTGACCTGATTACAGCAGAAGTATTGAAGAATTTACCGCTAAAAGCATTAGCTAAAATAACAAAAATCTTTAACTCAGCTATTCGTTTAAACTATGTGCCAACAGCTTGGAAAGTCGCCGAAGTAATAATGGTTCCAAAACCTGGGAAAGATCTAAATGAAGTAAGCTCCTACAGACCTATTTCACTACTACCATTAATTGGTAAACTTTTTGAGAAAATAATAGGCAAACGTCTAAACTCTTTTATTGAAAGAATGAATTTAATACCAAGTCATCAGTTTGGCTTTCGTAAAGGTCATTCCACCATAGAACAAATTCACAGGATAACACATGATATTGAAGAAGCTTTCGAAAAAAAGGAGGTATGTTCCGCTGTATTTTTGGATATCTCTCAGGCTTTCGACGGAGTTGTTCACACATCGCTAATACACAAGCTTAAGTCAATACTTCCGGATAGTTATTGCAAGCTGATGGAGTCATATTTAAACGATAGATTTTTTCGAGTCAAACAGGGTAACGAGTATTCGGAAATCTACCCCATCTACTCAGGAGTTCCACAGGGCAGCATATTGGGTCCATTTCTGTATTTACTATATACGTATGATCTTCCCTCGTATTCAGAATGTACTATAGGTACATTCGCTGACGACACAGTCATAGTTGCAACAGGCAAAACAAACGAAACATCAACAATCAAACTACAAAATGCTTTGGCGAAAATTGATTCATGGACTGAAAAATGGGGACTTAAGCTCAATAGTTCAAAGTCCGTACATGTAGATTTTACACAAAAAACAAAAACCACCCATAAACCCATTTTCATTAAAGGCAAACAAGTTCCTATTGCTGATTCGGCAAAGTACCTTGGAGTGACGCTAGACAGCAAACTAAAATGGAAAGCTCATGTGGCAAACAAAAAAAAAGCTCTAGAAATTAAATATCGCGAGTTAAAATGGCTGATCGGTAGAAAGTCTTTACTATCTATCTCCAACAAACTTATGATATATAAGCAAGTCTTAAAGCCGATATGGCTATATGGTATCCAACTCTGGGGATGTGCCAATGAAAGTACCATTCAAAGTATACAGTTACTCCAAAACAAAATCTTAAGAGATATAGTAAAGGCACCATGGTATATAAGAAATAGCGACATACATAGAGATCTTAAAATCAGCACTGTAAGAGAGGAAATACAGCAAGTAGCAGATAACTATGAGAAAAGGCTGCACCATCACAAAAATCCGGAGATCCCAAAACTTATGGAGGCAAATATAACCCGAAGACTCAATAGATATAAACCCTTCGATCTGAAGAGGAGGTTTACCCAGCTACTTGTGCCTTAAAGCATAAGCTGTATCATACATAATTATATAATTTAAATAAACTACTAGTTAGTCCTAATTCAAATGACTAGTTGTAGTATTATACTTAAGCAACATTGTTATGTCTAAGAAATAAAAAAAAAAAAAAAAAAAAAAAAAAAAAAAAATTTGCTTCCTATTCCAAAAAATTGCCAATACATTTTTTTTCCAAACTCATTATTATTTATGTCCTTGATTTCCTCTTTGCATAGAAAGTCATGTGAAGTCTAGTCAAATCATGAATGCCAAAAACTGCCATGAAAAATGAAACATTGTTTATCAATGATGAGGTCTCTTTGAGGGACCAAAATGAAATGCATAGTGGTGAGAGGGAGAGAGCATTGCAAGGAGGTATGCGAAGATATGCGAATGCGAAAAGTGATAACATGACTTTCCCGCGCCAATGATTAAAGTCAAGCAAATGAAATACTTTCTCAAGACGCACAAAAGAAATTATGGCTAAAAATCACACATCATCTATTACCAAGTCAAGCAACAAAGCAAACGGCCAAACAGGCAGGCAGGCAGGCTGGTAGGCCAACAAACCAAATCTTGACTTGTTTTCTTCGTCATCACTGTCTTCTTTGTTGTCTTGCTGGCGTCCTTCCTCCGCCATTTTCTTCTCTGTGTGCCTATATGTCGCACTCCTTTAGTGCAAGTTTAACGACAAAGCAAAAAAGAGATCTTAACAAGCGGATGCTTGAAAATCAGCTAATGTTACAAAAGTCAATACTGGGGAGGGAGATAGGGAGAAGCTCTGCCTGGCTGGGGGGGGGGGGGTTGTTGATGTTTGACCAAATTGCATATTTTCACCTATAAGCCTCGTTTTCAGACCTAAGATATGAGACTGCCATGATGTTTTTAAATGCGCGTGCGCACGCTCTCTTGTGAGTTTTAGCAGTTTTGCTAAAAATTACTTTTCTTTTTTAATATGCGTCTCTTTATAGCGCTTTTCCCTCATCTGCTTCGTTTTTCTAAATACCTAAAAAGTAATGTGAACATCTGCAAATGGAACTTGGCAGCAGCAGCAGCAGTTGTAGAAGAAACAGCATCACTACCACCAGCTGCTAGTTTAACCAGAAACTTTTTAAATCCCGCTCGAAGCCAACAAGCGTGCGTAATACAAGGTTTCGCTTCAAAACATTTTTTCTTTGGAGTTAAGCTGAGAAGAGAAGGAAGGCCTAGTGGAAGGCCTCTAAATAACTAGTTTAAGATTTTTTTCAATAGTCAGTACTAGTAATGAAAATTTGCCTAAATGATTCATAGAAATTTTTCAGAATTTGCTGTTAAAAGGAAATTTTTTCAAAATTGTCAAAATGGCTTTTATCGAAATTTGTTTAAATTTGATGTTTATAGGAAATTTTGCAAAAAATTATGTTTATAAAAAAGTTTATAAAATTTGTTGTAGAAAATTAAATTCTTTATATAAGTAAATTTTGCAAACATTCCTATTAAAATTTTCTCAAAATGGAAAATTTTAAAAAATTTTTACATTTAAAAAATTTCTAATATTCAGAAAAATGCCCCAAATTCTTAAATATTTCCCAAAATTTGAAAAATTTCTCAAATTTTGAATAATTTCCCAAAATTTGAAAAATTTCCCAAAATTTGAAAAATTTCCCAAAATTTGAAAAATTTCCCAAAATTTGAAAAATTTCCCAAAATTTGAAAAATTTCCCAAAATTTGAAAAATTTCCCAAAATTTGAAAAATTTCCCAAAATTTAAAAAATTTCCTAGAATTTGAAAAATTTCCCAAAATTTGAAATAATTCTCAAAATTTGAAAAATTTCGCAAAATTTGAAAAATTTCGCAAAATTTGAAAAATTTCCCAAAATTTAAAAATTTTTAAAAATTTCCCAAAATTTGAAAAATTTCTCAAAATTTGAAATATTTCTCAAAATTTGAAAAATTTCTCAAAATTTTAAAAATTTCCCAAAATTTGAAAAATTTTCCCAAAATTTAAAAAATTTCCGAAAATTTTAAAAATTTCCCAATATTTTGAAAAATTTCCCAAAATTTGAAAAATTTCCGAAGAAAAATTTTCCAAAATTTGAAAAATTACCAAATTTGAAAAATTTGCCAAAATTTGAAAAATTTGCCAAAATTTGAAAAATTTCCCAAATCTACAATCTACTTATGTAGGGATGGTTAAAAAGCACCATGATCCATTTGACATCGCTCGCTGATGATATTTCTTGGTCGAAAATGAAATCGCGATACGAATAGCCAGTCAAATGCTTCTAGCAATATCATACTTTTGAAAAATGTCCAATATTCTGAAAAATATTCCAAATTTTTAAAAATTTCCTAAATTTTTAAATATTTCCCAAAATTTGAAAAATTGACCAAAATTTCCCAAAATTTGAAAAATTTCCCAAAATTTAAAAAATTTCCCAAAATTTGAAAAATTTCCCAAAATTTAAAAAATTTCCCAAAATTTTAAAAATTACCCAAATTTGAAATACTTTCCAAAATATGGAAAATTTCCCAAATCTACTTCAGTGGGGATGGTTGAAAAGCACCATGATCCATTTGACATCGCTTGCTGATGATATTTCTTGGTCGAAAATGAAATCGCGATACGGATAGCCAGTCAAAGCTTCCAGCAACAAAACACTTTTGCTGATTTTTAAATGTTTTTTATACTATACCATACTATTCTTTGAATAGAAAGCATTAGACAATGGTCCAAAGCCCGGCAATATCCTGCAATGGAATCTAAATTTCCCAAATTTTCAAAAATTTACCAATTTTTAGAAAATTTCCCAACTTTATACATTCGAATATTGTCTGTTGATATCTTCATTTTGTAGAAATATATGAAGTGGAGTTATTTTCTTTCTAACTGCGCTATAAAAGAAAAGTACTTTTAACAGCATAGTTTGAACCTAGAAGACATGCCTGCTTTGACAACTTCCACTGATGAGTTTGGGTGGTACCAAACGAAATACTAATCTAGGAAACCAGTCAACAGCTATTACAAAAAAAAAACACATTTTCTCAAAAAAAAGCTTTTTATTTTTCTATTTCTAATAGAAACAGATTACCCTATGGTCTACAGTCCGACTATATTCTTTTTTTTTTAAATTTCCCAAATTTTAAGAAATAACTCAAATTTTGAAAAATTTCCCAAATTGTAAAATATTACTGAAATTTTGAAAAATTTTCCAAATTTTGGTATAGTTCCCAAATATTGAACAATTTCCCAAATTTTCAAAAAATTTCCTAATTTTCGAAAAATTTTCCCAATTTTGAAAAATGTCCCATATTTGAAAAATTTCAGAATTTTGAAAAACCTCCCAAATATTGGAATACTTTCCAAATTTTGAAAAATTTTCCAACTTTTAAAAAATTTCCCAATTTTAAAAAATTTCCCAACTTTTAAAAAATTTCCCAATTTTAAAAAATTTCCCAATTTTAAAAATTTCCCAATTTTAAAAAATTTCCCAATTTTGAAAAATTTTCCAATCTTCGAAAAATTTTCCACAAAAATTTATAAATAGTTCCCAAAAGTAAAAAATTTCCCAATTTTCGAAACATTTCCCAATTTTCGAAAAAATTTCCCAATTTTCGAATCACTTCCCAATTTTCGAAAAAATTTCCCAATTTTCGAATATGTTCCCAATTTTCGAAAATGTTTGAAAAATTTCCCCAAATTTAAAATATGTAAAATATTTTGAAAAATTTGAGAAGAACCTCCCAAGTATTGAAGTACTTTCCCAATTTTGAAAAAATTTCAAAATTCTGAAAAATTTTCCAATCTTCGAACAATTTTCGAAAAATTTCCCCAATTTTGAAAAAAGTCCCATATTTTGAAAATTTTCAGAACTTTGTAAAACCTCCCAAGTATTCAAATACATTCCGAAATTTGAAAAATTTTCCCAATTTTGAAAAATTTCCCAATTTTGAAAAATTTCCCAATTCTGAAAAATTTTTCATGATTGAAGAAATTCTTAAAACCTGACAAGATGTTCATAATTTCGGAAATTGTGCCAAAACTTGCTATTTATAGGAAAGTTTTCGTAATTCTAAATTTGCTATTTATGGGAAATTTTGTGAAATTTGCTATTCATAGGTTATGTTTCAAAATTTGATACTTATAAATTTTCAAAGTTTTTAACAAAATTTGCTGTTTATTGAAAATGTAACAAAAATTTCGACAAAACTTGCAAATTGTACGAAATTGGAAATTTTATCCTTCTTAAAGGCCTTGATAACTCCATCGTTGAACTGTCTCTGATATTGAGTGTCGGTGTAAGTAGTGGAAGTTTTCTTTCTTGTCTCCGTTGCTCTGCACATTGTTGTTGTTGTTGTTTGCAATAAAAGAAGATTGACGTAGCCAACTTCACATATTTTCAAAGGTCGTTTCAAGTGAGTCGACACTGTGAATGACTTGGTCGAGTCGTTGATGCTGCTGCTGCTACGTTGTGGCTGCTGCCGTTGAAAATTTCAAGCCAACTGTTTAATGTATCGAATAGGAGATAGCAGGAGGTGGAGATACTTTTGATGTTGTCTTTGACTATGGGCTGATGGCTGGCTGACTGGCTCCCAACTAGTGGGGGGGGAGGTGCAAGAGTACACGAGTTGGTACTCTTGGCTCTTGCCACTGTCGACAATGATGGTCGGTCGTGAGTGAAGCTCTACAAAGTCTGTTGAACTATGAGCGATGCCATACCAACCAATGAAAGTGTGCTTCGCTTCTATAGCTCTTCTATTCGCAAGCATGCGGAGGTAGACCCCCATTATAACTCCTGCAATTGTTGTTGGCGTTGTGCTATTGAAGTACCCTACTATAATAATCTTAAGCTTTGGCTGGCCTTAAAGACAACAACACATGGTGGTGGTACTTCAAGCCAACATCTGCTCTTCTAGCCTGCGAATGCCTTTAAATGCTCTTGCTATGATATCTTGAAAAGTCAGTCATCTTGGTTTGAAGGCAAAATATTTTGATAACAAGAAGCAGGCAACAACGACGACAAACGTCGTCAGTCCATAACTTCTCCTAGTAAAAGAAAGAGAAGTTTAAATGTATATAAGGGTGGGGTAGGGGACGATGTGCAATGTGATGTGGTGGGGTGGCTTTTCATATCTTGTGTTGTGAATATTCTGTTGGCAAGAAAATGCAATAAGCCCAGAAATAGAAAATGAAACTCGTTCAATATCATGTTGCTGATGCTGCCGCTGCTTGCTGCTTCACTACTCAAGTCAAACATTGACATTAGCATCGCATCTGCCTGGGTATTCAAAATAAGCCCCAATGCGTTTAGTTATAGCCTATTTATAGCATACTAAAGCTATTTTTATTTCTTATAGTGCAAAAATTTAACTTTTTAGATGGAATTTTAATTTCCTATAAAAAGCAAATTTTGAAAAAATTTCCTATATGTTGATGTAAAAATTTAAACTGCCTCCTATAAGCAGTTGGCCTAAAATGAACTGAGAACACATTCTATATGACACCAATTTTTTGTTTGTTTAAACAAAAATTTTCACCATCACATTTTTATTTTTTGTTTTGGTGGAGCAATAAATCAAAATGAAAAAAAAAATTGACTTAAGCTCTTTGCAGAGAGTTAAGCAGAACTTTTCCCTCAGCCCAACAAATCACGGTCAGACGATGACGATAGTCAAGATGGAAGCAGACAAACATAAATATTATGATTGGTTTACAAATATACCATAGATTTAGATAGAAGGCAACATTTTGTGGCAGCAACAAGCGCAGACAACAATGCCACTGTGGGGGCATGCAAGCATAGATTTGGTGTTTTACGACTCAAGAAAGAAGCAGCACAAGTAGTGACTGTGACAAAGTTTTTCTTTGTTTCTTCTTGGTAGGGAAAATTTACGAAAAACAACAACACACTGACCAAAACGGAGAAGCAGTAGCAAAAAAAAAGAGAAAATTTATGCACCAACACAACAACATTTGGAATTTTCACAAATTCAGGCAGGCCAAATGGTGACAATGGTGGCCACTACTGTATTTCAAGTGGTAGTTGACATTAACTGCTAGTCCTCCAGCTTGCCGGTCGGCTTGTTTTAATTGTGTGTCGGTCGATAACTTATGACAAACAACAACACAGCAACAGCAAACAAACAAACAACACAAATGACAATGACAGTAACCAACAACCACAAAAATCAAACACCAGAGTTAGATTCAATGTTTAGGAGTTGAAGTTCGAGTATGTTAGCAAAACCAACTAACCTACAGATTTCTGGGAAGTGGCAGTAGGTTTATGGGTTGTCTTTTGAGCAACGCTACACAAGAAGCAATTGGACAAACCGAAGGAAGGTTAAGGAAGGACTTATGGGCAAAATTTTCATGAAATTTTCTTTAAAGTTACAACTTTTGAGAAGTTTGCTCTAAAAACAGAATTTCTATGAAAATATGGCTAAAGATTTTTTTCAATTTTCAAATTATTTTTAAATTTTTTTTTAAATTTTTTAAAAATTTTGTTTCTTTTAAATTTAAAATTTTTTTTAAACATTTTTTTAAAAAATTTAAAAAATTTTTTTTTTTAATTTTTTTAAATTTTTTTTAAATTTTTTTATAATTTTTTTTTAATTTTTTTTTTAATTTAGATTCAATTTTTATAGTTGAAGTTCGAGAATGTTAGCAAAACCAACGTTAGTTGGTTGGGAAGTGGCAGTAGGTTTGTGGGTTGTCTTTTGAGCAACGCCACACAAGAAGCAATTGGACAAACCGAAGAAAGGTTAAGGAAGGACCAATGGGAGAAATTTTCATAAAAGTCACAACTTCCGAGAAATTTGGTCTAAAGACAAAATTTCCATGAAATTGTGGATAAAGATTGAATTTTTTAAATTATTATTACTTTTTTTTTGTAAATTATCGACTTTTTTTTAATTTTTTATGTTTTTTTGTTTTAATTTTTTTTTTAATTTTTTAAATATTTTTTAAATTTTGTTTTAATTTTTTGTTTTTTTTTTTAAATCTTTCATTTTTAAATTTATTAAATTAAATTTTTTTAGCCTTAAAATTTTTTTTTTAATTTTTAAAATGTTTTTTAAAAATTGTTTTAATTTTTTTTTTAATATCTTTAATTATTTTATAATTAAAATTTTTTTTTAATTTTTAAAAATTTTTTATTTTAAATTTTTTTTTTAAGTTTTGAACACTTTTTTTTATTTTTTAAATTTTTTATTTTTGTTTTTGTTTTTTAATGTTTTAGTTTTCTCAAATCTTTTTTTTAATTTTTTTTTTTTTTGTTTAAATTTTTTTTTTTTTGTTAATTTTAGTAATTTTGAAATTTTTATTTTTATTTTACTTTGGTCAAATTTTTAAATTTTTAATTATAATTGTTTTATATTTCTGATTTTTAATTAATTTTTTTATGTGTATTATTTTTTATAATTCTTTTATTTCCATTTTTTAAATTTGGTTTATTTTTTTTCTAAATTTTTTTACATTTTTCTTTTTGAATTTTTTTTTTTAATTTTTTCTTTAACATGTTTTTTTGAATTTTTAAACTTTTTTTTAATTTAAAATAATTTTTTTTTTAAATTAAATTTTGTTTTTTAATTTTTTTAATTTTTGTTTTTTTTTTTTGTTTTTTATTTTTATTTTAATTTTTTTATAATGAAATTTTTTTTAATTTTTAAAAAATTTTTATTTTAAATTATTTATTTTTTTAATTTTTAGACATTTTTTTAATTTTTTAAATTTTTTTCTAATTTTTGTTCTTTAATGTTTTAGTTTTTTCAAATCATTATTTTATTTTTTTTGGCAATTCTAGTAATTTTTATTTTTTTTTAACTTTCTTTAAATTTTAAAAATTTTAATTATTATTTTTTTATATTTCTGATTTCTATTTAATTTTTATGTGTATTATTTTATATAATTTAGTTATAATTCTTTTATTTCCATTTTTTAAATTTGGTTTATTTTTAATTTTTTTGTTAGATTTTAAAATTTTTTTTTTTAAATTTTTTCTTTAAAAATTTTTTTTTTAAATTTTTATATATTTTTTTTTTAATTAAAATTTTTTTTTTTAATTTTTTAAAACTTTTTTTAATTCTTTTTTTATTATTACTTAAATTTTTTTTTTTGTTAAATTTTGCAATTTTTAATTTTTTTTAATTGGTTTAATTTGTTTTTCAGTTTTTAATTTTTCTTTTCAAATTTGTTCAAAGTTGTACCCACCACCAAAGCGTGGGGCTATATTCATTTTGTCATTCCGTTTCATTCATTCATTCGAAATATCCATTTCTGACCCTATAAAGTATATATATCCTTGATCAGCGGAAAAATTGAAGACGATCTAGCCATGTCCGTCCGTCTGTCTGTTGAAATGTCGCTACAGTCTTTAAAAATAGAGATATTGAGCTGAAACTTTGCACAGATTCTTTTTTTGTCCATAAGCAGGTAAAATTCGAAGATGGGCTATATCGGACTATAACTTGATATAGCCCCCGAATAGACCGATCGGCCGGTTCTATGGGCCTAATACCCTAGTATTAGGCCCATAAAACCCACATTTATTATTCGATTTTGCTGAAATTTGGGAAAATGGGTTGTGTTAGGCCCTTCGACATCCTTCGTCAATTTGGCCCAGATCGGTCCAGATTTGGATATAGCTGCAATATAGACCGATCGGCCGATTAAGGGTCTTAGGCCCATAAAAGCCACATTTATTATTCGATTTTGCTGAAATTTGGGAAAGTGAGTTCTGTTAGGCCCTTCGACACCCTTCGTCAATTTTGCCCAGATCGGTAAAGGTTGGGATATAGCTGTCATATAGACCAATCCTCCGATTAAGGGTCTTAGGCCCATGAAAGCCTTATTTATTATCCAATTTTGCTGAAATTTGGGGAAGTGAGTTCTGTTAGGCCCTTCGATACCCTTCGTCAATTTTGCACAGATCGGTAAAGGTTGGGATATAGCTGCCATATAGACCAATCGGCCGATTTAGAGTCTTAGGCCCATAAAAGCCACATTTATTATCCGATTTTGGTGAAATTTGGGACAGTGAGTTGTGTTAGGCTTTTCGACTTCGCCAATTCGGCCCAGATCGGTCCAGATTTGGATATAGCTGCCATATAGACCGTTCTCTCGATTTAAGGTTTTGGGCCCATAAAAGGCGCATTTATTGTCTGATGTCGCCAAAATTTGGGACAGTGAGTAAAGTTAAGCTCCTTGACATACTTCTGCAATATGGCACAGATCGGCCCAGATTTGAATATAGCTGCTATATAGATCGATCTCTCGGCTTTAAGTTTTGGGGCCATAAAAAGCGCATTTATTCTCCGATATCGCTGATATTTGGGAAAGTGCGTTGTGTTAGACTCTTCGACAGTTTTTCTGCAACTTAACCCAAATCGGTGCAGATTTGGATATAGCTGCCATGTAGACCGATCTCTCGATTTAAAGTCTTGGCCCCATAAATGGCGCATTTATAATCCAATTTCACTGAAATTTGACACAGTGACTTATGTTCGGCTTTTCGACATCCATGTCGTATATAGTTCAGATCGGTATGAGGTATATGAGTATAAGGTATGAAATTTTCACCGAATTTTGATGAAAGGTAGTTTACGTATATACCCGAGGTGGTGGGTATCCAAAGTTGGGCCCGGCCGAACTTAACGCATTTTTACTTGTGTTTGAATTTTATTTTTAAAAGTTTTTCTTTTTAATTGTAATTTAACAATTTTTTTAATTTAATATTTTTTTTAATTTTAATTTTATGATTTTTTTTAATTTTGGTTATAATTTTTTTATATTTATTTTTTTATGATATAAATTTTTTTCCATTTCTTTATTTTGCACTTGATCCCTCCTATCGCCAACTAGAATAAATTTTATTTATTATTTATTTAAAAATTTACTTATGGTAAAATAAAGATAAACAAGAAAAAAAGTGAGCATTTGACTACTATGGCCATCAGAATAAATTTTGTATTTTTTTTTTGACAAATTTCACTGTATCTAACTTTTGTTTTACTGCTAAAATTTTCCTCCTTATCATACCGCTTTCGTACAATTTCATCGCCAAACGGTAGTGACATTATTTTCTTTTGGCGATAAAAACAAACAAAAATATAATGAAATATGTTTGACAAACAATCGACACAAAAGCGTCAATGGACAAAAACTAATAACCATACCAAGAGGTTGCTCGTCCTCGACCATAAATTTTAACATTGAAAAAATGTCGTAGAAAATCCAAAATCTCAACAAGAAAAAAAAAATGCATTTAACAACATTTCGTTGACAACAATGCTGTTGGGGCAGTTGTTGTTTAGATGTTGGCCAAATTTCAAATGTTGTTGTTAACATGAATGGAGGCTGGCAGGGAACAGCCCAACTCGCAGTGGCCTGAAGATTTGTTCCATTCGATTTGTTTGCTTGGCAGTACAAAAACAAAAGACGCAAAACATAGAACTCTGGGTAATCGCATTTCGCTAGTTTCCAATACGAGGAAGAAACCTACTAAACATAATGCCGACTTGAAGTGAAGTGAAGTGAATTGAGTTTTTTTTTCTTTCTTTTGCTACCGACCATGATTTGTTGCGAATGGTGCAAATTTATGTTTGGTGTGAAGTACATGTCAAATATTTTCTTTATTGTTTGAAAAACACCAACTCGGTATATCTTAGATGGGAGTTTGAAACACACAAATCTGTGACAGAAAATTTACAATACCATGGTCACCATGCTGTTTGGATGTTGTTTCAGTAGTTGCCGCCACCACCATCATGGTCACCAAAAAAATAAATTTACTGCCTTGTAAAAGACAACATGGCGTGATGATGCCGCCAAAACGACTACTATTTATGACGGAGATTTTATAAGCCGCTGGCTTGTGGTTTAAAAATTTTCAATCTTACGAATGACCGAAATTCTATGGCCATAATCATGTTGGCGCCAATAGCATAATTGGCGTCAATTTCTAAAGGTTTTACATATAGGCACAAAATAAAATAAAAAAATTAAAAAGTATAAAAAATTAAGAAATGTAAAAAATAAAAACAAATAAATAATTTATATAAATAAATAAAAAAAATGAAGGGGAGTCCGACACTAAGACCCAAAAGACAATCTATTTGAGTCCTTTATTGTTGCAATCTACATGTCCTGCGGAACGGTGGGAAGTGACCCAGATCCTTGAATCCCTATACCAACATTAGATTCGAACTCTCTGTCATAGACCTTTCTTATAATTCACATATTATTCCGATCGAACCACTAGGACGTGTTCCTAGTGAAGGGTATTTATTTGGTGGCCGGTCCCAGACTCTGTCCCAAAATGTGTATACCAAATTTGTGGTCAACTCCAAAAGACCTTTCTTTTGATTCACATTTTGTGGCGATGGACATTCATGCACGTTTTGGGGGTTTTTTGAGTTGGGGAAGCCCCATAGACACCTTGGACCAAATTCTTATAACAGATGTGTACTCAACTTCCAAACTCCTTTCATTTGATATCCATATTGTCCCAATCGGTAAATATGTCCTGCTAAGGGGGTTTAGGGGGGTGGGGAGGCCCCTCAGACTCCAAGGAATAAATTTTGGTTTTAGATTTGTACTCTGCTTTTAAATACCCTTCATTTGATACCCATATTGCCTGTTGGTGGTTTTCTTTTTACTGTTGGTGGGTATTTTAAGGGTGGGGGACCCCCCGAACACTTTGGGCGAAATTTGTATACCAATTTCATACTCTACTCTTCAATACCTTTCATTTGATACCCATATTGCCCCAATCGGTAAACATGTCCGTTCGGTTGGGTTTTGGGATGGGGCGTCCCCCTCGGTTTTTTGACCCAAAAATTTTATAACGATTTCGTGTTTTTGGTGTTATGACACTTTACATACAAAATTTCGCTTAAATCGGTGCAAGCAACTCCGATATCTGGCGTTTTTAAAATTGAGGTATGGTGGAGGGTCCGCCCCTCCTACGGATATCAAAAATGTAGTACCCTATTTTCACCGGGGGGCCAAACTCAACCATCTGTGAAGATTTCATGAAAATCGGTTCAGCATTTTTTGAGACTATACGGAACAAACAAACAACAAAAATCAACGGCTGAACTGATTTTCTTGAAATTTTCACAGATGGTGCATTATGGACCCATGCTGAAAATAGGGTACTTCATGTTTTTATATCTGAAGGAAGGGCGAACCCTCCCCCTTATTCTAACTTTTAGAAATGTAAGATCTCGTATATGGGTTGTGCGATTTTCGCGAACTTTTGTGTGCTCTCTTACATGCCTAAAAACCAAAAATTTTGTATCCAAATTTCGGATGGGGTACCTAGGGGGGCCGCCCCACCCCCAAAACGTACCAAAAATATATATAGAACAATCATGACAATATGGGACTCAAATGAAAGGAATTTGCGAGTAGAATACGAATCTAATTTTGTGTGCTCTCTTATATACCTAAAAACCAAAAAAATTAGTATCCAAATTTCGGATGGGGTACCTAAGGGAGCCGCCCCACACCCAAATCCAACCATAAATATATATAGAACAATCATGACAATATGGGGCTCAAATTAAAAAAATAGATGGGTTGTGCTCTTTTAGCGAACTCTTATATGTTTAAATTCCAAAATTTAAGTATACAAATTTCGTATGGGGTACCTAGGGGGGCCGCTCCACCCCCAAAACCTACCAAAAATATATATAGAACAATCATGACAATATGGGACTTTAACGAAAGGTATTTAAGATAAGAAAACGTATCTGATATCCAATTGTTGGACCAAGGGTTTGGGGGACCACCCCAACCCCCAAAACACCCCTAAATCGAACATATTTACAAACCATGGCAATATGGGACTCAAATGAAAGGAATTCGCGAGTAGAATACGAATCTAATATCCAAATGTGGGACCAAGTTTCTGCGGGTCCATGCCTTCCCCGAAACACCCCCAAACAGGACTTATTTACTGACCATAGCAATATGGGGCTCAAATAAAAGGTATTTGTGTGTAGAATATGAATCTGATATCCTAAGGTGGGACCAAGTGTTTGGGGGGCCACCCCTTCCCAAAAACACCCCTCAAGGCGGACAAATTTACGACCATAGCAATATGGGGCTCAAATGAAAGGTCTTTGGGAGTTAAGCACGAATGTGATATCAATATTCGGGAAAAAAGTGTATATGGAGCCACCGCACCCCCATAACACCACCCAAATAGGACTTATTTGCTGACCATTGCAATATGGGGCTTAAATAAGAGGTATTTTAGAGTAGAACACGAATCTGATATATATTTTCAAGGCCAAGTCGCTGAGTGAACGTCGCATCCTCCAAACCAGACATGTTTGCCGAAATATGGGGCTCAAATGAAAGGTCTTTGGGAGTAGACTACGAATCTGTTAACAATATTCGGGACCAACTGTCTTGGGGACGTCCCATCACCATTACAACCCCCAAATAGGACGTATTTGCTCACCATGACAATTTGGGTCTTAGAGTGGAGCTCGGTATTGAACATTTTTAAGGTCATCACCCCAAACTGGACATATTTACTGACTTTTGCAATAATGGGTTTAAATGAAAGGTATTTGAAATTAGAAAACAAATTTGATATCCAATTTGAAGGCCAATAGCAATATGGGCTATTTTAAGAGCAAATTTGTTTTAACAGAAAATTTCATCGAATTCCAACTTACCGACACTTATAGAGTCAAATAACTTGTAATTGCTTGTAAAAAAATTAATCATCCAAAAAGCTATGCCTCTTCTTTTTTCCAAGACAAAAAAACATTATTTTTAAAAAAAAACTCTTATTTTCATACTGCCTACTACAGTATATAATGATTAATTTACAGAAGTAGTTGAAAAAAAAACCAAACCCAAACCAGAAGTAGCAGTAACAATTAATCAATCAATCAATCAAACTTTAATGACAATGTTCTTCTCACCGATTAAGAAAAAAAAATGAAATTCAGCCCAAGCTACATGGAGCATTAAATTGCCCGCGCTATGTAGACAATAAAATTCACAGCTCGTGGCAGCCACATAGAGCCTAAGGAAATTTTGTTTTTGGAAAAATTACCTGCAATGAAAGAGAGAAGGGAAAAAATTAAATCAATTAATCATGCGTTGAATTAAAAAACAATTGAAAATTAATTAACAATAAATTTATCAGTTAAAAAACAACTTAAATGAATAAACGGCGAAATAATTCAACATCAGCTGAGGGTTGAAAACAAAAGGCCTAAATTTAACAGCGAATTAAGACAACATATGTCGAACAAAAAAACAAAAAAAAAAATACACAGAAAAAAATAAAAACTTGGGGATACGAATAAATAACCGTCAATTTAATTTAAAAAAATTTTAAATTAAGTGAAAAAAAAATTTTACATTTTTATTGAATTTTTTGTTTTAAGTTTATTTTTTTACAAAAAAAAAAAAATAAAAAAAATATTTTTTTTTTAACATTTCTTTCTCTGTACAGTTCCCGTTTCTTGGCCTAATGCCAAGCTTCTTTACAAAAATGTAACAAAAAATGTTTTGATATATAAAATATGCGAAATCAATAAAACAGCTATTCAGTTAGTTTGGGTTGGGTTTGAGACATTAAAGAATTTCTTGGTTTTTAGAGCAAACCATAATAATCTGATAAAGATTATTGGGAATTTATATGCAAATTATTCACCATTTTTAAAATCAAACAATGCAAAAGATATGACCCTCAAATACCTTTTGTTTGCATTTGAGTGAAGTAGGGAAGGGATTGTCTTGAACATTTTCATTAATCAAAACCTATCAAAAAGCATTTATTTTTTAAATATAAATAGAGCAGTGTTGCGAGAAAGGGGAAAAAATTGCCTCAGAAACATAGTGGACCCATTTACGTTTCGCCGCCACAAGTTTTGGCCATGCATTTTTTTTCAATATTGAACTTGACCATGATAAGCTTTAAATCGAGCAAAAATCAAAATCCAAATCTATGCCAATAGTACATCACATCTTCGTTATAAAGTCTTTTGTTTGTAAATATTTTCTCAATTGCGCCTAGCATCGCAAAGATCCATCCAGTTAAATGAAATTCTGTAAGTGAGGAGGGAATTTTTGGGGCCACCATTACCAAAGAGGAGAGAAAAAACAGTCATGAAGGCCAAATGTCTTAAAGATTCAATGTATTAATCCAACAGGTCAGTCACTGATTCAAAGGCCTGACTGGCTGGCAGGCAGGCAAGCAGCAGGCTTAACTTAACATTTGGGGTGTTGCCCACCACTTTGTCTTCATGGTTGGCATTTTTCTTAATTTATTGATTTATGGCAATGTGCGTTGAGTGTGTGTATTCTGTATTGAAATGCCAAACAATTAACAAAGAAAATTTGTTTGGTTTTCTTTCGGCAAATAACAATTAAAGCTCTAACCTCTCCAATCCCCCACCCCCCTTAGCATATTTGACTCAAGACAGACCTGCATTGAGAAGTGGTCGATTGAGCTTTGAGCCCATATACAAAAAATAAATCGCTGTATTGAATTATTTGTACAATTTTCGTAAAAAAAATAATTGCTTAAATTGTTGGGCAGTTGAAAAAAAATACTAATATTTTTTGTGTTATAAAATATTCTCTTGGCGCCATCAAGAATTTTTGGGTTAATTTATTAAAACCCCCATTTTTGGCTTTTCTTCATTCTTTGAATGATTAAATTTGTAATCCATTAGAGACCGCAATAATAAATTAGACATTAAGGCATAACGTACTGACTGACATGTGACATTGAGTCAAATGTTCTTGGAATGTCTCTTTACTCATATCCCTCCTGAGAGAAATGGTAGAAGAATTGAAGAATTATATTCTAATAAA
Source organism: Stomoxys calcitrans (assembly GCF_963082655.1). NCBI lineage: Eukaryota > Metazoa > Arthropoda > Insecta > Diptera > Muscidae > Stomoxys > Stomoxys calcitrans. The sequence goes on from NC_081555.1 coordinate 128,599,476, forward strand.
CAATTAAAAAAAATAAAAAAAATAATACAATAGAATAAAAAACTAAATAAAAAATTAAAAACACTAAATAAAAATAAGTAAAATAAAAATAATAATAAAAAAAAATAACAAGTAAAATAAAAAAAATTAAAAAAAAAACAAAAAAAAAAATAAGTAAGAAAAAAAACAATAACAAAACAAAATAAAAAAAAAACAATAAAAAAAAACAATAAAAAAAACTAAATAAGAAATAAATAAGAAATAAAAAATAAAAAAAAAATAAAAAAAAAAATAAAAAAAAACAATAAGAAAACAATAAAAAAACAAAAATAAAAAAACAACAAAATAAAAATATAAAAAATAGAAAAAAAATTAAAAAAAACCAAATGAGAAAAAAATAAAACAAAAACAAAATGAAAAAAAATAAAAAATAAAATAAAAAATAAAAAAAATAAAAAAAAATAAAAAATAAAAAAAAATAAAAATAAAAAAAAATAAATAAAAAGTAAAAAAATAAAAAGTAAAAAAATAAATAAAAAGTAAAAAAATAAAGAAACAAAATAAAAAAAAATAATAACTAAAGAAACAAAATAAAAAAAAAATAGAAAAACGTAATAAAACAAAACAAAAAATAAAATAAAAAACAAAATAAACATAAAAAAACATAAAAAAACAAATAAATAAAACAACAATATTAATATTAAAAACAAATAAATAAGAACAAAAAAAAAACAAAAAAACAAAATAAAAAATAAAACAAAAAAAATTATATCATCATCAAAACCATCTATGACCTTCTACTTGTTCTAAAATAAGAAAAAATAAAAAAAAATACAAAAATATATATAAGAAAACAAAAACAAATAAAATAACAAAAAAAAAAATAAAAAAAACTAAATAAGAAATAAAAAAAATAAATAAAGTAACAAAATAAAAAAAAAATAGAAAAACGTAATAAAACAAAACAAAAAATAGAATAAAAAACAAAATAAACATAAAAAAACAAATAAATAAAACAACAAAATTAAAATTAAAAACAAATAAATAAGAACAAAAAAACCAAAAAAAACAAAAAATTAAAATAAAAAACAAATAAATAAGAACAAAAAACAAAATAAAAAATAAATAAAGAAAAAAAGTAAAAAAACGAAATAAAACAAAATAAATAAAAAACAAAATAAACATAAAAAACAAATAAACAAAACAACAAAATTAAAATAAAAAACAAATAAATAAGAACAAAAAAAAACAAAATAAAAAATAAAACAAAAAAATAATATCATCAAGAAAATCATCTATGAACTTCTACTTGTTCTAAAATAAAAAAAACCAAAAAAAAAAACAAAAATATATGTATAAAAAAAAACAAAACAAAATAAAATAACAAAAAAAAAACTAAAAAAAAAAGAAAAACATAAAAAAATTGGAAAACAAAAAAGAAAAAAAGCAATAAAAAAATAGAAAAGGAAAAAAGCAATAAAAAATAAGAGAAATATAACAAAACTAACCTAAACAAAAACAAAAAAACATAATAAAATAAAAAAAATAAATAAAAAAATTAAAAAAAAAAAAAATTCTAAACAAAATAAAAAAACAAAATTTGTTAAAATTTCAATTTTAGAAAAATCCTCTATGATCTTCCAATTGTTTCACAATAAAAAAACAACAAAAAAATAAAAAGAACTAAAAAAACTAAAAAAACTAAATAAACTAAATAAACTAAGTAAACAAAATAAATAAAAGTAAATAAAAAAATTTAAAAAAATATATTAAAAAAACAATAAGAAAAAAAATAAAAAACAAAAAATTAAAAAAAATAAATAAATAAACAAAACAAAAAAAAAATATACAAAAAAAAATAAATTAAGAAAAAAAAAATAAAATAAAAAAAAATAAAATAAAAAAAAAATAAAATAAAAAAAAATAAAAAAAAAAAAAAATAAAACAAAATAAAACAAAATAAAAAACAAAAAAAAAATTGTTTTAAATTTTTTTTTAAATTAAATTTTATTTTTTTTTAGCTAATTTTGATTTTTTAAAATTTTTGTGTTTTATTCATTTTTAAACATTTTGTAATGTTTTTTTATATTTTTTTTTTAACTATCTACCGAGCATGGAAGACATTGACGAAAATGTCAACAAGATTACGACTGCACTGGTTGAGTCCTTTGAAGATAATTGTCCTCTTCGGGAAAGGAAATCAGCCCAGGAAAAACCCTGGATGATGATGGGTAGATTCGCAATATTGGAAAAGAGGTCCACAGACTTTTTAACAGAGCACGTCGTAAAATAGTGGAAGTTTATTGGGATGTGTATTACACACGGCTCAAGGACTACATTAAAATTACCAGAGCGGCAAAACGTGCCTCCTGGAAGCTTTTCTGCGTACAGGTCGACAGCGTTAACGACGCCCCAAAGATAAAAAAAACTTTAGTAGACGACTTGGGAGTGAGAGCAGAGACAACGGAGGACATGTTGAGGCTTTTGATGAAAACCCATTTACCACAGTAGTTTGGTAGACTGCCATAGAGAAAAAGTGCAACATAAGGACCATACAAAAGGTTCAGAGAACATGTTGTCTTGGCATAGGCGGAGCGATGAGGATCACGCCCACTAGGGCACTGGAGATTATTCTAGATATCCGACCCATTGACATACAGACTAAGTGTGAGGCAGCCACTGAGGCTATGAGACTTAAGGCGATGGGAGAATGCATTGAGGATGGGAGCAGCTCATACCATCGCGGTATAATCGAGGCGATGATAGGAAACCTGGAAGGAAGGGAAGAGGTTTCCGCTCGGATACCTGAGATGAACCTTGAAGTCGAGTGCGAGGCACTGCTGCCATCGGCACAGTCTTGGATTGACGGAACCCTAGTATTGCCATTTGGAAGATCATGTTATACGGATGGATCAAAGCTAGAGGACAGAGTTGGCCTGGGGGATTACATTGTTTTAGACTGCCTCTCCTTTAGGCGGAGATTCGGGCGATCATGGAATGCGTGATGTGGTGTGGTGCTAACGCGAGGACGTGCATCTTTACCGACAGTAAAATTGTCATAAGGGTGATAACAACCAGAACGGTAAAGTCACGAACAGTCTTGCAGTGTAAGGAGGAGATTAACGCCTTCTCTGAGGATGGCAACATCCGCATCATTTGGGTGCCGGGCCATAACGCAGTAAGGGGAAATGAAAGGGCAGACGATTTGGCAGTGAAGGCCAGAGGGCTGCCGTCAATAAACTTGGTTAACCCGAAGCCTTTCGGGTCGACGCAGTCCGAGTTAAGGGAGTGGGCGACGAATGCCCATGCAACATTGTGGAACAGCGAAACGGTCGGTAGGACGGCGAAAATCCTATGGAGGATTTAGATCGTTAGAAAACGAGGCTTTTACTGAACGGAAGCAAGAAGGAGATCAGTATAGCTATTGGTATCATAACGGGACACATAGGACTACGAGCTAACTTATGTAAAATCGGTGCGGCAAGTAATAGCATGTGTAGCGCATGCGGGGAAGATGATGAGACATTGGACAGATAACAGATACCGTCACTTAGATGGAGACACAATACCAGACATGAATCAACTTAGGGGAGTGCTTTTGAAAACAATTAAGGATTTTTTAAGAAGCACGGAATTCCTAACTTTAAATTTTCTTTTTAGAGGTTACTTTATAGTTTTTAGAGCACACAACAAGCCGATTACTGGCTTAGGTGTGTGTCCATAGTGGCATGGGGCAGAATAATATCTGCACCCTCTTTTCAACCTAACCTAACCTAATATTTTTTTAATTTTTTTTCTTATTTTTTTTATTTTATTTTAATTTTTTTTTTATATATTTATTTAAAATTTTTTTTACTGTGCTTTTTTATTTTTATTTTGTTTTTCCATTTCTTCTTTAATTTATTTATTTGTATTTTTTTTTTAATTCATAAATTTTTTTAAATTCATAAAATTGTATTTTTTTTAAATCAAATTGTTTTTGTTTTTTATTGTCAAATTTCGCTTATAAGAAAAAATGTCATTCGGGCAAAAATGTTAAAATACCCCATTTTTGCCCGAATGACATTTCTTTCTTCACCTAATTAGGTGAAATAACAAAAACAAAAAAAAAAACAAAATAAAAATAAAATAAAAAATAATAAAAAAATAAAACAAAAAAAAAAACAAAATAAAACAAAACAAAATAAAACAAAACAAAATGAAAATAAAACAAAAAAATAAATAAAAAAAAAATAAATAAAATAAAAAAAAAACAAAAAATAAAACAAAAACAAACAAAACAAAATAAAAATTTAAGATAAAAACAAAATAACAAAAAATAAAAAACAAAATTTAAAAATTTATTTTTTTTTTAATTTTTGTATATAATTCATTTTTATGACATTTTGTTAATATCCGTTCTTAATGTTTTTTGTTAATACTTTTTTTTATTTTTAGTTTGATTTTATATTTTTTTTCTTGTTTTTTTTTTAACTTTTTTCATTTTTTTTAAATTTTTTTATTTTTTTTTTTAATTTTTTCTTTAATTCTTTTGTTTGTATTTTTTTTAATTCAATCATTTTTATTTTTCTTTTTTTCAAATCGTTATTACTTTCGTTTTAAATTCATATTTTACCATTTTTGCCTGAATGACACTTTTCTTCACCTTATTAGGTTGGGTAAGGTTAGGTTGAAAAAGATAATGCAAATATTAATCCGCCCCACGCCACTATGGACATACACATAAGCCGGTAAGCGACTTGTTGTCCGCTCCAAAACTTGTTGGGCGCTCTAAAAACTTAAAAGTAACCTTTTCACCTTATTAATGGTTATAGTTTTTAATAGAATTACTTTAAAACTTAATATGTATATTTTTTTATTTAATTTAATAAAAAAATTACTTTAAATTAATCTAAAAATGTAAGCACCTCAGTAAAGAAGTGAAAGTTTGGGACAAATTTGACATCAAATTTTATCTGATATTATCCAATTTGACTATATTTGATCCAATTAAATACATCTGTTGACAGATGTAATAGAATCTGACCATATCAATTTTTTTACTCAGGTAAATAACTAATAGTTTATTGGCCAATATCCCTTTTAGAAAATTATTACAACAGCATATGTGGTATAATATTTAAAAAATAACCTTTTACAAAAAATTTACCAAAAAAAAACATACATATAATAATTGAAACAACATGTCATATTTTAATTGCTATATGAGTTCGTAATATGAAATTATTTCCTCGTACAATGACATATTTATAACGCGTAAAAGTGATCGAGGAAGATTAATATGTCATATGACTTCAACAAGATGAAAACATTTATTATCGACCACATTACTCTTATAGCTGATGAGAAGAATGAAAAAAAAAAAAAAACACCAACAGCATTGAACTTGACTTTGAGTGGTTATTTCCACTTTGTTTTTTCCATTGAATATGAAATTAATTTCTCGAAGCTTTCATTGTTGCACAAAACAGAAAAATACCGCTTAAACAATTTAAAAATATATATAAAGAAATTTTTAATTTGTTTCTCTGTTTTTGGGGAGAATGCCAATTGAAAGGCAGTGAGCAGAATTTTGCGAAAAAACAAAAATTAATTGAAATGACAATCGCGTATAAGCATGGGTAAGAAAGAAAAGCATGCCCACAGTTCTTTAATGAAACTTTCATAAGAAAATTTGCAAAAATTTTATAAAAATTAAAAAAAAAAAATATTTTAAAAGTTTCTATTTTAAGGTAAAAATCTAACCATTTCAGTAAGCTGTTAAAAAATGATTGGACCTCTGTTCCCAAAACTTAATATACTTTTCTAATATTAAAAATAATAATGATAATACGCTTATAAAAACATTTAAATTTTTATGGGATATAATTTTTGAGCCTATGGTAGCATATTACATTATTTATGTCTCTAATCATTACTACTAAGTGTTTTAACTTTATACTCATCGAAGTCGTTTCCATGAAATGTCATGGTGTGGCGGCATCCTCACACATTATCTTATCCGTTCATCCATCCATCCATTACATAAAGCGCAAATAAACACACACACACACACACACACACAATGACAGAAAACGCTCATATTTTTTATAGAGTTCATGAACTTGAAATACGCAGAAGAGTAATAATGAACAAAAAAAAACATATAATAAATAAAAAATAATAATAATATTCGTCATAAACTATGAATGTTATTATTGCCGCTTGCTTTAGCTCGTTATTTATACATATGAAGATCCCAAGGAATTTATGATCATTTATTTACAGTAAATCAACTAAATATTGTCGTCTGTTGGCGGCAGCAGTAGCAGATAAATATTTCATGTATGTGTGTGTATGTGTGGCTTCTTAAACACGATCATTTAAATTAATTTCAAATGAAATTGATATTGATTTTCAAAATGGGCAGAGAGAAGTCAAATGAAAATATGAGCAGATAACCTTCCGGATAATCATGAGTGTAGTTTTTCCAAATGTTTGAAGACACATATAAATTTTATTTATTTCTATTATAAATTATTTTTGGTACATCGTTATAGTATGTTTAGGATTAAGAAGACATAGTAAAAAACAACAATTATTTGTTTGGCTCAAAAATGAAAAAATATAAAAAATACAACAAAAAAATATGAAAGGAAAATAAAAAAAGTATATAAAAATAAAAAAAATATATAAAAATAAAAAAAATATATAAAATAAAAAAAATATATAAAATAAAAAAAAACAAAAATAAAAAAAAAAAAAATAAAAATAAAAAAAAAATAAAAATAAAAATAAAAAAATAAACCAAAAATAAAAAAAAAATAAAAAAAATAAAAAAATATATATATAAAAAAAATAAATATATAAAAAAAAAAATAAAAAAGCAACAATAAAAAAAATGAAAAAATATATAAAAATAAAAAAAAAAAACAAAAATATAAAAAAAAATAAAAAAATAAATAAAAAAAAAAAATAAAAATAAACAAAAAATAAAAAAAAAACAAAAAAAAAAAAATAAAAAAACAAAAATAAAATAAAAAAACAAAAATAAAAATAAAAAAACAAAAATAAAAAAAACAAAAAAAAAACAATTAAAAATAAAAAAATTTAAAATAAAAAAAAAAATTAAAACATCAAAAAAAAAATATAAAAAATAAAAAAAATATAAAAAATAAAAAAAATATAAAAAATAAAAAAAATACAAAAAAAACAAGTAAAAAGGAATTAAGCTCGGCCGAACTTTGGATACCCACCACCTCGGGTGTATATCTAAACCCCCTTTCGCCAATTGGATAACTTATGCACCCAAATTCGGCACGGACATTGAATGGTCCAATAAATATAAGTCACTGTTGAATTTTTCATTTCAAATTTCAGTGAAATCGGATAAAAAAAGTGTTTATGGGCTTCAGACCATTTAACGGCAGATCGCTCTGTATGGAAGCTATATCTAAAAATTGTCCGATAGAAACCATATTTGGAACGGATGTCAGAAAGACCCAATACTACCTGCTGTTTCAAATTTCAACGAAATCGGGTAAAAAATAGAGCTTTTATGGGTTTCAGACGCTTTATCGGCAGATCGGTCAATATCGCAGCTAAATCTGAATATAGTCCGATCTGAACCATATTTGGGTCCTATGTTGGGAGGCTTAAAACTACGCACAATTCCAAATTTATACGAAATCGGATAAAAAATAAAGCTTTTATGGGCTACAGAAACTTTATCTGGAGATCGGTCTATATGGCAGCTATATATAAATACAGTCCGATCTGCACCATAATTAAATCGGATGTTGAGAGGATTAAAATTGCGCACAATACCAAATTTCTACGAAATCGGATAAAAAATAAAGCTTTTATGGCCTTCAGACCCCTAATCGGCAAATCGGTCTAAATATATGGCAGCTATATCTGAATATAGTCCGATCTGAACCATATTTGGGTCCTATGTTGGGAGGCGTAAAACTACCCACTGTTTAAAATTTCAGCGAAATCGGTTAAAAAATAAAGCTTTTATGGCCTTCAGATCCTTTATATGGAGATCGGTCTATATGGCAGCTATATCTAAATATTGTCCGATCTGTACCATATTTGGGTCAGATGTTGAGAGGCTTAAAACTGCGCACAATTCCTAATTTCTACGAAATCGGATAAAAAATAAAGCTTTTATGGCCTTCAGACCCTTATCGGGAGATCGGTCTATATGGCAGCTATTTATAAATATAGTCCGATCTGTACCATATTTGGGTCGGATGTTAGGAGGCTTAAAATAACCCACCGTTTTAAATTTCAGCGAAATCGGGTAATAAATAAGGCTTTTATGGTCTTCAGACCCTTTACTGGGAGATCGGTCTATATGGTAGCTGTATCTAAATATAGTCCGATCTCAACTATATTTGGGTTAGTTGTCGGGAAGCCTTAAACTACTCCTTGTTTCAAATTTCAGCAAAATTGGATGAAAAATAAAGTTTTTATGGGCATTATACGCTTTACCGGAAAATCGGTCTATATAGCAGCTATATCCAAAAATGGTCCGATTTTGCCCGTTCAAGAACTTAACCAGCGTGCATCAAAAAGATGTATCTGTGCGAAATTTCAGCTCAATATCTCTATTTGTGAAGGCTCTAGAGTGATTACAACAGACGGACAGACACACGGACATCGTTCAATCGTCTTAGAATTTTACAACGATCCGAAATATATATACTTTCAAGGGTCGAAAATTGATATTTCGATGTGTTGTAAACCGAATGACTAAATGAATATACCCCCCTATCTAACGGTGGTAGGTAAATAAATATAAGCAAAAAAATAAACAAAAAAACTAGTGGCTCAAGAAGTCAAGACCCCAGATCGGTTTATATGGCAGCTATATCAGGTTATGGACCGATTTGAACTATTCTTAGCACAGTTGTTGAAAGTCATAACAAAACACCTCATGCTAAATTTTAGCCAAATCGGACGAGAATTGCGCCCTCTAGCGGCTCAAGAAGTCAAGATCCAAAATCGGTTTATATGGTAGCTATATAAGGTTATGGACCGATTTGAACTATTCTTAGCACAGTTGTTGAAAGTTATAACAAAACACCTCATGCAAAATTTCAGCGAAATCGGATAAGAATTGCGCCCTCTAGAGGCTCAAGAAGTCAAAACCCAAACTGATTTTTATATATAAGATTTTGTCAAAATTTAATTTTTAGAAATTTTTATTAAAATTTTATGGAAAACTTTGTCAAAAATTGTAGAGAAAATTTTTATTTTTATAAAAAATTTTTTTTATCAAAATTTGATTTCTACAGATTTTTTGTTCTGTATTTTTTACCCGTTTTGGCATCCTTCGTCATCCCACACTCTCAAAATAAAGGTCATAAAACTCCCCCTGTACGAAGAACAAACAAAGATGTTAATATTATTGGAATGTTCTCTGTTCGATTTTATGTTGTGTTCAAGAAAAATGCCAACAATTGTTTGCACTTTCCAGCTTCTCACATAAATGTTACACGCTTTCTGTTTTTTTTTTGTTTTTTTTTTTCGATTAAAGATTTTTGCATAAAAACGTCTCGACTTCTCGTCAAAAGATGATCAGTTAAGATACGTCGGTCAAGGGAAGTCGTCCATGTCGTCGCCATCGCCTTCTGCTACATCGTCGTATGGCACCTCTTGCGGATGTTGGAGTTGTTAAAACCCAGCCACCACAGCACCGCCATCGCCTTGAAATAAGCAGCACTAAATGCTGGGGAAGCAGCACAGCATATGGAAGTTAAAGGTGGGGGAGGGGAAAGAGGAGCTAGTGAGGATAGTGTTAAAGCAAAACGACCTTGAATTGTTGATCTAAAAACTATGGTGCTCTTCGCATGCTAAGCTATGGCCAGTATGTTGGTGAGGGGAAAAAACTTTTGGGTTTGGCATGGCTTTAATAAACACTGGTGGATGTGTTTTTATTCTTTTTCAGTATTCTGGAGGCTACGATTATTTTTTGTTTTTGTTTTTTGCTGTTTCGAATTGTGTCTTGTTTTTATTTGTTTAATCTCCATAGAAGCGAAGAGATAAATGAAAACCACTGGCCCAACTATGACTAAATGGCCTCCTCAAAGATTTTGCATTACTTGCAGAGAATGCGTCTGTTTTTTTTTTTTTCAATTCGAGAGCGAATTCGAAACACATTGTTTTTATTATTATTTGTATAGCAAACATGGCAGCAGGCAAATAGTGTTCGGTGATGTTGTGTTGGTCTTTATTTAGATATCCCCCTCATTGAAGAAGTGGTGAATCGTTGTGGTGGAGTGTTGGTGGCAGAGTAGGGTTGCTGTGGCTGCCATTGGCTATGATAATGTGATGTTGGTGCACAGCATGCTGGAGCGGGCGGCTTACGACTTGTTGGTGCAATGTTGTGGCACGAGCATCATGAATTATTTGGCCTACAGCTTTATTTCCAACAATAGAATGAATGCCACAATTCTAGTACTACTAGAATTCGAGTGCCTGTGTGTGGTTTGTTTTTGGTCTCTATTGTATGCGCATCACATGCGAAAATTATTTGTACGCTGCTGAGTAAGCAGAATAGATTTTATAAATAGTCAGCAACTGAAATTTTGTGCCTGAGCAATATTTAAAGCCTGACACTGCAACTGAAGTGCAGGGTATTAAAAATTGAATATCTATGGGTTTAAGATTAAAACCTTCATGAAATTTTTCGTAAAATATTCTCTAAAGACAAAATTTCCACAAAATTTTGAAATTTCCTCTAAACACAAAATTTCCATGAAATTTTCTCTTAAGACAAAATTTCCATGAAATTTCCTCTAAAGACAAAATTTCCATAAATTTCCTCTAAAGACAAAATTTTCATGAAATTTCCTCTAAAGACAAAATTTTCATGAAATTTCCTCTAAAGACAAAATTTCTATGAAATTTTCTCTAAAGACAAAATTTCCATGGAATTTCCTCTAAACACAAAATTTTCATAAAATTTTCCTAAAGTCAAACTTTCCATGAAATTTCCTCTAAAGACAAAATTTCCATGAATTTTCCTCTAAAGACAAAATTTCCATGAAATTTCCTCTAAAGACAAAAATTTCCATGAAAATTCCTCCAAAGGCAAAATATCCACAAAATTTCCTCTAAAGACAAAATTTCCATGAAATTTCCCCAAAACATTTCCCTAAAATTTCCTCTAAAGACAAATTTTCCATAAAATTTCCTCTAAAGACACATTTTCCATAAAATTTTTTCTAAAGACAAACTTTCCGTGAGTTTCAATGTGATTTCCTCTAAAGACAAAATTTCCATGCAATTTCCTCTAAAGACAAAATTTCCATGCAATTTCCTCTAAAGACAAAATTTCCATGAAATTTCCTCTAAAGAAAAATTTTTTTATGAAATTTCCTCGAAAGACAAAATTTCCATACAATTTTCTCTAAACACAAAATTTCCATGAAATTTCCTCTAAAAACAAAATGCTTTCGAAAGATTTCGACAAAGGTGCTGATAAAGATACATGGGATATCCGAAATCATGATCCACTAACCAGTCAAAGTGATTTGAATAATGACACACAATTTTTCAACTTTTATAAATTCTTTGCTATGCTATTCTTTAAAAAGGAAGAATCGAATGTGATCTCGAGATGGAAGATGTTCCAAAAATCACGAAAAAATAATTTTTTCTCTAAACAATTTTTTTTTTAATTTTCTCTAGGGAACAACTTTGATGAAATTAAATATGAAGAAAAATTTTCACTTATTTTTCTCCAAAGAAAAATTTCCATGAAATTTCCTCTGAAGACAAAATTTCCATGAAATTTTCTCTAAACAAAATTTTTTCGAAAGAGTTTGACAAAGGTGCTGACACAAGCGTATCAGAAATCATGATCCACTAACCAGTCAAAGTGTTTTGAAACGCTAGATCTCAGAGATGGGTAGAGCGATTTAACTGAAAGCTTTGTGTGCTCTCTTTTAGTAACCTAAAACCAAAAATTTGGTACCCAAATTTCGGATGGAGTACATAGGGGGACCGCCCCACCTCCGAAACTCAACAAATGTATTTATAGACCAATCACGACAATATGGGACTCAAATGAAAGGTATATGCGAGTAGAATTGAAATCTGATACCCAAATGTGGGACCAAGAGTTTGGGGGACCCCCCCCCCCCCCAAACACCCCTAAATCGGACAAATTTACCGACCATGGCAATATGGGACTCAAATGAAAGGTATTTTCGCAAGAAATTTTTAAAAAATAAAATTTATTTAAAACGTATTCTGAAGATAACATTTCTATGATTTTTTTTTAACACAAAACACTTATTTGTAATAAATTCTGAAAAAATATAATAGTAATGCTTTTTGTTTTTAAATTTGAAAATTTTAGGTCATTTGGTTCTGTCCCTTATAATAAGTAGTGCATAAAAATGTCGCCTTTGCTTTACTGTACCTTAACCAATGCTGTTTCTTTCTATTTATTTAGATGGTCAAATCTAAGCGTATCTCCTTGCCCCATTGTCAAATTCATGTAATCAATTATCCACAGATATAAAGAAACAATGCCTAAAATCAAATTCTATACAATTGAGGAATTGAAATAAAAAAAAAAATACCACTTTGAATTCATAGACAGACAATCGTCACAACAAACCTCATGGCAATAGAGAGACCATAGCAAAAATTTGCTACATACAAAAACTATTGATTATATTTACCAAGATTGTTAATTATCGGAAGAAGGCTAAATCACGTTGGTGATGGTGAGCGTATTGCTCCAATCGCCGAAACCACCGCGTTACACTTTTTTATTTGGATGCCGCAGTCAGGGTTATTTTTGTAGGGCTTTTTGTTTTGTGGAAGTAATGGTAGTGGTTTTAATGATTTATTTTTGTAAGGCTTATTTAAATAAAAAACAAAAATCAAAATAAAAATAAAAACCCCTAGAAACACCTCACGCTACAAATTGATAATACGTCTCACTTTAGGTCTCATTGTGTGTGTGTGTATGTGTGTGTGCTTTATTTGTTTTGTAATTTCAACAAATATTTGTGCACACTTATTAATTGTTTTCTATTGTTATTCATACCATTCAGCCAGGTTTTTATTATTTCGCTGTTAGTTTTTGTTTTTCAGTTAACGTTCATGCTTTTGTAGTTGAAGTTCAAGGTGTTAATAAATTTTGCCTCAACACTGGCATACACATACGGTAGCCAGTAATAAGAAAATTTAATAAAAATATGTTATAAAATTCTTAAAAAAAAAAAATTAAAAATGATCATTTATAAAATAAGATTGGACGATAAAGATACTAGAATGCGATAGAAAATGAAGATGAAGTACTTGACGACAACAAAACATGGTAAAAAATTGTATAAAGATGCTACATACTACATTTTGTTCGAAAACAAAAATTAAAAAGACAATGACAAAATTAATAACAAAATTACAAAAATTAAAAGACTAAATAATAAACCAAAAAAAAAAGGTATGTTGTCAAACAAATTAAAAAAACTAATTCATAAAAAATATATACCAGTATAAGAAATAAAAATAAAAATAAGCAAATTAGTAATATAACACAAAAAACAAAATTTGTAAAAAAAAACAAAATTATTAAAATAACAAAAAAAAAAAAACAAAAAAATAACCAAAACAACAAAAAAAAAACAAAATAATTAAAAATTAAAAAAAAAATAATAATACAAAACAAAAAAAAAATAATTAGGAAAAAAATAATAATAATTATAAAACAAAAAAAATAACAATTATTATTAAAAAAATTATAATTATAAAACCAAAAAAATATAAAAAACAAGACAACAAAAAAATATAATAAAATAACAAAAAATTAAAAACAAAATAAATAAGTTAAAAAGAAATATTAAAAAAAATAAAAAAAAAAAACAAAACAAATAATAAAAACTCCAATCCAAAAATAAAAAACAAAAAAAAATAAAAATAAACAAACAAAAAATAAAAAAAAACAAACAAAAAATAAAATAAAACAAAAAATAAAAAAACAACAAAAAAATAAGAAAAACAACAAAAAAGCAAAGTAAAACAAAACAACAAAAAAGCAAATAATAATAAAAACATAAAAAAATATAGTAAAAAATTTAAAAAAAAAATAAAACAAGTTATAAGAAAAACAACGCAAATAATAAAAAAAAATAAGAATAAAAAAAAACACAAAAATAAGAAAAAAAGCAAAAATTAAAAAAAAACCAAAAACAAAAATATAATAAAAAATAAAACAAAAAAATTTTAAAAATTATAAAAACAATCATATTAGAACAATAAAGATAAAGATAGAATAGTAAACAAAAAAATTAAAATAAATAAAATAAAAAAAATAAAAACAAAAAAAATTAAAATAAAAAAAAGAAAAAATAAAAATAAAAAAATAAATAAATAAAAATAAAAAAAATAAATAAATAAAAATAAAAAAAAAATGAATTAATAAAAAAAAATAAATAAATCAAAATAAAAAAAATAACAAAAAAAAAACAAAAATCCAAACCAAAAAATATTAAAAAATACAAAACCACAAAAAAAATTTAATAGAATAAGAAAAAAAAATAATTACAAAATTCAATACAAAAAAAAACAAAATAATAATGAAAAAGTCAACAAATAAAAAAAAAAAAACAAAAAATAATAATAAAAAAGTCAAAAAATAATATGTAAAAAAAACAAAAAAAAACGAAAAAATAATAAAAACACAAAAAAGTAATAAAAAACAACAAAAGTATAATAAAAAATAGAAAAAAATATGTAAAAAACATAAACAAAAAATATTAAAATAATAAGGAAAAGATAGAATAATAAAAAACAAAAAAAAAAAACTAAAAAAAAAACAAAATAAAAAAAATGTAAAAGAAAAAATAAAAACATAAAAATAATAATGATAAAAAAAATTATAAAACAAAATAAAAAAATAATAAAAAAGCAAAAATAATAAAAAAAACAAAAAAAAAATAAGAAAAACAATAGAATTAAAAATTAAAAAAAAAAAAACAAATTATAAAAAAAAACAAAAATGATAAAATAAACAAAGAATATTAAAATAATAAAGAAAAAGATAGAATAATAAAAAACAAAAAAATAATTAAAAAAAACAAAACAAGTAAAAGCGTGCTTAGTTCGGCCGGGCCGTTGGAGACCTGTGTAAAATGTCAGCCAATTCGAATAAGAATTGCGCCCTTTGGGGGCTCAAGAAGTAAAATAGAGAGATCGATTTATATGGGAGCTGTATCGGGCTATAGACCGATTCAGACTATAATAAACACGCATGTTGATGGTCATGAGAGAATCCGTCGTATAAAATTTCAGACAAATCGGATAATAATTGAGACCTCTAGAAGCTCAAGAAGTCAAGATACCAGATCGGTTTATATGGCAGCTATATCAGGTTATGAACCGATTTGAACCTTATTTGACGCAGTTGTTGAAAGTAAGAATAAAATAGGTCATGCAAAATTTCAGCCAAATCGGATAGGAATTGCGCCCTCTAGAGGCTCAAGAAATCAAGATCCCAGATCGGTTTATATGGCAGCTATATCAGGTTATGAACCGATTTGAACCATACTTGGCACAGTTGTTGGATATCATAACAAAACACGTTGTGCAAAATTTCATTCCAATCGGATAAGAATTGCGCCCTCTAGAGGCTCAAGAAGTCAAGACCCAAGATCGGTTTATATGGCAGCTATATCAGGTTATGGACCGATTTGAACCATACTTGGCACAGTTGTTGGATATCATAATAAAACACGTCGTGCAAAATTTCATTCCAATCGGATAGGAATTGCGCACTCTAGCGGCTAAAGACGTCAAGACCCAAGATCGGTTTATATGGCAGCTATATTAAAACATGGACCCATATGGCCCATTTACAATATCAACCGACCTACACTAATAAGAAGTATTTGTGTAAAATTTCAAGCGGATAGCTTTACTCCTTCGGAAGTTAGCGTGCTTTCGACAGACGGACGGACGGACAGACGGACGATCAAGAATATACATACTGTATGGGGTCTCAGACGAATATTTCGAGTAGTTACAGAATGACGAAATTAGTATATCATATGGTGGAGGGTATAAAAAAACAGTAAAAAAAAATAGCAGGTTAGGTTAGGTTTAGGTTGAAAAGAGGGTGCAGATATTGATCTGCCCCATGCCACTATAGACATACACCTAGGCCACTAATCGGCTTGTTTTGCGCTCTAAAAACTAAAAAAGTAACCTCGAAAAAGAGAATCAAAGTTAGAAATTCCGTGCTACATACAAAATCCTTAATTGTTTTCCATGCCACGCCCCTAAATCGGTGCATGTCTGATATTGTGTCCCCACCTAATTGCTGGTATCTGTAAGACGCGAAGGCCTGGCAATGACCAAGTGAAATACTTCAACGAATCATCTTCTCCCCCGCATGCCTTGCACATGCTATCACTTCCGCCTCGATTTTACATAAGTGAGCTCGTAGTCCTGCGTGTCCCGTTAAGATTCCAAAAGCTATACTGACCTCCCACTTACTTCCTTTCAATAATAGCCTCGTCTATTCACGATCTGGATCCCCCACATAGAATTTTAGCCGTCCTACCGACCGTTTCTCTATTCCACAGGGTTGCATGCGCATTCATCGCCCACGATCTTAACTCGGACTGCGTCGACCCGAAAAGCTTCGCGTTAATCATGTTTCTTGACGGCAGTCCTCTGGCCTTCATTGCCAAATCATCTGCCCTTTCATTCCCTCTTACTCCGTTATGGCCCGGCAACCAAACGATGCGTATTTTGCCATCCTTAGAGAAGGCGTTAATCTCCTTCTTACACTGCTAGACTGTTCGTGACCTTACCGTCTTGGTTGTTTATTGCTCTTATCGCAATTTTACTGTCTGTAAAGATTTTCACACTCGACGTTCTCGCGTTAGCACCACATTACCTCACACGTTCCGTGATCGCCCGAATCTCCGACTGTAGGACCGTATTATGGCCAGGCAGTCTAAAATAGATCTCAGTCCCTGGGTTCTCAATGTAGAGCCCCAGGCCCAGTGTGTCCTCGAGCTTTGATCCATCCGTGTAACACGATCTTCCAGATGACAATACTAGGATTCCGTCAATCGAAGACTGCGCCGCTGCCACCCTTGCCTCGCACTCGACCTCAAGTTTCATCTCAGGTATCCGATCGGAAACCTCTTCCCTTCCTTTTAGGTTTCCTATCGTCACCTCGATTATACCGCGATGGTATGAGCTGCTCGCATTTTCAATCCATTCGCCCATCGCCTTAAGTCCCATAGCCGCAGTGGCTGCCTCTCGGTTATTCCGTATGTCAATGGGTCGGATATCAAACTACTGAGGCGTAAGTAAGTATTGGTCTAATCACGCTCCTGTAGAGTGAAATGGGGCCTGAATCCGAGAATAGTCCACTGGTTGACAATGCTCGGATTCAGACCCCATTTCGAGTCTGCGGCCAGTCACGGATTCAGACACCATTTCAAGTCTACGGCCCGTCCACATAGTGCCCAACATCTGTGAGCCTTCTCAGTGAGTTTAATCACGCAGGAGCAGGAGGATCACCACAGGAGCGTGATTAAACTCACTGAGAAGGCTCACAGATGTTGGGCACTATGTAGACGGGCCGTAGACTCGAAATGGGGTCTGAATCCGAGGAAAGTCCACTGGTTGACTATCCCCGGATTCAGACCCCATTTCGAGTCTACGGCCCGTCTACATAGTGCCCAATATCTGTGAGCCTTCTCAGTACGTTTAATCACGCTCCTGTAGGGCGAAATGGAGCTTGAATCCGAGGATAGTCCACTGGTTGACTATCCTCGGATTTAGACCCCATTTCGATTCTATGGCCCGTCTAAATAGTGCCCAACATCTGTGAGCCTTCTCAGTGCGCTCCTGAATGTGACACTACCAATTCAGTTTCCTGTCCAAGAGCACACCTAAGTATTAGAGCTTGTCAGATATCGACATTGTTTTATTGACGAAAGGTGGTTCGTTAAATTGGACACATTCGTCCTCCTCGTAAACAGGCATATTTCAGTCTTCTCTGGGTTAACATTGAGACCTCTGGGTCTAGCCCAGTCATATGACATATGCAATGGGTTTTGCATATGTCATATGACTTGGCTTCTGCATAGCTGGTTCGGATCCTTATCCCTTAGAAGTATTTTAACATCGTCTGCATAGCAGACGGGTTCAAATCACTCCTCAGTCAGCATCCGTAATAGGTCACCAAATCCGTAATAGGTAGGTGGTCAGCCAAAGGAGTGTGGATAAAATGCCCCCCTGTGGCGTGACTTATGCCACTTTCTCCCTTATATTTATGTCATGAGACACACAATTTATCCACCTGTTGCAGACTCTAAGGACCGGGTCCACCCGGTACTGGTCTAAGGATAGGATCAACGTGTCGGTCCGCACATTGTTTTAAAAGCCGTACTTGGCACATTTGTTGAAAGTGATAACAGTGCAAAGTTTCAGGCAAATCGAATCAAAATTGAGGCTTCCAGGGGCTCAAAAGGTCAAATCGGGAAATCGGTTTATATGGGAGACATATAGCTTATAAAGGGTGATTTTTTTGAGGTTAGGATTTTCATGCATTAGTATTTGACAGATCACGTGGGATTTCAGACATGGTGTCAAAGAGAAAGATGCTCAGTATGCTTTGACATTTCATCATGAATAGACTTACTAACGAGCAACGCTTGCAAATCATTGAATTTTATTACCAAAATCAGTGTTCGGTTCGAAATGTGTTCAAATTTTGACAAATTTTGTTCAGCGATGAGGCTCATTTCTGGTTGAATGGCTACGTAAATAAGCAAAATTGCCGCATTTGGAGTGAAGAGCAACCAGAAGCCGTTCAAGAACTGCCCATGCATCCCGAAAAATGCACTGTTTGGTGTGGTTTGTACGCTGGTGGAATCATTGGACCGTATTTTTTCAAAGATGCTGTTGGACGCAACGTTACGGTGAATGGACACATTTCGAACCGAACACTGATTTTGGTAATAAAATTCAATGATTTGCAAGCGTTGCTCGTTAGTAAGTCTATTCATGATGAAATGTCAAAGCATACTGAGCATCTTTCTCTTTGACACCATGTCTGAAATCCCACGTGATCTGTCAAATACTAATGCATGAAAATCCTAACCTCAAAAAAATCACCCTTTACACAGATTTGGACCGTACTTGACACAGGCGTTGGAAGTCACAACAGAACACTTTGTGCAAAGTTTCAGCCAAATCGGATGAAAATTGAGGCTTCCAAGGGCTCATGAAATCAAATCGAGAGATCGGTTTATATGGGAGTTATATCCAAATGTGAACCGATATGGCCCATTTGCAATCCCCAACGACCAACATCAATTTTAAGTATCTTTGCAAAATTTGAAGCTAGCTAGCCTTACGCGTTCGACCGCTATTGTGATTTCGGCAGACGGACGGACGGACGGACATGACTAGTTCAAGACGATCATGAATATATATAGTTAATGGGGTCTTAGGTCAATATTTTGGAGGTGTTACAAACAGAATGACTAGATTAGTATATTCCCATTCTATGTTGGTGGGTATAAAAAACATACACTGGAGCAAACTATTTGGGGCTCACTCGTTGGGCGCCAATAACAATTGTCATTTCGACAGGCGGACGGACGGACATAGCTAGTTCAAGACGATCAAGAATATATATACTTTTTGGGGCCCTAGATCAATATTTTGGAGGTGTTACAAACGGAATGGGTAGATTAGTATACCCCCATCCTATGGTGGTGGGTATAAAAAACATACACTGGAGCAAACTATTTGGGGCTCCCTCGTTGGGCGCCAATAACAATATCTTGATGTTACAATATACAGCTTTTGGCTCCCAAACCTCATTTTCTTTGTTACATGCACGCAACAATCCAAACTTCCCTAAGCTGTGGAAGTGTACAGAAAATTGGCTAAGAATAGTTTTTAGAGATGCTTAAGGAAAATCTAAAAATCATGTAAAAAAAACAACAACAACCAACAATCTGACAGCGCGGTTGTTTTGATAGACAGACAGCCGGACGGAGAAGCATTACAAAACACCTCTTAGGCAACCAAGCGTTCAATTGAACCAAGGCAAACCGACTGACCGGATCACAACATACCAAAGTGACCAAAAAGATTGGCAATATTAAAATCACCATGATCATGGTGATCATGATCTTATTTAAACAAATGTGCATAACTTATGCAGGCATTTTAAAGTAAGTCGTCGGTTTTTCTCATGTTTGTTTTAGCTTATCTCTCAGACATGTGATGGCCTACGGTCTGGCCAAGGTGTCTGGAACGGAAGACCTTAAGAATGCTACCACCAGCAGCAGTGTGTGTTGCTTAAAAGACTTTTTCATGTGATTTGGTTTTGTTTGGTATGTCTCTATCAAGATTGCTACATTCATCGTAGCATGATAATAACCATAACCATATCCATGGTATGGTAGGCAAATCTATGTTTGCTGCTTGCTGCCTCAACGAAAATAATTTAACTAAATTACACAATTTCAATTAATCTTAAAAGAGTTTAGGGGCTCTTTGGCAATTTTTCAGATTTTGTTTTCTCCCTTTTTTAGTTAACCAAGATTTATATGAAGTTTTAAGCTATTTTTATTCATTTGAATATTTTTTTTTTTTTTTGCTTTTTTGCAGATGAACAAACGCGATAACAACAAAATGGCCTAGAGCTCTACAGCTTATGCCCAATTAGTTAAGAGTTAAGAATTTGTGGCTTGGTTAAACAACAAATTGAGTACATGTTATTTGTTTTACAAAGGAATTTGGGAAATTGAGCAACACAAATTATGGAGATAAAAGGTTTAACGTTGGTTAATAGAGTAAATTATGGGGAATTTTGCTATTCTTAGACAATTTGTGCCGCATTTTTTTAGTTACAACATTTCATAATGGAAGAAATAGCTGCAGAATAATCACATTTATCCTAGTGACTGCTAACGACTTAAGGAACCAAAACTGATGTAGTGACTCCTCTTCAAAATCGAATCCTGATTCCTAGTTGCAACCATAGTAGACCTGGATACTAAAATAAAGATATTTCCAAGACTTTTCCACCAAAGGAACCCAACCAAGATTAGCCTACCGAGTATTGGGAACCCACCACCATGGGTTCTACTGCCAATTTACACAAAATAAATTAAGTTGAAGGGCATCATTTTACTCTACGTATCAAATTTCTGCCCAACCAGGCAAAAATTAAAGCTTCTAGGAGCCGAACAATGATAGTCCAGAGAATGAATGATACTTGGGACGGTTGTTGGAAGTCATAGCCAAACCGAACAAAAATTGCGGCTTCTAGGGGCTCCAGACCTGAAATAGGGAGGTCGGTTCATATTGGAGCTATATCAAGTTGGAAGTCGTAAAAGAATAAAATGTCGGTCCAAACGGCTTGTTGGGCCTCAAGAAGTCAAGTCAAAGGACCATTTGCAATCCCCAAAGATCAAGCGGCTGGACAGACGAACGTACATTGCTAGATCGACTTAGAATATACCTTTTGGGGTTGCAGATCAATATTTCGAGGTGTTACAAATGGAATAACTAGATTAATAAATCCATGGTGGTGGGTATAAGAAAGCAAAAGCCCAAAAGCTCAGGAAATACAATAGAAAGCATGTATTATTGGGTTGCCCAAAAAGTAATTGCGGATTTTTTAAAAGAAAGTAAATGCATTTTTAATAAAACTTAGAATGAACTTTAATCAAATATACTTTTTTTACACTTTTTTTCTAAAGCAAGCTAAAAGTAACAGCTGATAACTGACAGAAGAAAGAATGCAATTACAGAGTCACAAGCTGTGAAAAAATTTGTCAACGCCGACTATATGAAAAATCCGCAATTACTTTTTGGGCAACCCAATATATTTAAAATTACAATAGTTATCTAAGTAGAAACCATTGCAGTTGCAGTTCAATGACCTTCTACTTGGACCCAAATTTTAATACCATATTCGTTTTCATGCCCATCTGACTACTTTCTGATATGGGTGGCGTTTCTGGGGTTAAGGTGAGGGTCCGCCTACACCCGATATCTAAAAGTTATATAGCCTATGTTCCCTTCCAGACAAACGTACACAATCTATGAAAATTTTAAGAAAATCGGTTCAGCCAAGTTCCATATAGTCATAATGGCGTGGGTCGAATGCCGTTTTTGAGGGTTGGCATGACCCCCACTACTTCGATTCGATTTTGTATGCCAGATTCGAAATCTACTCCCGAATACCTTTCATTTGAGACCCATATTGAAATGAACGTCCAATATGTCGGTTTGGGGGGGGTTTTGGGATTGGTCCGGCCCGATGGGTACTTCGACTACAATTCTAATAACTTATTCGTATTCTACTCTCCAATACCTTTCATTTGATACCTATATTGTCCCGATCGGTCACCTTTTGAATTTGGGTTATGTTTTTGGCATAAAGGGGAGGGTCCGTCCCCCCTCCGATACCGAAAAATGATATTGCCTATGTATCCTTCCAGACCATCCTACACAATAAGCGAAAATTTCGAGAAAATCGGTTCTGTCGTTTTTCAGTCTATAAGGAACAAACAAACCGATTGCCATATATGCTTGATTGTCTAATGCGCCCATTTTCGGCTTTTTTGTGGTGGTGGGGTGACCACCTATACTTCAACATGAATTTGAATGCCAGATTCGTTATCTACTCCCGCATACTTTTCATTTGATACCCATATTCTCCTTATCGGTCCACTCTAGATTTTGGGTGGTGTTTTTGGGGTAACGGTGGTGGGTCCGCCTCCTTCCGTTATCAATAAATTATAAAGCCTTTTCGTAATTCCTGACCTTATACGCCCTCTACTCCCAAATACCTTTCAATTGAGTCCCATATTGTCATGATTGTCAAATAAACCTATCTTAAGGGGTTTTGGGGCTGGGGCGGCCCTCCAGGTACTTGGACCCAACTTTTATTTATTCGTACTCTACTCTCGAATACCTTTCATAAGAAACCCATATTGTCCCGATTGGTCCACTTTTATTATGGGGTAGTACTTTTGGGGGGAGGGTTCGCATCCACGCTGGTTAAGTTCTTGAACGGGTCAAATCGGACCATATTTGGATATAGCTGCTATATAGACCGATCTGGCGATAAGGGTCTAATGCCAAAAAAGCTTTATTTATTACCCGATTGCGCTGAAATTGGAAACAGTGAGTAGTTTTGGGCCTCCCGACATCTGACCCAAATATGGTTCAAATCGGATTATATTTAGATGTAGCTGCCATATGGACCGATCTCCCGATAAGGGGTCTAAAGGCCAAAAAAGCTTTATTTATTAACCGATTTCGCTGAAATTGGAAAAAGTGAGTACCTTTAGGCCTCCCAACATAGGACCCAAATTTGGTTCAGATCGGACTATATCTAGATATAGCTGCCATTTAGACCGATCTTCCGATAAAGGGTCGGAGGACCATAAATGCTTTATTTATTACCCGATTTCGCTAAAATTTGAAACAGTGAGTAGTTTTGGGCCTCCCGATATAGGACCCAAATAGTGTTCAAATCGGATTATATTTAGATATAGTTACTATATAGACCGATCTGCCGATTAAGGGTCTAAAGCCCATAAAAGCTTTATTTATTACCCGATTTCGCTGAAATTTGAAACAGTGAGTAGTTTTGGGCCTCCCGACATCTGACCCAAATATGATTCAGATCGGACTATATCTTGATATAGCTGCCATATGGACCGATCTCCCGATTAAGGCTCTGAAGCCCATAAAAGCTTTATTTATTACCCGATTTCGCCGAAATTTGATGCTGTGAGTTGTTTTGAGCCTCCCGAAACCTGACCCAAATATGGTTCAAATCGGACTATATCTAGATATAGCTGCCATATAGACCAATCTCCAGATAAAGGGTCGGAGGACCATAAATGCTTTATTTATTACCCGATTTCGCTGAAATTTGAAACAGTGAGTAGTTTTGGGCCTCACACCATGGGACCCAAATATGGTTCAAATCGGACTATAGTTAGATATAGCTGCCATATAGACCGATCTGCCGATAAAGGGTCTGAAGCCCATAAAAGCTTTATTTTTTAACCGATTGCGCTGACATTTGAAAAAGTGAGTTGTTTTGAGCCTCCCGATACAGGATCCAAATATGGTTCAAATCAGACTATATTTAGATATAGTCACCATATAGACCGATCTGCCGATAAAGGGCCTAAAGCCCATAAAAGCTTTATTTATTACCCGATTTCACTGAAATTTGAAACAGCGAGTTGTTTTGGGCCTCCCAACACCTGACCCAAATATGGTTCAAATCGGACTATATCTAGATATAGCTGCCATATAGACCAATCTCCAGATAAAGGGTCGGAGGACCATAAATGCTTTATTTATTACCCGATTTCGCTGAAATTTGAAACAGTGAGTAGTTTTGGGCCTCACAACATGGGACCCAAATATGGTTCAAATCGAACTATATTTAGATATAGCTGCCATATAGACCGATCTGCCGATAAAGGGTCTGAAGCCCATAAAAGCTTTATTTTTTAACCGGTTGCGCTGACATTTGAAAAAGTGAGTTGTTTTGAGCCTCCCGATACAGGATCCAAATATGGTTCAAATCAGACTATATTTAGATATAGTCACCATATAGACCGATCTGCCGATAAAGGGCCTAAAGCCCATAAAAGCTTTATTTATTACCCGATTTCACTGAAATTTGAAACAGCGAGTTGTTTTGGGCCTCCCAACACCTGACCCAAATATGGTTCAAATCGGACTATATCTAGATATAACTGCCATATAGGCCGATCTTCTGATAAAGGGTCGGAGGACCATAAATGCTTTATTTATTACCCGATTTCGCTAAAATTTGAAACAGTGAGTAGTTTTGGGCCTCACAACATGGGACCCAAATATGGTTCAAATCGAACTATATTTAGATATAGCTGCCATATAGACCGATCTGCCGATAAAGGGTCTGAAGCCCATAAAAGCTTT
This sequence comes from Stomoxys calcitrans, assembly GCF_963082655.1. Lineage (NCBI taxonomy): Eukaryota > Metazoa > Arthropoda > Insecta > Diptera > Muscidae > Stomoxys > Stomoxys calcitrans. The sequence goes on from NC_081555.1 coordinate 128,624,442, forward strand.
ATTTTTTAACCGATTGCGCTGACATTTGATAAAGTGAGTTGTTTTGAGCCTCCCGATATCCGAGCTTACTATGGTGTAGATCGGATTATATTTAGATATAGCTGCCATATGGACCGATCTCCCGATAAGGGGTCTAAAGGCCATAAAAACTTTATTTTTTAACCGATTTCGGTGAAATTTGAAGCAGTGAGTAGCTTTAGGCCTCCCAACATACGACGCAAATATGGTACAAATCGGACTATATTTAGATATAGCTGCCATATAGACCGATCTCCCGATAAGAGGTCTAAAGCCCACAAAAGCTTTATTTATAACCTGATTTCACTGAAATTTGAAACAGTAAGTAGTTTTAGACCAACCGCCATCTGGCCCAAATATGGTAAAGATCGGAGTGTATTTAAATATAGCTTCCATAAGGAGCGATCTGCCGATAAGGGGTCTGAAGCCCATAAAAGCTTTATTTTTATCCAATTTCGCTGAAATTTTAAATACAAAATTCAACAGTTACCTATATTTATTAGACCACTCAATGTCCGTGCCGAATTTGGGTGCATAAGTTATCCAATTTTCACCAGATTGTAGCGAAAGGGAGTTTACATATACACCCGAGGTGTTGGGTATCCAAAGTTCGGCCCGGTCGAACTTAATGCCTTTTTACTTGCTTTCATTTTATTTTTTATATATTCGATATTCCGATATTCTTCCAGATAAAGAGCATTAAGTCAAATATTTGATGTGAATAAAGCATAGGACTGGCTATTCAAATAGCGATTTTTGTTCCGCTAAGAACAATATCAACGAGATTTATCAAAGAGTTATGATTTTTTATTTAGCTTTAGTTTTTATTTTAATTTTTTACGTTTATCCTATCATTATTTTTTTTTTGCTATCATTATTTTTTTATTTTAATATTTTGCGTTAATTTTATTTTGTTGTTTATTTCAATAACCTTTCCATTTTTTTTTTTTTCAATTTAATAATTTTTGTGTTTTTAGTTTTTTCCTTTTTATAATTTTTTTTTATTTTTTCTATTTTTTTCTTAATTTTTATTTATTTATTTCGCTTTGGTCAGTCTTGAGCAATTTTTCATACTTTTTTTTAATTCATCTTTGAAGATTTAATCAGTTGATATCTGCTTATTAAATTTGCTTTCTTCCTCATTTCGTCATACTCTTTTTGCTTCTTGTTATTCCGCAACAATAATGTCTCCCTTATATTTTTCTTTCAAAGCACGTTCATTTTGTGATTACGTTTATGCGACATAGGTTATGCAAAATATGATAACACATTGTGGTATATTTCTTTGTTTTCAGATCATACAATTGTCTTACATATTCGCTTTTTTTCGGCAAACTCTTTTTTTTCGCACAACTCATTCATTGAATGAATAAAATATTTTATTTAATTTTCTTAAGTCGTTGTCAATGAATATTTCACTTAACAAAGTATCGGCACCTTTTGTCTGGCAATGATTGATTAATATCTCAAACAGATTCAATCGATAGGTGAGACAAATGACACGCATGTCTTCCAAGTGTCAATGAATGGGGAGAATTGGTGAATGAGTGCGTCAAAAAAATATTTAAATATGGCCATTTCAATATACAAGGCAGCAGATGTTTCATTTAGGATAGAGTTGAAGAAAAACAAAAAAAAATATTGCGGGAATATTATTTAAAATTAATGGTTGTTAAGGCATATTAAAAAACTTTGGCAAATGAAAATGTAGAGAAAAATTTGTATGCAAATCATTAAAAATGTTCCATTGTTCTCAAATTTTTCCATAAAATTCCATTTAAGAGAAAATGTGGATTGCAATATTTTGTTGGGAAAATCAAGTTTAGGAATTTCGCCTTAATTTCCTATGAAAATGAAATTGTGTTTAAGTTTTGAATTACCTATCAATTTCAATGAATCTTGGCATGACAATCAATAATTTCGTTTTACATTTTCCCATTATACACCATAGCGAAATACAATGTTAACAGCAATCTCTATTTGTCCCATTTAACGCAAAAGATTCCGTTGACGCCGTTATTATTATGCATGACACTAGACTTTTTTTTTGTTACATCAGGACTACAATGGTCGAGAAGAGACAAAGTCCCCATTAATTAATATTTCACACAGAATTACAAAAAAAGTATAAATAAGCAAACAAATGAAACGATTCGCGTGTAATCATTTATTCTCCATAATTCACACATCATCAACACTGAATACTATTTTTCCCACATGTACTACCTACTAGCCTTTACTCTGACGCCTCACCCTTCTCATCAACAACCAAATAGTTCACAATCAAATGCAAAAATTCTTCTGTTCATACAAAAATTTATTATGGTCAAGTTCAGAATGCAATTATCACTTAATAAAAATAATTGTTCGGAAATATTTCCTTACTCAGCAAAAAAAAAAGCCTAGAACCATTTTCTGGGTTGGAAGAGTAATATTGAGTTGCCCAAAAAGTAATTGCGGATTTTTCATATAGTCGGCGTTGACAAATTTTTTGACAGCTTGTGACTCTGTAATTGCATTCTTTCTTCTGTCAGTTATCAGCTGTTACTTTTAGCTTGCTTTAGAAAAAAAGTGTAAAAAAGTATATTTGATTAAAGTTCATTCTAAGTTTTATTAAAAATGCATTTACTTTCTTTTAAAAAATCTGCAATTACTTTTTGGGCAACCCATAGTTTTGCAGAGTATATTGGACGTTTTTTTCTCGAGTGTAGTTTCAATTGCCCTTGAGGAGGAAAATCAAACGACAAAACTGAAAGGAATTTTAATTATCACTAGGCTTTTATGTTTATGACGTTGTTGACAGGGTAAATATTCTATAAGCTATTTAAATTATATTATTTACGACTTTACGCCACGATTGTTCAATTGATTTTTGTTTTCCTAATGCGAAATTGAAACAAACAATGGAAAATGATGATGACTTATAATTACAATATTCGTTTGCGGAAAACAAAAAAAAATGAAGAATAGCAAAAAATTTTATAAAAATAATAAAATAAAGCATAAAAAAAGGAAAACTTATTAACAAAAAACTAAAAGTACAAAAACTTCTAAAATTAAAAAATATTAACAACATTAAAACAAAATTGAAAAAAAGATATATTAAAAAAAAAACAAAATAAATAAAAAAAAAATAAATAAAAAAAAAATAAATAAAAAAAAATAAATAAAAAATAAATAAATAAAAAAAATAAAAACAAAATAAACAAAAAAAGATAAAAAAAAAAAAATAAATAAAAAAAACAAAAAATAAATTAAAAAAAAAAAATAAATAAAAAAAAGAATAAAAACAAAAAAAAATCAAAATATATTTAAAAAAAATTCAATATTATAAAAATATAACACCGTAGCGTAGAGGTTAGCATGCCCGCCTATGACGCTGAAAGCCTGGGTTCGTAGCCTGGCGAGAGGTTTTCCCCTGCTAATGCTGGCAACATTTATGAGGTACAATGCCATGTAAAACTTCTCTCCAAAGAGGTGTCGCACGGCGTGCCGCAGTTCGGACTCGGCTATAAAAAGGAGGCCCCTTATCATTGAGCTTAAAACTTGAATCGGACTGCACTCATTGATATGTCAGAAGTTCGACCCTGTTCCTTAGTGGAATGTTCATGGGCAGAATTTGTATTTGCAACAACATAATAAAAAAAATATAAAAATCTTATATGCCCTCCACCATGGATCGCATTTGTCAAACTCTTTGTCTGGATTCTCTATAGGGAGAGTTGGGCGGTGGGTAAATACCCAAGAGGTATTTACCCGGTAAATTGGGTAAATACCCCTGTATTTAACAACTGATACCCAAAAGCTGCGTATTTATAATTTTGCAGATATCTTTGGTATAAAAACACCATTCGAAAAATTTTTGATAATTTCGTATTCTTTGTATATAAACCTGATCTTCTGATCTCATAAAATCGAATTTTAGTTATATATAGCCGCTATATAGACCGATCTCCAGACTTAAAGTCTTGAGGCAATAAATTGATAATTTTTCATCCCTATTCATTTCTGTGAAGTTCGGTTCGGATTGGACTACATTTGGATATAGCTGCGCTTAGACCGACCACCCGATTTCCCCATATAGGGTAGTGAGGCCATAAAAGATCCAGTGTGTTCTGGTAGACCCCTACCCATTCCTGTCAAATGTGGTACAGATCGGACCATATTTGGATATAGCTGCCATATATAACGATCTCCCGATATTGTGTAATGAGCCTATAAAAGGAACATTTTTCATCCTATTTCGGTGAAATTTGTCACAGCGAGTTCCAGTATCCCTCTAAACCTTTTTGTTGAATATCGTCCAGATCGGACCATATTTGGATATAGCTGCCCTATAGACTGAACCCCCGAAATAGAGAATTAAGTCCATAAAAGGAGCATTTTTCATCCGATTTTGATGAAATTTGAAACAGTGTTAAAAGTCGTATAAAAAGTGGTTGAGAAAAATTTCAGCCAAATCGGATAAGATTAGCTTCCTCTAGAGGCTCAAGAAGCGTAATCGGGAAATCGGCTATATAAACTTGGCAGACTTGGCAGTTGGTGGTCAAACCAAACCACTTTATGCAAAATTTTAGAATCGTATAATAATAGCGCCCTCTAGAGGTTCACGAAGTCAAGATCCGCGATCGGATTATATGGGAGCTATATCAGATTATGAACCGATTGAAACCATACTTGACGTAGTAGTTAGAAGTTAAAACATAACACTTCATGCAAAATATCAGTCAAATCGGATAACAATTGCGTCCTATAACGGCTCAGGAAGTCAATATACGAAATCGGCTTGTATGGGAGCTATATCAGGTTATGAACCGATTTGGACCATACTTGGCAAACATGTTGTTGGTCAAACGTTAACACTTCATGCAAAATTTCAGCCAAATCAGAGAGTAATACCGCCCTCTATCGGCTCAAGAAGTCAAGATCCGTGATAAGATTATATGGGAGGTATATCAGGTTATGAACTGATATGGACCTAACTTGGACCAGTTGTTGACGGTCAAACCAAAACACTTCAAGCAATAATTCCGCCAAATCGGATAGTAATTGCGCCCTCTAGCGGCTTAGGAAGTCAAGATCCTAGATCGGTTTATATGGGAGTTACATCAGGTTATAGAACGATTATGGCCGTACTTGGTACAGTTGTTGGGTGTCATAACAAAACCCTACATGTTCAATTTCAGACAAATCGCACAAAAAATGCGGCTTGCAAGGACGGAAGAAGTCAAATCGGGAGATCGGTTTATGTGGGAGCTGTATCAGTTTATAGACCGATTTAACCCGTACTTGGCACTGTTGTTGAAAATCATAACAAAACACTACATGCTAAATTTCAGCCAAATCGGTTAAAATTGCTGCTTGAAAGCGCTCAAGAAGTTTAATCGGGAGATCGGTTTATATGGGAACTATAACAGGTTATAGACCGATTTGAACCGTACTTGGCACAGTTGTTGAAAGTCATAACAAAACCCTACATGCTCAATTTCAGGCAAATCGGACAAAAATTGCGGCTGTAAAGACTCAAGAAGTCAAATCGAGAGATCGATTTATGTGAGAACTATAACAGGATATAGACCGATTCGGACCGTACTTGACACAGTTGTTAACGGTCATAACGGAACACCACATGCTGAATTTCAGTCAAATCGTACAAAAATTGCCTCTTGAAAGGGCTTTAGAAGTTAAATCGGGAGATCCGTTTATATGGGGGCTATATCAGGTTCTTCACCAATTAGGATCATATTTGGCACAGTTGTTGGAAGTCATAACAAAACACTACATGCCAAATTTCAGCCAAATCGGACAAAAATTGCAGCTTCCATGGTCTCAAGGAGTCTAATCGGAAGATCGGTTTATATGGGAGCTATATCCAAATCTGAACCGATTTGGCCCATTTGCAATCACCAACTACCTACATTAATATTAAGCATCTGTGCAAAATGTTGGAGGGCTAGCTTTACGCAATCGACATCTATCGAGATTTCGGCAGGAGGACGGACATGGCTAGATCGACCCAGAATGTCGAGACGATCTAGAATATAAATACTTTATGGGGTCATAGATCAATATTTCGGAATGACTAGGTTAGTATACCCCCATCCTAAGGTGGTGGGTATAAAAATGATATCGCCTGAGATGGTTTTCAACTTCCTTGAGTGCAGATTTAGTGACTCGTATCATAGGAATTAGTTGCAGTGTGACTGACATTCGTGCCAAAGAACACCAAGTAGGGCCACTCGCATCACACCACCACCCGTACGACAATATCACTATTGCGTACTCTCTCTCGCACATACCAGTCACCTCTCGCACTCTCACCACAACGGGTGCTTAAATAAAAAGCAACAAATCCTCATTTTCGTGGATTTTCTTTTCGTAAAATTAATTTTCATATATATTGTGCACATCTCTGGAAAAATATCTTTCGAATGATGCCCAATTCATTAAAATCCAGCCAGCCGTTTAGCCGTAATATGTGCCACAAAATCGCCTTTACAAAATCCTTGGCCTTTCAATAATATAAATATAAGTGTCCTTCCCCACCTACTGCATACGGCATGTACTGTAGTAACACAACTTGTTGTCTTGTTGTGTAGGCTCCCAATAGATACACGTACTTAATAGATATATACATACTCAATAGATATACACATACCCAATACAGATATACATACAAATAAAAGCCGAGTCTTTATTAATTGGCTGAACAACATGCCGAATAGGGTTATGCACATCACACACACACCCACACCCACACCCACACCCTCACCTACTACTATAAATAGTGATTCTCTTTCTCTCGCACATCTTGCAGTTGTTTATCTTACTCTCACCAACTAATACTCACACCTAAGGCTTTGCACTAACACCCATAACTACAGGGTCGTTATGGGTGTTAGTGCAAAGCCTTAGGTGTGAGTATTAGTTGGTGAGAGTAAGATAAACAACTGCTAGATGTGCGAGAGAAAGAGTATCACTATTTATAGTAGTAGGTGAGGGTGTGGGGGTGTGGGTGTGTGTGTGATGTGCGTAAGTCTGGGGTTAAGTGTCCCCAAGTCACCACTTTTGGCTACTATGTATGTGACATTGTCACCAAATTGTCTACAACCTTGTCCACATTGTTTTTATTGACAGGTGACAAGCTATAATTTATTTTATTTTTCAATCGTTTTCTCACTTGTTTTGTTGAAAATCATATTTCCGGGTCCAAAAATCCTTACGAAAAAAATTGCAAATTAAGCAAGTGATGCTAATTAGTGACTTAAGCTGACCAATATGTAAGTTAATAACTTTATTGTAGTACAAATTCTTGACACCAATTTTAACTTCTTGTTTGTACTTAATAGACAAGAAGATTATTCTTGGTGATAATGCTGAACGCCACCGACATAAGGCATTTGGACACTGCAATTTTTAACGGATCATTTGGCAGCTATTCAAATATTTCTCTTTTTATAAAAGTTTTTTCATTACTGAATACAAATACATAAAAGTTTAGACTAATTTTAATTTAATACCTTATTCAGCTGATTTGAAATTGAGTGAAAAGTTCGAGATTTACGGACTAAATTATTGAACATGACTATATAATGTCCCTACTGATATACTATTGATCATGACCCATATATTCCGCCATGTCTCTATATATTCCCTATTGGCTTACTATTGACAATGTCCCTACTGACTTCTGAATGACAAGTCTATAGCAAATATATATAGACATGTCTATAGCAAAAAGCATAGGCTTGGGTACAATTTGTCTGCAGTTCTGGTGACAAAGTCAACAGTAAGTCAGTATAGATTTACTATTGACATTTTCTACAGGGGAGTGCTTTAGAAAAAAAACCAGCAACAATTTGCTGTTTATGCTTCTTCTCTTTTTATTGAAAATTAATTCCACATTTTTATGGAATTTCTTTAAGAAAAATTAATTTTCATATGTATTCGTCGCTTCTCAATTCATTAAAATCCATTGAGCCGTTTGGCCGTAAAATGTACCACAAAATCGCCTTTATAAAATCTTATATATTTGCATAAGAGATATAATAAGCTTTTATATGCATTCTTATAGCTGAAACTTGCCAAAGAATGTCTGTCCCTAGAATTAATACCCACATTTAAGTCTTGTCATGCAAAATAAGTGATTTATTTAAAATCCGTTATAAGGCGTTGGTAGCATTTTTCTAAATGACATTTAATAAGCAAGTAGAACTTCAACTTTACTATTTTCTGGGCAAATCTATTAAACATTTTACTGTTATCATAACACAGAAGACAGACAGATAGACAGACAGCTACCATAGACCTACAACAAATGCTGCACCCCCAATAGCATAATAATGGTCACGTTTTATATTTACATAATTTTTTTTTTTTTGTTTTCTACTTCATTTTGTCTGCCAAAACGAACTGCGAATCTCAATGTAAGCGTTAGAAGTTTTGCCTACAAAAGGCGCATTGCAGCACGTTTTTAAAGTCGCTTCTTTTGTCTAATATGAGAAATGAGAGGCCGCCACGGCGCTCAAGTAGTTGCAAGAGTTGCATCACAATAGGTGGGGAGATCGGGGGGGAGGGAGGAGAACAAAATCTGGAATTCTTAAAGCTAATAGCCGTATGCTTTCCAGGAAAGAAAGAATGAATGATTCATGTGAACAAAGACGGAAGGACGGTCGAGAATGAATGGTAAAAAATCATGATAAACGATTACACAATAGTTTAAATAGCTCTTTGTACAAAAAAAAGCCTCTTCAACAACAATAACAACAGTTTAGGGGAGCTGGGTAAAAGAAAAAGTGCATTTATTAGAAAAGTAGGGAAAAGTAATGAGAAAGGGAACCACTACAAGGCTATAAAAGGCAGGGGGGCACGGATTGCAATTGCAATGAGAAAAACTTTTTTTGTGTTCATTGTAATTTTGCACTGTTTAAAGTTCCAACAACAACTGAAAGAAGGAGTTTGAGGGAATTATCGTCGTTGTTACGATGTAGGTAGTTTTGTTTTTTTAATTTTTTCTCTCTGAAACTCTGTTATGTTTACGTTGCTTTTAATAAGCGGAAATATTAAAAATTTCCAACAAAAACATGCATACTGCAAGTAGGTACTATGTACAACAACAAACAAACATAACACATGCTTGCCTGCAATCCAAGAGTAAGGTAATACACTAACAAAGGCAACCAACCCAACAAACAATGATGGAGGGGGAATTACTCATATGTTTGTTGTTGGTTGTTGTTGAAGTTAAAAAGTGCACTCATACCTTTACACACAGCCCATGAAGGGGGCGCACAATGAATGACTTCCCTTCTGGTTGGGGCTTTGGCATTTTCTTTAATTCTGCGGAAATCTCTTTTGAAATACTTTAAATATTGTTGTTGTAATGCTTTAATTTCCAGACATTTTCCACTGAAATCAAGAAGAATTAGCCACCACAGTAATGGGAATTCCCCATTAGTCTTGAAGATTTTAATGGATTATTAGATTAAAAAAAAATTTTAAATGTAAATTTTTTCAGAACAATCTTAGCCTTTAGATGCTTATTTTGCCTTTGTTTTAATTATCTTTGATAAATTTTTGCTCTTTGAGTCATGGTTTCATTGAATGCCAGCGATAAATATTTTATATAATCAAACAAAAGGGGACTCAAATATTGATACAAGTCTTTTTTATCTTCTTCATCAGCAATATTTTGCACATTTGATTACATTTTTCAAGCTGATGTTGACCAAATACACTGAGAAAAATATAATACAAGAAATTTTCAAAAAAATGTTGCCATAGTTCTCTATAAAAATAAAATACTCATGAAATTTTCTAGGACAAAAAAAAAATCAACGAAAACTAAAAATTCGTTGGAATTTAAAAAATTAACAAAAAAAACAAGAATCATATATACCCTCCACCATGGATCGAATTTGTCGAGTTCTTTTCCCGGCATCTCTTCTTAGGCAAAAAAGGATAAAAGAAAAGATTTGTTCTGCTATTAGAGCGATATCAAGATGTGGTCCGGTTTGGACCACAATTAAATTATATGTTGGAAACCTGTGTAAAATGTCAGCCAATTCGAATAAGAATTGGGCCCTTTGGGGGCTCAAGAAGTAAAATAGAGAGATCGATTTATATGGGAGCTGTATCAGGCTATAGACCGATTCAGACCATAATAAACACGTATGTTGATGGTCATGAGAGGATCCGTCGTACAAAATTTCAGGCAAATCGGATAGTAATTGCGACCTCTAGAGGCTCAAGAAGTCAAGATCCCAGATCGGTTTGTATGGCTGCTATGAACCGATTTGAACCATACTTAGCAGTTGTTGGATATCAGAACAAATTACTTCGTGCAAAAATTATTTCAAACCGGATAAGAATTCCACCCTCTAGAGGCTCAAGAAGTCTAGACCCAAGATCGGTTTATATGAAAGCTATATTAGGTTATGGACCGATTTGAACCATACATGGCACAGTTGTTGGAAATCATAACAAAACACGTCGTGCAAAATTTCATTCCAATCGGATAAGAATTGCGTACTCTAGAGGCTCAAGAATTCAAGACCCGGGATCGATTTATATAGCAGGTATATCAGGTTATAAACCGATTTTAACCATACTTAGCTCAGTTGTTGGAATTGATATCAAAATCAATCGTCCCACCCAAAAAATCTACCAAATATATTTATAGTCCCCTCACGACAATATGGGACTCAAATGAAAGGTATTTGAGAGGGGAAAACGAATATGATATAAAAATATGAATTCTAGTGTTTGGGGGGCCACCCCACCCCCAAAACACCCCTAAATCGGACATAGTTATCAACCATGGCAATATGGGGCTCAAATTAAAGATATGTGGGAGTAGAGTACGAAATTGATATCCAGTTTCGGAATCAAATTTCTGGGGGCCTCCCTTTCCCCAAAGCAACCCCCAAACAGGTTTTATTTACTGGCCATGGCAAGATGGGGCTCAAATAAAAGGTATTTGAGAGTACAATACGAATCTTACATCCAAATTTGAAACCAAGTGTTTTTGGAGGGGGAGCCCCTACCCCAAAACAAACCCCAAAGACGAAAAATTTACCGAACATAGCAGTAAGTGGCTCAAATGGAAGGTATTTGGGAGTAGAGCACAAATCTGATATCAACAACAACCAACACCAAACCATATCAACACCAAAAAAGTATCTGTAGAGCCATCCCACCCACTCTCAAGAGTCTTCAGCCTAAAGAATAACATGCAAATAGGACGAAAATCTTTCGCCTTCATATGGTAAGGTTTTCCTCCCTTCAGAATGAAAATGACCTTCTTGTCCCTACATGCCACAGGTATATACGACATGCTAATACAAACAGAGTACATCTCCCTGAGCCAAGGAACCAGTCTATCAGACACCGCTTGTAATTCAACCGGTAATTCATCAGGGTCTGGCGACTTAAAGGAGTCCAAACTTCTTATCGCCCATAGCATTTTCGGCTCAGACACAATTTCCCCAATAACCTCCGACTAAAGACAACCTCTACTGGCTCATCACTACTCCTACGAGTAGTGATGATTCTAGTGTTTCCTCACTAAACATTGTCCATACATTCTCTGACTTCTGAATATACCCCACCGAAATAGACCTCGGGGACAGAATCTTCTTTAGCCTAGAGATGTATTCTAGAGGATACATCTGTATCCTCAACGGAGCTGTAGAATTTTACCCAGGATTTGTTCTGTGCCTTTCTCAGTTTCCCTTTATATTTTCTTAGCTTATAGATGTCCCAATCGTGTGGTGTTCTTGTCGTTTTCGCTCTGTTGAAGAGTTTTCTGCAGTCCTTCCTTAGACCAACCAGCTCTGGGGTGCACTATGGCGGTCACTGTTTGCCCCTTGGCTTGCCACTAGGGCATGTTGACTCAAGCGAGTCATTCAGGGCCTTCGTGATCAGGTTCACCACTTTGTCTATATCCTCCGTAGTTTCCACTTTCTTTTCTAGTGTAGAAGGGATAGGGTTAACCAATTTTCAAATTTAAATCACTTTCATGTTGATAAATTTTTCTGAGTACACTGTCCACATTTGATTAGTAAGCACAGTTTGTTCACCCCAAACTAAGAGTAAAACCGTGAAAAGATATGTCATTAGTTTTAGGTGTGGTTTTGCAGTGTGGACAGAAAATGAATATAAAATTTCTAGAATGTCTTGAAAAATTGTTAAAATTAGTGTTGCCATGTAATAATGGCATGGATTTTATTCTCACATAGGACAACATTAACAATTTGTCTTAACGTCATTTTTGTCCCGTGAAATCTGTTATTATGGCGGAAATCAATCAGAGAGGGCACAAAGAGCAATGTCTTCAACAAGAAGAAAAAAAAAATAAATAAATTACATTTACAATAATTCTGGACTTGTTCTATTTCCTGGATGTGAATGACAGATAATCGAATGAGGGTCGGGCAAAAGAACTTTGCTGCTGCTTAAGCGCATGCGCCCGCTTCATATGTGCATCGGTTCATTTGTATTGTAGTACTGTGTACGTTTCAATTACACCTGCCTGACATTTATGCCGGTTAGATGGTTGCTATGGTTGTAGTTGTAGTTGTTGTTGTTATTTGTTTGTGTGTTGTTTTAAATAAAATTTATGGGCTATCGTTTGTTCGAGCAAACACTCCCTTTGGCTGTTTCCACCAATTGGCACCGCTAGCAATACTTGTCGTTGTACTTGTAGTTGTTTGCTCAACAACATTACATAGCGACAGCAACAATACAATTTAACAGCAATACGACAAAACGTGCCAACAACTTTGGCGGTGTCTGTATCCCCTTCTCTCGTTCCACCCAAAAACAGCGAAAAAAAAAAACACCAAACAATCGAACTTCGACAACGACGACATTTACAGCAAATTTGCAATTGTTGCAACAAGCCAAGCCAAAGAAAATTGAGAATGACGACGACAAGGGAGGTAGATAACTTAGGCAAGAGGAGAAGATTTTGTATGACATAAGAATTGTCAACGATGAACAACAACAACAAGCACCACAGAGACGTTGTCATAATAAATAACGGCAACAAATGAGCCAACAACAAATACAATAACCACAACAATAACAACAACAAAAGAAATAGGGAAACACGAAACAGTCGGAGAAAAAAATTATTTACGAAAATTAAAAAAAAAAAGGTAGAAAAAGAAAACAAATGACAACGACCAAGTTTTATGTAGAGCAAATATTTTAATTTTGTACGAAAATAAACTTGCAAATACAAATGGAACACTACTTTGTCTGATAGCCCGCATAAAACAAAAAAAAAAAAGAGTTCATCATAGTGGGACCAAAGAGATGAAACCAAAATATTTCAATATTAAACAAAACTAAAAAAAAAATAAAAAAAAGTAAAAAAAAAATTAAAAAATATGAAAATAAAAAAAAAAATAATAAAAAAAATACATTGAAAAAATATAAAAAAAAAATTAATAAAAAAATATATCACAAAAATAAAAAAAATATATAAAAAATATATGTTATATATAAAAATCAATTTGTGTTTGTAGGTTTGTTTGTTTGTGTGCCTTATAGACTCAGAAACGGCTGAACCGATTTTCTTGAAATTTGCACAGATGGTGCATAATGACCCCGTGGTGAAAATAGGGTACTAAATTTTTTGATATCTGAAGGGGGGGGGGGGGGGGGGGGGGGGGGGGGGGGGCGGACCCTCCCCCTTACCCTAATTTTCAGAAACGCCAGATCTCGGAGATGGGTAGTGAGATTTTTATGCGAAATTTTGTGTGCACTCATATAGTACCCTAAAAATAACAATTTTGTATCCAAATTTCGGATAGGGTACCTAGGGGGGCCGCCCCTCCCTAAAACCTACCAAACATATATTTAGACCAATCACGACAATATGGGACTCAAATGATAGGTATTTGGGATAAGAAAACATACCTGATATCCAAATGTCGGACCATGTATTAGGGGGACCACCCCAACCCCCAAAACACCTCTAAATCGGACATATTTACCGACCATGGCAATATGGGACTCAAATGAAAGGAATTTGCGAGTAGAATACGAATCTAATATCCAAATGTGGGACCATGTTTCTGGAGGTCCACCCCTTCCCCAAAACACCCCCCAAACAGGACTTATTTACTGGCCATGGCAATATAGGGCTTAAATAAAAGGTATTTGAATGTAGAACACGAATCTGATATCCAAATATGGGGCCAAGTGTTTGGGGTGCCGCCTCTCACCAAAAACATCCCTCAAAGGGGACAAAATTACGACAATAGCAATATGGGGCTCAAATGAATGGTCTTTGGGAGTAAGGCACGAATTTTATATCATTATTCGGGAAAGGTGTCTACGGGGCCATGACACCCCCACAATACCACCCAAATAGAAAGTATTTTCTGATTATTGCAAAATGAGGCTCAAATAAGAGGGTTTTTAGAGTAGAACACAAATCCGATATATATTTTCAAGACCAACTCACTGAGTGGCCGCCCACACCTCAAAACACCCCCCAAGCCGGTCATGTTTTCCGACTATGGAAATATGGAGCTCAAATTAAAGGTATTTGGGAGTAGACCACGTATCTGATATCAACATTAGGGACCAACTGTCTAGGGGACGTCCCACCACCATAACAATCCCCAAATAGGACGTATTTGCTCACCAAGACAATTTGGGTCTTAAAGAGAGTGGTGGAACTAAATATTTTTAGTTTTTAGGGCCAATACCCCAAATCGGAATTTAAATGAGATTAGAAAACGAATTTGATATCCAATTTTGAGGCCAATGGCAATATGGGGTTCAAATAATTGATGAGTTATATGAGAATAGAGCACGTTGCCGATATATTTTCCGGGCTTAGTGTTTGGTGGACCACCCCAATCCCCAAAACAACCCGTAAATCGGGCATATTTATCGACCATGTCAATGTGGAGCTTAAATGAAATGGAATTGGGAGGTAGACCAAAAAAAAAATTTCTGGGTGTCTACCCCTTTCCTGAAATACCCCACAAACAGAAATTTTTTACTGACCATCGCAATATGGGGCTCAAATAAAGGTATTTGGAAGTAGAAAACGAATTTGATATCCAAATGTAGGACCATGTATTTAGGGCATCACCCCTTCCTCAAAACACCCCCCAAAGGATAAACATTTTTCGACCATGGTAATATGTGGCTCAAATGAAAGATATTAGAAAACGAATTTGATAACCTATTTTGGGACCATGTGTTTGGGGGACGCCTCATCGTGTAAACTCTCCTAAACCAATAGCAATATGAGGTTTAAATATATGGTATTGCGGTACGAATTTCATAATAAAAGTTGGGTCCAAGTACCTGGGAGTCCGCCCCCGCCCCAAACCCCCTTAAAATAGGTTTATTTAACAATCATTACAATATGGGACTCAAATGAAAGGTATTCGGGAGTAGATTACGAATATACTCAGGATGGAGGTATAGGCCATATAATTTTTTGGTATCAGGAGGGGGGCGGACCCTCCCCTTTATCCTAAAAGTACTACCCAAAAATATAAGTGAACCGATCGGGACAATATGGGACTCAAATGAAGAGTATTCAGGAGTAGAGTACGAATTTTATAACAAAAGTTGGGCCCAGGTAACTGGGGGGCCGCCCCAGCCCTAAACCCCCTTAAAATAGGTTTATTTGACAATCATGACAATATGCGACTCAAATGAAAGGTATTAGGGAGTAGATTATGAATATGATATTAAAATTCGCGTTCCAGTCTAGGTGGCGCTTTTTCTAGATGGCGCTTTTCAAATAACCCATTTACGTCAAATGGATTATTTCACCCATTATGACAATATGGGACTCAAATGAAAGGTAGTTGAAAGTAGAAAACGAATTAGATATCCAATTTTGGAGCCGAGTGTTTTTGGGGTACGCCCTAAAGCACCTCCTATACTGAACTTCATATCCGCTGGGAATTAAGAACGAATTTGATATCTATTTTCAGTGCAAATTGCCGGTGGTTGCCCCAGTCTCAAAACACCCTCCAAACGGTTCATATTTACCGGCCATGGTAAATATGTTTTGGTAAAGCGATTTGGAAGTGCAGCACGATTTTGATGCACATATTTGAGTCGAAATGTCTGAGGTGTGCCATCCCTCCTCTAATGAGAACATTAGCCCAGGAACAGGAACCAAGTTTAAACTCAATGATAAGGAACCTTTTTTATAGCCGAGTCCGAATGGCGCCTCGCAGTGCGACACCTCTTTAGGGAAAATTTTTAAATGAATGAAGATAGCCTGACAAATTCAGAATCCGAAATAATATTTTCAACTATTTTTTATTTAGATGTGTGAAATAAAATTACTTAAAACTTACTCAGTTTTCAATTTAATTAAAATTTTAATAATTTTAGTTGAAATATTTACCTGCAAAGAAAATAAAACAAAAGTTAGTTAAGCATGTTTTGAACTAAATGTTAGTTAAGACTAAACTGTCCCACCGTACCCCCACCATTTGTAGTGGAGCACCATGGAGCTTTTTTTTTTGTTTCAGAAATTCTTGCATAATTAATTTCAAGTTTTATACCCTCCATCACCGTTAAGAAAACCCGAAACAGCGAAAAATACTCCAACGGTTCAGTTCAAACAATCAGACAGATACCAAACAAAAATTTTAAAGTCAATGAATGAAAACAGCATTAAAGCTCAACTACAAAAAAAAAAAAACAGAATTTAAATAA
The DNA here is from genome assembly GCF_963082655.1 of Stomoxys calcitrans. Classification (NCBI taxonomy): domain Eukaryota; kingdom Metazoa; phylum Arthropoda; class Insecta; order Diptera; family Muscidae; genus Stomoxys; species Stomoxys calcitrans. The sequence goes on from NC_081555.1 coordinate 128,641,170, forward strand.
AGTATTGCAAAATTCTGGTATGTTAACGGTAAAAACTTGAAATTAGTGTTAATTTTTCTTTTTGTGTTTTTTTTCATTCTTTCTTGCAAACAAAAAAAAGCAAATATGTGCAAATAATGCTGGTTGTTCTGTGACTGTTATAGCCAAGACACAGATAGACTGACAGAAAGACATACTTTTAGATGAGGAGCGTATAAAAAGCTAAAATGATGGCTTTTTTTGTTTTATAAAGAAGAACAACAACCGCAACCAGATAAGTTAAGGGGTGCCGTTTAATTTGTCTGGGCAACAAAAAAAACACCTAAAAAGACACGGAAAGGAAGTAAATAAAATTCATGAGGCAAAATTACCTTTTCATTCTACACTTGAGCACGCATTCATTTAGATAGACAACGGAAAAGAAAGGTCTTGTTATAGTCTACGATACTAGAAACGCAGACGACACTAACACCAGAAGGTGTTAGGAAATTTAAAGAAAATTAAAAAAAAAAAGAAATTATAGTAAAGATTACCAGTACTTAAAACCATGTCAGAAAAAGAAACATGCCATGGTGAACAAAATTTACAAAAATTACTTCCTGATGACTGAAAATGCTTTTTGGAGTTAATTTTTGGATGGCTTATAAAATTTATAATAAGGTAAATTGTGTATATTAGTGAAATTAAATACATATATAAAACATTTTAAAAAAATTTATATTAATAATGAAATGCATGTTGGAGACCATAGTAGAAGTCATTGTGTAAAATTTCAGCCAAATCGAATAAGAATTTCGCCCTTTAGGGGCTCAAAAAGTAAAATAGGGAGATCTTTTTATAAGGGAGGCCGAGACCGATTCAGACCATATTTGACACGTATGTTGAAGGTCATGTTGTACAAATTTCACCCAAATCTATAATAATTGTGTCCTCTTTGACTCAACAAGACAAGATCCCAGACCGGTTTATATTGCAGCTATATCGGGTTATATACCAATTAGAACCATACTTGGCACAGTTGTTGGAAGTTGTAACGAAACACTTCATGCACAATTTCAGCCAAATCGATAGAATTTGCGCCCTCTAAAGTGCTTAAAAAGTCAAGACCGCAGATCGGATTATATGACAGCTATAACTGGTTATGCACCGATTTCATGCATACTATACCATACTTGACACAGTTGTTGGGAGTTGGGACGAAACACGTCATGCAAAATTTCAGCCAAATCGGGTTAGAATTGCGACTTCTAGAGGTTTAAGAAGTCAAGACCCCAGATCGGATTATATGACAGCTATAACTGGTTATGCACCGATTTCATCCATACTTGGCACAGTTGTTGGAAGTCATAACGAAACACGTCATGCAAAATTTCAGCCAAATCGGATAGAATTTGCGCTCTCTAAAGTGCTTAAGAAGTCAAGACCCCAGATCGAATTATATGACAGCTATAACTGGTTATGCACCGATTTCATGCATACTTGACACAGTTGTTGAAAATCATAACCAAACATCTCGTGCCAAATGTCAACCAAATCGGATAAGAATTGCGCCCTCTAAAGGCTTAAGAAGTCAAGACCCCAGATCGGATTACCTGGCAGCTATATCAGGTTATATACCAATTTGAACCATACTTGACACAGTTGTTGGAAGTGATACCAAAACATCATGTGCAAAATTTCAGTCAAATCGGACTAAAATTGCGCCCTCTATTGGCTCAAGAAGTCAAGACCCAAGATCGGTTTATATGGCAGCTATATCAAAACATTGACTAATATGGCCCATTTACAATCCCAACCGACCTACACCTACAAGAAGTATTTGTTCATAAATTCAAGCGGCTAGCTTTCTTCCTTCGAAAGTTAGCGTACTTTCGACAGCCAGAGGGACGGACATGGCTAGATCGATATAAAATGTCGTAACGATCAAGAATATATATACTTTATGGGGTCTAAAACGAATATTTCGAGGAGTTACAAACAGAATGACGAAATTAGTATACCCCCATCCTATGGTGAAGGGTATAAAAAGAATTTCGCTCTCTAGAGTCTCAAAAAGTCCAATTCGGAGATCGGTTTACATGGCAACTATATCAGTATATAGACCGATTAGGACTATACTTGGCACAGTTGTAGGAAGTCATAACAAAGCACCACATTCAAAGTTTCAGCTAAATCGGATAACAGTTGCGCCTTCTAGAGTGCCACATCTCTTTGGAGAGAAGTTTTAAATGGCATAGTACCTCACAAATGTTGCCAACATTAGGAGGAGAAAACCAGAGCTAAAAATTTTTTCTGATGGTCTCGCCAGGACTCAAACCCAAGCGTTCAGCGTCATAGGCGAACATGATAACCTCTGCGCTACGGTAGCCACCTCAGTTAAGGATGGGCTTTAGGGTTTACCACAAACACTTGGCCCCAAAACTGTATTCATTTTCTACTCTTAAATGCTTTTCATTTGAGGTGATTTAAGGATGTTAAGCGCCACCTACATTCCTATCCACAAATTTTATTGTCATTTTCCTAATCTACTTCCTAATTGCTTTCGTTGGAGTCCCATATACCCATGGTCGGCTAATGGGCCCATTTGGGAATGCCTTTCATTGGAGTCCCATATTGACATGAAAGTCCAATATTCCCGTTTGGGGAAGTTTTGGGGTTGAGGCAGCCGGTATTAAGACTTAAATTTTAAGACCATATTCGTATTCTACTTTCCAATACCTTTCATTTAATACCCATATTGTTTCAATCGATCCACTTTAAATTTTGGGGTGGTTTTGTTTTTGGGATAAGGAGGAGGGTGCACCCCTCTTACTATATCGAAAAATTATATAACCTATGTTTCCTTCCGCAAAAACATACACAATCTGTGAAAATTTCAAGAAAATCGGTTCAGCCGTTTTTCATTCTACGGAGCAAACAAACAAACCGAGCTTCATAAAGTTGTGATGGGTCACATATGCCCATTTGGGGCGTTTTTGGGGGGTGGGGTGACCCCCTACACTTCGATCTGATTTTGTATGCCAGATTCATAATCTACTCCCGAATACCTTTCAATTGAGACCCATATTAATATGGAAGTTCAATTTGTCTGCTTTTATAAATTTTGGGGTTAGGGTGACTTTTTGGGTACTTGGACCCAATTTGTAATACCATATTCGCATTCTATCCTTCAACACTTTTCATTTGATATCCATATTGTCCTTATCGGTCCACTTTTGATTTTGGGTGATGTATTTAGGGTAACGGGAGAGGGTCCGCCCCCTTTAATACCATATTCGCATTCTATTCTTCAATACCTTTTATCTGATACTCATATTGTCCTCATGGTTACACTTTTGATTTTGGGTGGTGTTTTTGGGGTAACGGGGGAGGGTCCGCCCCCTTCCGATATCAACAAATTATAAAGTCTTTTCCTTCTTCCTGACTATATTCGTAATCTACTCTCGAATATCTTTCATTTGAGTCCCATATTGTCATGATCGTCCAATAAACCTATTTTGGCGGGTTTTGGGGTTAGGGCGGCCCCCAGGTCCATGGACCCAACTTTTATTAAGAAATTCGTACTCTACTCCTGAATACCTTTCAGTTGAGTCCCATATTGTCCTGATCGGTACACTTTTATTTTTGGGTAGTACCTTTGGGGTAAGGGGGAAGGTCCGCCCCCCTTCCGTTTTCAAAAAATTATATGGCCTATGTTTTCTTCCAGACCAACCTACACAATCTGTGAAAATTTCAAGATAATCGGTTCAACCGTTTTTGGGCCTATACGGAACACACAAACAAACCGACAAACAAACACAAATTCATTTTTATATCCACCTCCGTATGATGGGAGTCATTCCGTTTGCAACACCTCGAAATATTGACCTAAGACCCTAAAAAGTATATTTATTCTTGATCGTCCCCACATTCTGAGTGGAACTTGCCATGTCCATCCTTCCCTCTGTCGAAATCACGATAGTGGTTGTATGTGTAAAGCTAGCCACTTGAAATTTTGCACAGATACTGAATATTGATGTAGGTCGTTGGAGATTGCAAATGGGCCATATCAGTTCAAATTTGGATATAGCTCCCATATAAACCGATCTCCCGATTTGACTTTTTGAACCCCTGGAAGCTGCAATTTTAGTCCGATTTGGCTGAAATTTTGCATGGAGTGTTCTGTTATGACTTCCAACAATTGTGCCAAGTACGGTGCAAATCGGTCTATAACATGATATAGCTCCCATATAAACCGATCTGCCCGATTTGACTTCTTAAATTGAAATTTTGCACAGAGTGTTCTGTTATGACTTCCAAGGATTGTGCGGTCCGAATCGGTCTATAACCTGATATAGCTCTCATATAAACCGATCTCCAGATTTGACTTCTTCAGACCCTCTATGACTCAAGTTTCATCCGATTTGGCTGAAATTTCACACAGAGTGTTCTGTTATGACTTCTAACAACTGTGCCAAGTACCGTCCAAATCGGTCTATAGCTCCCATATAAACCGATCTCCGGATTTGACTTCTTCAGCCCCTGGAAGCCTCAATTTTCATCCGATTTGGCTGAGATGTTGCACAGAGTGTTCTGTTATGATTTCCAACAATGTGTCAATTATGGTCCTATTCGGTATATAACCTAATATAGCTCCCATACAAACCGATCTCGCGATTTGAAGCCTCAATTGTTGTCCGATTTGGCTGAAATTTTGCACAGAGTGGTCTGTTATGACTACCAACAACTGTGCCAAGTACGGTCCGAATCGGTGTTTTATCTGATGTACCTCCCACATAAACCGATCTCCCGATTTGACTGGCTGAAATTTTATGTTATGAATCTGTACCAAGTAGGGTCCAAATCGGTCTATAATCAGATATAGCTCCCATATTTTAGCAGAATACATGGTGGTGGGTTCTCAAGGTTCGGCCCGGCCGAACTAAGCACGCTTTTACTTGTTTTATTTTTATTTTTATTTTTGCCTTTTAAATTCCCCCATATTTGTTGACCATGGCTGAATTCTAAAAAAAAAACCCTTCTGGTTAACTAAACTCACCCACCCTTTCATTAATTTTTGGCAAAATGTTGTTCATATTACATGACAAATAGTACGTCGAATGGAGAAGCGTTTATAATACAAATACAAGATAGAAGAAGATATGACATTTTTCCAATTTGTTTTTATTTACTTAGGTTTTTTGTGCATACTATGAATGAAAATCATATGCATGGAACGAATGGCGAGTGGTGAGTGGGTGTGTGCTTGGAGTCATCATAGAATTCATTGTGTTGATAAATTTGGGGGGGGATTTTTTTGTCATTACTCTTTTATTTGCAAAATAATATTTTGATATAACCATCAGCATAGCTACACATGCTGCACAGATAAGAATGTCAACCCTCCCGCCAACACCCCTATAATAATGGCTCATGTGGCCTTGTGGTATTTTTTCGACATTTTGACGCCCTAATTACGTACATACACATGACTTGTCAGCCCACCCACCCGCCAGTAATATAATTTCTTACTAACATCGCATTTTAATTTTAAGGGTGTTTTCCTTGAATATGTTTTGGGAAAAAGGAATATTATTTTTTTAGGAATATTGCGTGACTTTATGGGTTTTCTGCTGATTAAATTGTAATGAAAGGGGGGAAAAAAGTCATGGTAATCAGGATTTCATATCTAATTGCGATTATGAAGGTCATTATGAGAAGGGTGATTAAAAACGCAATGTACAATCATTTATGAAATGGGATAAAAGAAATTATTAGAGTAAAAATAGAAATGAAAAATTTTAAGGATATTCAGAAAATATTTATAAGAAGGGTTTGTGGAAATCGTCTTGGTGTCATATAGAATTCAACACTTTCTTCCGTACAAAACAAAAATAAAATTGTGGCTATATGACTTTAACTTCATTTTATATTAAATTAAAAAAAAATTAAACTTCAAAAATTCTTTAAAAATGAAAAAAAAAAAATTCAAAACGCAATACAACAAAAAAAATAAAAATTTTAAAAATTAAAAAAAATATAAAAAAATTAAAAATTAAGAAATAAAAAAAAATAAAAAAACATTACAAAACAAAATAAATAAAAAAAAATAAGAAACATTACAAAACAAAAAAAAATTAAAAAATAGACAAATAAAAAAAATTAAAAAATAAACAAGTAAAAAAAAAATAAAAATAAACAAACATAAATTGGAAAAAATATATATATATATAAAACAATATAAACAAAGAACAAATAAGAAAATTAAAAATAAAAAATAAATAAAAATACTAAATAAATTAAAAAAAAAAATAAATTAATTAAAAAAAAATAAAAAATAAATTAAAAAAAAAATAAAAACTAAATTAAAAAAGAATATAAAATAAATGAAAAAAAATAAAATAAAAACAATAAAAAAATAAACAAAAATAAATAAAAAAAATTCCAAAAAATACAAACAAAAAAATAAATGAATAAAAGAAATAAATATAAACAAATAAAAAAAATTAAAAAATAAAACAAAAATAAAAGTGAAAAAAAAAAATGGAAAAATACAAATAGAAAAAAATGGAAAAATAAAAAAAATTAAAAACAAAAAAAAAATGTAAAACAAAAAATAAATAAAAACAACAAAAATTAAAAACAAAAAAATTAAAAACAAAAAAATTAAAAACTACAAAATAAAAACAAAAATAAATTAAAAACAAACAAAAATTAAAAACAAAAAAAATATATAAATAAAGAAAAAGTAAGAAAGCTAAAAAAATAACAAAAAAAAATAAAAAAATCAAAAACAAAAAAAAAAAAAATAAATAAAGAAAAAATATGAAAACAAAAAATTAAACAAAAAAATTAATTAAAAAAAATAAATAAAAAAATAAATTAAAAAAAATAAGTTAAAAAATATTAATTAAAAAAAATAAATTAAAAAAAAATTAATTAAAAAAAATTAATAAAAAAAACGAAAATTAATTATAAAAAATTAAAAATAAATTTTAAAAGCATTGATAGGAAAGCAGTTAATAGAAAGCTTTGAATATGACCTCGAGCTAGACTGTGCTCGAAAAATGACGAAAAAATTTTCGTGGGCCTAAGCCCAAAAAGCACTTGCAGCAGTGTTGTCAGATTAGCGGAAATTTCCCCAAACAGGGAACTTTTTTCGTAATTGGGGAAAAAATGTCTCATTTGGGGGATTTTGATGGGGAGAAAAGTAAAAATTGGTGATTTTCTGGGGGAAATTTCACCAGCATAGCTTCATAATTAATTTTTTGTTTATACCCTTGGATTAGGTGTTATTTAATAGAAAGCATATTTACATTCACTGGTGTTTACTGTAGAAACTTATCTTCCAAGCAGAGAAATTGTACATTAATATATTCATTGGCTGTACATGAACATAGGCATAGACTTTATTCCATTGTACCAAAGCTGATAATGTTTTTTACAATTTAGGATCGGCTAAGGTTGAGGCACCCGAAAAGTTCAGTTAACTTTGTATACTCACACCATGTACTAAACTAGTCATTCCCCTTAAGGTGAATAGTTTCTTAATGATCTTAACATGCTAAATTTGTATGGAATTTTGGAAATCTGTTTAAAAAAATCTGGCATCCATGACTTGCAGTGACATTCAAAGATTGTTCTAATGCACAACAAACAGAGTTTAGCAAGGGTGATGTGTTTGTTGTTCTTAGCATTGAAGATTAGTTTGCATCCGAATAGTGGAAAGTAAGGCTTTCTTCTCTCTTGAGGAGAGTTTTAGGACTTATTAAGCCCTGTTGCAATACAAAAGCGTGTTCTACACCCTGCTCAATAGCCGTTGTGTATGTAGTGCACGATAATCAATTTCACACAGGTGTTGCTACATGGCATATCAGAAATCGCGATCCACCATGCCAGTCAAAATGTTTTGAATAACAACACACACTTGCCCAACTTTTATAAGTTCTTTACTATGCTGTTCTTTGGATAGAGAGCATTGAATATAATCTCGAGCCAATATGTTTGAAAAATCACAACAAAAAAATTAAAAATCAAAATAAGAGAGCGACAAACTTCAAAAACTTTAAAAATAGACTTGAATTTATCAGAAATCGCGATCCACTATGCCAGTCAAAATGTTTTAAATAACAACACACACTTACTCGATTTTTATAAGTTCTTTGCCAGCGTATTCTTTGAATAGAAAGCATTAAATATGACCTCGAGCTAGAAAATGTTCAAAAATGCACAAGAAGATTTTGAAAATCACAATAAAAGAGCGTGATCCATCATGAATCGCATTTTGGAAGTTCTTTTCCCGGTATCACTTTTTAGGCAAAAAAAAAAAATAAAATAAAAGAATTGTTATGCTATTGGAGCTATATCAAGTTATGGTCCGAATCGGACCATAATTGAATTGAATCAATTGTTGAAAATTTCAGCCAATTCTTAATGGAATTCCGCCCTTATAGGTCAGGCTGTTTATAGACCGATTCAGACCATATTTGACATGTCTGTTGAAGGTTATGGGAGAAGCCGTTGCACACAATTTTAAACAAATCGGACAATAATTGCGCCCTCTAGAGGCTCGAGAAGTAGAGATCCCAGATCGGTTTATATGGCAGCTACATCAGGTTGTGGACTAATTAAGACCATAACCTTGGCACAGATGTTGGATGTCATACCAAAACGATATATGCAAAATTTCAGCAAAATCGGATAAGAATTGCGCCCTCTAGTGGCTCAAGAAATCAAGACCCCAGATCGGTTTATATGACAGTTATATCAGGTTATGGACCAATTTCAACCATTCATAGCGCAGTTATTGGAAGTCGTAACGAAACACCTCATGAACAATTTCAACCAAATCGGATAAGAATTTTTTGGAAAAATTGGAATTTTTGGAAAACAATTAATTTAAAAAAAATTTAATTTTTGAAAATAATAGAATTTTTAGAAAATTGAATTTTAAAAAAAAATTAATATTTTGAAAAAAAGAATTTTTAATAAAAAATTGAATTTTCGGTAAAAAATAGAATTTTTGGAAAAAAATAGAATGTTTTGAAAAAAAAGTTTTTGGTAAAAAAGGAATTTTTGGAAAAAATTTAATTTTTGAAAAAATAAGATTTTTGGAAAAAATAAGATTTTTGGAAAAAATAGGATTTTTGCAAAAAATAAGAGTTTTGCAAAAAAAAAAAAAAATAGGAGTTTTGGATATAATACAGGTTTTTGGAAAAAAAAGTTTTTTGGAAAAAATAGGATTTTTTAAAAAAATATTATTTGTGCAAAAAATAGATTTAAAAAAAATAATAATTTTGGAAGAAATATTATTTTTGGAAAAAATAAAAATTTTGGGAAACAATAGAATTTTTGGAAAAAATAGAATTAAAAATAAAAGAATTTTTGGAAATTTTTGAAATATAATGGAGTTTTTTAAAAAAATTTAATTTTTGGGAAAAATATGGAATTTTTGGAAAAAATAGAGTTTTTTGGACAAAAGGAAAGAAATAAAATTTTTGAAAAAGATTTAATTTTTAAAGAATATAAATAAATATAAATAAACTAATGTATATAAAAAAGTATAAATTAAAAACAAATAAAAAAATGTTCAAAAATTTAAATTGTTAGAAAAAAAATAAAAAATTAAAAAATAAATTTTTGAAGAAAATTGATGCTTAAAAAAAATTGTGGAACAAATTAAAATTTTAGAAATATACATTTTTGGGAAAAAATTCAAATTTTAAGAAAAAATTTACATTTTTGCAAAAATATTATTATTTTTGGAAAAAATCTACATATACGAAAAAAGTTAACATTTGTAGACAAAATTTACATATTTGGAAAAAATTTACATTTTTGGAAAAAATATACATTTTTAGGAAAAAATTAAAATATCTGGAAAAAAATTAAAATTTCTGGAAATAATTAAAATTTTGGAAAAAAAAATAATTCTTTTGGATGAATAAAATTTTCAATGAATAGGATAAATAGGATTTTTGGAAAAAAAAAGAATTTTGCAAAAAAAATATGAGTTTTGGATATAATACAGGTTTTTGGAAAAAAAAGGTTTTTTGGAAAAAATAGGATTTTTTAAAAAATATTATTTGTGCAAAAAATAGATTTAAAAAAAATAATAATTTTGGAAGAAATATTATTTTTGGAAAAAATAAAAATTTTGGGAAACAATAGAGTTTTTGGAAAAAACAGAATTAAAAATAAAAGAATTTTTGGAAAAAAAAAATTTGAAATAAAATGGATTTTTTTAAAAAAATTTAATTTTTGGGAAAAATATGGAATTTTTGGAAAGAATAGAGTTTTTTGGACAAATGGAAAAAAGGATTTAATTTTTAAAGAATATGCATGTAATTTTTGGAAAAAATGTAACTTGTGAAAGAATTGAACATTTTGAAAAAAAAAAAAAACTAATGTATATAAAAAAGTATGAATTAAAAACAAATAAAAAAATGTTCAAACATTTAAATTGTTAGAAAAAAAATTTAAGAAAAAATATACATTTTTGCAAAAATTTTATTATTTTTGGAAAAAATTTACATATACGAAAAAAATTAACATTTGTAGACAAAATTTACATATTTGGAAAAAATTTACATTTTTGGAAAAAATTAAAATTTCTGGAAATAATTAAAATTTTGGAAAAAAAAATAATTCTTTTGGATGAATAAAATTTTTTGGAAAAAAAATTGACAATTTTAGAAAAACCTACATTTTAAAAAAAAAATTTAATTTCTAAAAAAAACTAAAATTTTTGAAAAAATTTTACGTTTTAGAAAAAATTTAAATTTTTGAAATTTGAAAAAAAAAAACATTTTATTTCCAAGTTTTCTGCCTGTTAGGGTGAAGATAGCTAAATTTTACAATTTCATTTTCTTTCGAGACGAGCTCAATGATCGGAAATTTATTCATTGCAAATGGAAAAGGAAAACCAGTGATCTCAGCACAAATTAACCCATAGTGGTTACAAAAAATAGTTTAAAAAAATAAAAAATTTCGAAATTGTTAAAAAACACAAAATTATTAACATCAACGCTCTAATCATAAAACAGAAAAAAATGTCTAAAAATCAGTTTAGAGAATGGGGGTTATGCGCTCATGAGTTAAATTCATGTGTTTTAATTCCCCAAAAAAAAAATATTACCCACATTCTTTTCTTTTTCCCATTAATTTAAATTTTTTGTTTTTATTTACAGTTCCTACAAAATTTATGAAAACCCAATGTCAGTCAAGAAAACCAGTAGTAATTTCTTTCCACATTAAAGTGTCGTTTTTCTGAGCCATTAAAACCTACATTAAACGCCATAAAACAAAGACTTGTTTTACTAAAAGACGAAATGCAGATTTTACAAAAAAATATTACAAACTAAATTAAAATGTGCTCTGTTGCCATCGTAAACCTCTTTTCCTACATTTTCATTTTTTGAAAACAACAACAGCAATAGAAACTATAACAAACATATATGGTATAATTACAAATGACAAAAGCTGTAACAACGAAACTTCCCCAGACAACCCTAACAGAGGCTTGTTGACTTTTTTTCACAAAATTTTTAACATTTGCTATAGAGGTGTATGCAAATTTTTTTCTCTTCGAAGCAGTGACGTTGTGACTTGGAGACCATTTGTTTAAACGCACATTTTGTTGCGTATTTAATTGCAGATTGATGCATATGATGGTGGTTTTACGAGTACTGAATGGAGCATATATTCCACTACCATCTTTGCAGCTTTGGGCGTTGTATGGGTTTTGTTTATGTTTACCGGGTGGGGATTTGGTATAAATTTCATATTTATGGTCACACCACACAGCACGCAAACAACCAACAGCAAACAAACAGCCACAGCAAACAATGAAAAATAGAAAACCAAGAGCAACAGAAAATAAAAACGCATACACCAATTCAAGGCCAATATATGCATTTTTTATTATACAAAAAAAAAATGGAAATAAAGACTCGTCACATTTGTGATATGGTCCGTTTTTTTGTTTTCTAAATACACATTTTGTTTGTTTTAGAAAACACAGTCATAAACTTCACCATTACAAATCACAAGTGTGTACATGGTACATGGTGGCATGGCAACTGTGCTGATGCCTTTTATACCTCCACATTGGTAAATCTACGGTGGCAAGCCACAGTGGCTGCCATAATAGCCATGCAAAAAATGGTATAACAACTGAGGCCACCTACCTCCTCCACATCAGCAGTGGCTGACTGGCTGGCTGGCTGGCTGGATGGATGAAATGATGTTCGTTTGTTTCATAGTAATTTTGGGGGGAATTTAGTTATTTGTTATGCAAAAATTGCGCTCAGAGTTACTACACCATAGTTGAAACGAAGCCTGAAATGTATTTCATACACCTTAAACGTAAAAAATATGTAAATCAAAGTCTGATGTGAGGTTTTCAATGCCTTTAAAAAAAGGGGCAGAAGAAAAAAAAACTGTACTGAAATTTAATTAGGGAAACTAAAACAGGGAAACTTCTCAAATCCTAGGAAATTTTTTAAAAATTTTTATCTGGGATCTGTGGATCTAAAATGATGGGTCAGCAGAGGAACCCCTCATGGAGGTGTACTGTCTCCTCTACTTTGGAATATAGCCATTAACAATATATTATTGTCTCCGGAAGGAAAAGGTGTAAAAGTGATCTCGTATGCTGATTACGTGGCAATCGCGGTTAGGGGATAGTTTCCCAGCACTCTAAGAGATATACTTCAGAAAGCTCTATGTACAACAGCGAAGTGGGCTACCGAAAGTGGTCAAGGTATAAATCCGCGCAAGACAGCAGTAGTTCTCTTCAGCAGGAGATACAAGTTGCCTACAGAGGCACGTGTCTGCTTGGGAGGACAGCATGTTCCATTTACAGAAATCGCAAAATACCTGAGTGTTTTGCTGGACAGGAAATTGAACTTCAAACCCAACATTTTGGAAAGGGCAAAATAGGCAACTTTTCCCCTATAAACCTGCAAGAGATCCATTGGCAAAAGTTGACGATTTGGACTGCGCGTCATGCTTTGGGTATATACTGCAGTTGTCAGAACTTTAATGCTATATGGTGTTGTGGTATGGTGGACGGCGCTTTATAATTCCACCTTGTTGATACTTTTGATTTCCGTGCAAGCCAGAAGTAGTTCTCTTCAAGTTGCCTACAGAGGCACCTGTCTCCTTGGGAGGAGAGAATGTTCCATTTACAGAAAGCGCAAAATACCTGGGCGTTTTGCTGGAAAGGAAATTGAACTTCAAATTAAAATTTTGGAAAGGACAAAAAAAGGCAACTCTTGCCCTTTACACCTGCAAGAGATCCATTGGCAAATGTTGGAGATTTTGACCGCGCATCATGCATTGAGTATATACTGCAGTTGTCAGACCTTTAATGCTATATGGTGTTGGGGTATGGTGGACGGCGCTTTAAAAGTCCACCTTGTTCATGGACTTTTGATTTCCGTGCAAGACAGAAGTAGTTCTCTTCAGCAGGAGATACAAGTTGCCTACAGCGGAACGTATCTCCTTGGTAGGAGAGAATGTTCCATTTACAAAAGCGCAAAATACCTGGGTGTTTTACTGGACACGAAATTGAACTTCAAATCCAACATTTTAGAGAGGGCAAGATATGCAACTCTTGCCCTATACACCTGCAAGAGAGCCATTTGGCAAAAGTTGAGGATTTAGACTGCGTGTCATGCATTGGGTATATACTGCAGTTGTCAGACCTATAATGATATATGGTGTTGTGGTCTGGTGGACGGCACTTCAAAAGTCCACCTACTGCTCAATACTAAATCGGATTCAAAGGTTGGCTTGTTTGTGCATCACAGTCGCACTGAGGACGACACCATCTGATGCACTGAATTTAATGCTACATCTAATGCCTCTGGACATTGTGGCTAGACAAATTGCTGCGACGACTGTCATGAGGCTAAGGGAGCTTTATCTTTGGTCATGTGGCGGCAGGCAGGGTGAATTACACCCAATCTGAGCCGCTTTTGGGTAAAGAGTATAGTACAACTATTCCTGATGGAACCAATTGGAATTACGATATCCCCTTCTTTACGGATGGTTTCAAACTAGACAACCAGGTGTGCTTTGGGTGTACTCTACAGATCTAGAACTGGTCATATCGAAAAGGTTACCCCACCACTGCAGTGTGTATAGCAGATGGTTCCAAACTAGACGACCAGTTGCCCTTTAGGTTGTACTCTAAAGATGTAGAACTGGTCATATCGAAAAGGTTACCCATTGTGTATCAAGCGGAGATCCTTGCAATTAAGGAAGTGGGGGAATGGCTAAGATATAATGTCATAACGACGCACAGTGGGCCAAATGGCAAAAAAATTGGAAATAAGTCTACAACTTTTTATCTGTTGATTTTAGCCATACAAAATGTTCTAGACATTTGTAGAGGAGGACATAGGCTTTCAGAAAAGTGCTGTTGTTGGTCCATATCTTTAATACAGGGTGAGCTACAGGGTGTCAAAGTTGACCACTTTTGACTTCTCCAAGCTTCTGGGGGCCATAACTTTTGATCTACTCAACCGATTTACATGATTTAGGACTCTAGAGAAAGAGCTTGACAAGATCTAAAAAACTTATGCATAAAGTACCATGCCATCGTGTACTGTTAAGGAGTTATGAATTGTTTAATTTTAAAATATGAAAATTTGGCCTTGGTTTTTTTCAGTGTTTTTTAAATAACTCCGTCAATTTTAAAGCTATAAACTTCATACTTCACACAAATTATGCCAGCATATGTGTGCATAAAATACAAAAGGAATCACGTGAATATCTTTGGCGGTTTAAAAATGGCATCGTTTTCAATATGAAAAATATTTTTTTTGTCAAAAAATTGCAAAATTTTTCAAAAAAGATACTCCCATTTCCTTTAAGTTTTCGCAAACTTTGGCCGTCAAAGCATTATCATTTCTTTCCATTTTCACAAAGTCGAGGTATTAAGAAAAGTTTTAAGTGCTAATTTGGCTAATTTCGATATCAAACAACACCGTTATCTTAAGACCAAAATGGCCAATTTTTTTACTAAACTTCAAAAGTTTCTCACTGGAAAAAAAGTTCCACGGGGATTTTTTCGCTTTTTTTGAACTTAAATGAAAGCTTAAAATGTTCCCAACATTTTAAGGTATGTCTCGCCATATCCTAGCCATAAATGAGATCGTAGCGATCAAAATACTGAAAAAAGACAATTTTCAAGTAGTGCTATATTCATTGCTAAAAAACAAGTATTACGTCACATTTTATTGCAAAGATGTTAAATAAACTTTTATTTGGTAACACTTCTTCTACAAAACACAAAAAGAATCATGGAAATATCTCTATTCTATTCCATTTTATGGAACCGGCAATAAAAAAGTCAATTTTTCAAAAAAGTCGAATTTCCCAAATTTTGTTTTTGTTGTCCTAATTGCACATGACACACTATAGCCATATTTACGCAACATACCTTATCGTAAAGGAAATTTTCATACCTTTCCAACAATGTATAAAACATTTCTCAACTCGGATTCTATCTACTCTAAAATTCATTTACACTTCATTAAACTCTATATAAAAATGTCTATTTGTGAAATGGAACCTTATATGGGGCCTACACTAAAACATTGATAGATTTGCCCAGGGTTTACAATACAAATGTGTTAGAATAAAAAAAGGTCTCCTGCCAAAGTTTAAAAAAATTGGAATAAAAATATGTGTTTTAGAGCGAAAACACTTCGCATCGGCGTGCGTTTATATGTATATTAGCTACTCCCAAAATAAAAAAGCATTTTAGTTTTGTATTATTTGATTTTATTCTCTACCAAATAATCTAAGGTATCAAAATTTAAAAGCTCTTTAATTTGAATGGCATCGGGATCGTCCTTATCTATATCGTCACATATTTTTGGTAGCCATTTAGTTCTGATGCTGTATAGTACCGGATCAGACGATAACAATAAATATTGAAGTAAATCATAATTTTGGTTAAATTTGGTGCTCTTTCGGGTATTGAAAAGCCGGAACTGTTTAACATCTCTATTACGGGATTCCTGAGCTTCTTCTGTAAGTTCTCCTAACGGAAGTATGTTGTATTCCACAATTTCCTTGCCATGATGTAAGACTTTATGTACTGTCGGTGTTAAAGCTTTCCACGAATATAAATCAGATAAAATGTTTTTTGTGTCATTACTATAAGCTTCAAATTTGGTTGAATTTATCATCTTTTTGCTATTGATTACAGCCAAAATCACTTTGAATCGTCTTAGCAAGTGTTCATCAAGACCGGTTATTTTAGATGTCGATACGGGGTCCTCAAAAAACCGCCTTGCCGAGTTGCCATCATTTGTGCTTCCGTATCCGTAAAGAGGTTTATCTATTATAAGTCCCTTTTGTTTAAACTCCAACTGGATTCGATTCTTCTCTTCCTGCCTCATTTTGTGAAGATCTTGGTTGTTTCTAGCAGAGACATCGCGGTTTCCAGGGCTAGTCCGATATTTAAGGTCATACGATAAATGCAAACAATACTCCATGAATCGAATTCTACAGTGCAGGGGCGAAATACCGAAATTGAGCGCATTTTCGTTTACTAAATTTTCATCAGACTTGTCCTCGAATTGCCCATTCTTCTTGCCACAAATATTGCATCTCCAATTGGACATAACGCCAGTTAATGCGTTTGCCACCTTTCCATCGATCATAGTGAGTTGTAGTTGAAACGAAACTTTTATATTTCTTCCCAATTGGTTTATAACAATCATGGGTAATGCAGCAATTTCTTCCTTTATTTCGTTCACCAAAGATCGTGTTGTGTTCCGGTCTTCCTTTGTATACTCAAACCGAATTGGGCGACATAAATATTTTGACCCAGGTGTTCTATTTATCCATATATCTTGAAATGCATTTTCTTTCGATGATGAAGATTGGTCCTTGTACAATCTCATTCTCAATGGTACTAATGATGCCATGAAAATTGATGCGAAGTTGGCATCTATTTCTGTTTGTTGCTTATATTCGGAAAATCCAGATGATCCATCACAACCCCATTTGCTGATCAAAACCACTTCGGAATTATTACATGTGTTCAACTGTTCTTCAGTAAAATTAGAAATAATTCTAACAGCTGTATTTTCAACAAGATCAGCAAGTTTCACTCTTGCTTTTAATTCGTCCACGTATATATTTGATGGCACCATTTTCGTCCTGGTGTTGTACAATTTATGTTTTGAGGGTAAACAACCCCATCCTTTTTCACGAAGAGCCTTCCTCATTGTTGAGTATTTGTTTCTTGAGAGGCCTAGGTTCAAAATCAGGGCCAGTGCATCTTCCTCCGTGAATTCTGTAGTCGATTTTGGAGTTGGAATACTTTCTACCATTCTCTTTACCCTTTTCGGAGATGCTAATGGTAAAACATCGACAATTCGTCCAACATTTTTTGGTTGTGTTTTTAACAATGCTGTTTTGAACGTATCTTTTATTAAATTTGGCGGATGTGCCGCCAATAGTTCCTCTTGTTTTTTCTTTTTGGTTTTCTCCGTAACTTCGTCGTATGCTTTGCTAGGCCGGCCGGGAATCAGCGGTTTAATTTCAATAAGTAGATCCGATTTCAGCCACTTCTCATACATTTTGAAAAACTTGATTTTTGCGAATGAACATTCTGGCAACCTTCTCTCAAATGATTTGTAGAATTTTTCAAGTTTGTCTAAAGCGTCTTTATTTAGCCTTATTCCATATATGTGGTCCAAAGTGTAAACAAGTTCCTTAAATGACTCCGTGTATGATTTGGAATCATTTTTGATGTCCCATACAATTTTCGAAAGAGTGGAATACTTCAGTATGACTTCCATAACTTATAAATGTCCTTTACGCCTCTACAAAATATAATGAAGAAAATTTGGATTTTGTTCAAATATTTATGCAATATATTCACAATTAATGACCCATTTCAGGTATCAGACGCAATCGTAAAAAGGGGTCCAAAGTGCCTCTTTTTACTTACTCTTCTATAATTATTTACCTGGACTCGAATTTGGTTAAAAAAAATGACAATGAATTTTTTATGGGTAGGTTTTTTCACATTCATTGATACGGTGGATTTCCTGGGAATTCGACATAGCGAAACAGGTAACATTTGTCTGCATCAAATCTTAACACAAATATATATATATATGCAGGTATATTTCTAGGTTACTTTTTATTCAAAAATCATCAGCTTACATTAAAAATAGATGTAGGTACTATACAAACGCACGCCGATGCGAAGTGTTTTCGCTCTAAAACACATATTTTTATTCCAATTTTTTTAAACTTTGGCAGGAGACCTTTTTTTATTCTAACACATTTGTATTGTAAACCCTGGGCAAATCTATCAATGTTTTAGTGTAGGCCCCATATAAGGTTCCATTTCACAAATAGACATTTTTATATAGAGTTTAATGAAGTGTAAATGAATTTTAGAGTAGATAGAATCCGAGTTGAGAAATGTTTTATACATTGTTGGAAAGGTATGAAAATTTCCTTTACGATAAGGTATGTTGCGTAAATATGGCTATAGTGTGTCATGTGCAATTAGGACAACAAAAACAAAATTTGGGAAATTCGACTTTTTTGAAAAATTGACTTTTTTATTGCCGGTTCCATAAAATGGAATAGAATAGAGATATTTCCATGATTCTTTTTGTGTTTTGTAGAAGAAGTGTTACCAAATAAAAGTTTATTTAACATCTTTGCAATAAAATGTGACGTAATACTTGTTTTTTAGCAATGAATATAGCACTACTTGAAAATTGACTTTTTTCAGTATTTTGATCGCTACGATCTCATTTATGGCTAGGATATGGCGAGACATACCTTAAAATGTTGGGAACATTTTAAGCTTTCATTTAAGTTCAAAAAAAGCGAAAAAATCCCCGTGGAACTTTTTTTCCAGTGAGAAACTTTTGAAGTTTAGTAAAAAAATTGGCCATTTTGGTCTTAAGATAACGGTGTTGTTTGATATCGAAATTAGCCAAATTAGCACTTAAAACTTTTCTTAATACCTCGACTTTGTGAAAATGGAAAGAAATGATAATGCTTTGACGGCCAAAGTTTGCGAAAACTTAAAGGAAATGGGAGTATCTTTTTTGAAAAATTTTGCAATTTTTTGACAAAAAAAATATTTTTCATATTGAAAACGATGCCATTTTTAAACCGCCAAAGATATTCACGTGATTCCTTTTGTATTTTATGCACACATATGCTGGCATAATTTGTGTGAAGTATGAAGTTTATAGCTTTAAAATTGACGGAGTTATTTAAAAAACACTGAAAAAAACCAAGGCCAAATTTTCATATTTTAAAATTAAACAATTCATAACTCCTTAACAGTACACGATGGCATGGTACTTTATGCATAAGTTTTTTAGATCTTGTCAAGCTCTTTCTCTAGAGTCCTAAATCATGTAAATCGGTTGAGTAGATCAAAAGTTATGGCCCCCAGAAGCTTGGAGAAGTCAAAAGTGGTCAACTTTGACACCCTGTAGCTCACCCTGTATTAAAGATATGGACCAACAACAGCACTTTTCTGAAAGCCTATGTCCTCCTCTACAAATGTCTAGAACATTTTGTATGGCTAAAATCAACAGATAAAAAGTTGTAGACTTATTTCCAATTTTTTTGCCATTTGGCCCACTGTGCGACGTTTAGCATAAATATCTTCTCAGACAGCCAGGTAACCATGAAATCCCTGGAGAACGTATTTCTGAACACAAAAACCGCCCTCACCAGTCGCAGATCTCTCATCGACATGGCGGAACAGTTCAAAATTCACCTGTTCTGGGTGCCAGGCCACAGAGATATTTCAGGGAATTGTAAAGTGGACGAGCTTGCGAGACTAGGAATTTCCCTACACATTTCAGGGATACTGGAATCTGTGGATATGCCTTTAGCGACATGTAAGCTAAGTCTTCAGGACCAGGCCCGAGAAATGCCATTAGGTCTTCCGTGAAGCGATTTCTGCGGAACCCATACTGTCTGTCGCTAAGAAGGCCATTGGACTCTAAGTATCTAACACGATGACGGTTAACCATACTCTGCATAACCTTGGAGAGCGTAGAGCATATCGCAATTGGCCGGTAATTCACAGGGTTGTTCGCCCCACCTTTCTGGGGGATGGGCTGAAAGTTCGCGACCTTCCAACACGCTAGGAAAACACCCGCTCGGTAAGCAAGTTTGAAAAAGTTGCGAAGTGAATGAGCAATCGTCGAAGAACACTTACAAAGGACAAGTGTTGATATACCGTCCGGGCCCGGAGATTTATTAACGTCAAGATCCACAAGGACCCTTTTAACTCCACGTGTTCGAAAGAATATCTGAGGCATCGAACTAGGTAAACTATCAATCACGGGGTGTGGTTGATTGCTAAACGGCAAGGAAGAATTTCCTGCAAACATTCCAGCCAGTAGATAAGCCTTATCAACCGGGTCAGTGAATACCTGATCATCCTTAACAAGAGCTGGGATTGCCGATGGGTTGCACTTTACTCTTTTTACGAATGACCAAAAGCTCTTGCTTTCTCTCGGAGAAGCAATAACTTTGGCACGAAGACGCTGTTCGTAAAAAAAATTTTTCTTGTCTGAGTACTATGGCACCGCGAAGTTCTTGCCTTTTTGCGCAGCATTTCGGTATTGGTATTTTTGTTCAGACGCCAAGTCCTAAATGAGTTCTCTTTTGATCTGACAGCATCTCTGCATGCCCGGTTAAACCAAATTTTAGGTTCACGCGGGCCAAATTTTATATACTTCCACCATAGATCGAACGTGTTCTTTGAAAGACCTTTTCAAATATATAAGAGCTATATCAACTTATTACCCGATAAGTACCATACTTCTCATGGCTGTTAGAAGTCATACAAATCGAATAATAATTGCGCCCTCTAGAAGCTTAAAAAGTCAAATGGGGCGAATTTTATATACCTCCACCATAGAACGAATGTGTTCTTTGAAAGACTTTTTCAAATATATAAGAGCTATATCAACTTATTGACCAATAAGGACCATACTTGTCATGGCTGTTAGAAGTCATACAAATCGAATAATAAATGCGCCCTCTAAAGGCTCAAAAACTCAAATCGGGCGGTCGGTTTATATGGAAGCCATATCGGGTTATAGACCAATTTGGCACACAACTGGCATGGCTGCTGGAATTTATAACAAAATTTATGTAGAAAATTTCAGCCAAACTGGATAAAAATGACGACCTCTAGTGATTAAAATTAGTACCACATTTAAATAAATATTTTTTTTTGCTTTTTTCTTATTATTATTTATTAAAATAATTTAAACATAGGTCGTTTACACAAATAAAACCAATTGGAACATAAATTAATATAAAGTTGTATTTGCATAAACTCCCCAACAGATGGCAGCACTTATGGTTGCCATAACCAAATGTCTAGCCACACAAATATGGCTTTTTTGCAAAGTTCAATATTGAAAATATATCCCAGACCTTGACAATAAACTATGCATTGGATATGGGCAAACTTTTCTCATTGTTTTCATCTCCCCCTTGACTTTGTACCTTGGCATTTGTTGGGCTTTTCGCTTTTTTTATATTTTTTGTGTTATCGTTCATACTTCCACAACAGTTGGATCACACAAAAGTGACTGAACAAAAAACCATTAAAAACATTCATTAATGTTACATTAAAATGTAATAAAAGTTGCAGAGCAGCGTTACAATTGTACGATGCAGAACTTTCATGGACAACCATCGTCACACACAAAGGGAAGACGAGCTAATGACAGACAACATCAGGTCGTTAAAATGGAAATTCAAACCATATGTTGTCAGTTGTGTTTCAAAAGCAAAAACAAAAAAGAACAGAAACAGGAAAAACTCATTCAATATTTTCCACATGCAGAACCCTCTTTCACTCATTCATGCTTCAATCCCTTACATTTGTAAGTGAAAAGATGTATGAATAATGGAAAAATTCATCTGTTGAAGTTTACATCTCTATGTTATCTGAAAAAGGGATATGCCACATTATTGTGCATGCATACTGCAAAGGGTGTGGGGTTTTATTGTGTGTGATGGGCCATACCATGCATTGAATTGACGTTGATGTCTAAATATAAGGATTTGAGTGGTAATTTGATTGAAAGTGATTGATTTAATGGCAAAGACTTAAATTTTTTATGTACAGCAATTTTATTATATCGTAGATGTTTATCGCATATGGTTCTTGTCATTGTTGATTAAAGGTCATTGGGGTTCAAGGAGACCAAAGTTAAAGAGGTACATATTTGGTGGAATCTTCTTCTCAAAAATTGGCTAGTAAAATAAAGTTTTTATGAACAGCGCCACAGGCGTGTTATGTTGATTGTCGTAAAATTCTTAAACGATTTAGACATGTTCGTCTGAGTGTTGTATGGATGTGGGGATACTAAAGGTTGTTGTTGTAGATACATTTGCAAGTGGAGGTAGCTCCTATAGGTGAGCAAGAACGTTTCGCACGCTAGGCATACCGTTTGTAACACCCCGATACACCAATTAAAGTTCTATACTATTCGTGATTGTCTTCTCATTTTAAGCCCATATCCGTCCGTCAATCGAAAACTCGATTTCACTGGAACAAATAAGGATATTTGTTTCCAATATAGCACATTTGTATATGCTTCTAAGACTCAAGAAGTAAAATCGGGGGATCGTTTAATATGGAAGCTTAATGTCATGGGTAGGGCATGTGGGGAAGATGATGAGTTCTTGGACTATTTCAGTTGCCATTGCCCGGCTTTCGCGGGATTTTTTGTTTTTCGACATAATTTCATGTAAACTTTGCCCGTTAAAATTCAACTCAGGAACGGGGGAAAAATTCTCACAAAGAGAGCAAACTGATAACTGGCTTAGGTGCACTAATTCCAATAAGTCTGCTGATATCAGCAAACATTGTCGTCTGAAATTAAATTATAATTTGGAAAGTTTTGAGTAAATCCATTCAGAAGTTTTGAACTTCCAAGCAACAATTGAGGAGATTGCTATATATTGTATTAATAAAAAAATTTGCCAATTTTAGTCGTTAATTTTTTTTTTGTTTGGCTGATACGCGCTCCTCAGTAAGAATTGGAAAGAATCTCTCCGAACCATTTAATACCAAAAGAGGTTTCAGACAAGGAGACAGCCTATCGTGTGATCTCTTTAACATTCTGCTGGAGAAGATTATACGAGATGCAGATGTGAATAGATATGGCACAATAATCACAAGAGAACACAAGCTACTCGCCTATGCCGACGACATCGTTATCATAGGTCGGTCACCGGAAGTAGTAACTGCTGCCTTTGAAAGAACGAAAGAGAGTCAGTGAAAATGGGTCTGGCAGTAAATGGGGATAAGACGAAATGGATGGTTTCAACTCCCAAAAAGCCTTGCACAACCGAGCAAATAAAGAAAATGGAGAAAGTTGGGAACCACAACTTTGAGACAGTCAGTAACTTTATCTACCTCGGCACCGCCGTAACCGAAACGAATGACACCAGTTTTGAGATTAAGCGAAGAATAATACTGGCAAACAGATGCTACTTTGGACTAAGTAAGAAGTTTAGAAACAAGGCCACCTTTCGACAGACGAAGACTACACTTTACAAGACACTGATACTATCCGTGTTGTTATATGGTTCTGAAGCATCGATACTTGTGAAAGCAGACGAGGCAGTGATTGGAGTGTTTGAGAGAAAGATTCTTCGTAAAATATATGGACCAGTTTGCGTTAACGGAGAATATAGGCGACGTATGAACCACGATAGTTACACGCATACAAAATACAACGGCTGCGTTGGCTAGGTCATGTTGTCAGAATAGATGAAGAAGCTCCAGCAAAGAAGTCTTTTGAAGGCAAACATGGTGGTTCACGCAAACCGGGAAGACAAAAAGCCCGATGGAAAGATCAAGTTGTGGGAGACACCTCGAAACTTGGTGAGCGCAGAAGATCGAGATTTTAGAATGAGTGCAGAAGATCGAGGCGCTTGGAACGCTATTATATTAGTTATTTTGTTTGCTGTTATTTAAATTCAATCAAATATTAGCAAAATGTAAAAAATGGGAAAAAAATTACCTAATATGCAAGGGATTTTGGGTGTCCATAATTAAATTAAATTTTTATTTATTTCCATTGGAATTAAAAAAAAAATTTTTAAAATAAATTAAATTAAAACAAAACCCAAAATTAAAAAAAAAATAAGTTAAAACAAAAAACACAAAATTAAAAAAAAAAAATTGAAAAAAAGATAAAAAAAAATAAAAAAAAATTAATAAGTTAAATTAAAAAAAATTGTAATGTTAAAACAAAATAAATAAAATTGAAGAAAAAAACAAAAATAAATTGAAACCAATAAAAAAAAAATTATCAAAAAAAAAATAAAATTTGAAAAATTAAATTGGGAGAAATAAGTTTTTTTTCACAATTATTTTTTTAATTTTAATATTTATTAAATTCTTGATAATTTTTTTTATAATTTATTATATTCTTGATCGACATGATATTTTAAGTCGATCTAGCCATGTCCGTCCGTCCGTCTGTCTGTCGAAATCATGATAGCGGTTGAACGCGTAAAGCTACGGAACTTACGATTTAACTTTTTGACCTTACAAGCCGCAATTTTTGTTCGATTTGGCTGAAATTTTGCATATGGTGTTCTGTTATGACTTCCAACAAGTGTGCCAAGTACGGTTCAAATCAGTCTACAACCGGACATAGCTCCCATATAAACCGATCTCCCGATATTCTTGAGCCCTTACAAGCCGAAATTTTTGTTCGATTTGGCTGAAATTTTGCATGTAGTGTACCGTTAGGACTTCCAACAACTGTGCCAGGTACGGTCCAAATCGGTCTATAACCTGATACAGCTCCCATATAAACCGATTTTCCGATTTGATTTCTGAAGCACTGGAAACCGCAATTGTTATCCGATTTGGCTGAAGTTTTGCGTGTGACGTTCTGCTTTGACTTCCAACAACTGTACCACGTACGGTCTGAATCGGTCTATAACCTGATATAGCTCCCCTATAAACCGATCTCCCGATTTGACTTCTTAAACTTAAACAAGCCGCAATTTTTGTCCGATTTGGCTGAAATTTTGCATGCGGTGCCCTGCTATGACTTCCAACAACTATACCAAGTACGGTTCGATAAATAACCTGATATAGCTCTCATTTAACCGATCTTTCGATTTGACTTCTTGAGCCTCTGGAAGCCGTAATTTTTATCCGATTTGGCTAAAATTTTGCATGTGGTGTTCTGTTACGACTTCCAACAACTGTGCCAAATACGGTCCAAATTTGTCTATATATGATATAGCTCCCATATATGATATAGCTCGGTCTATATATGATATAGCTCCCATATATACCAGCCTCTCGATTATCCCTGTTCGGTTCCTAGAAGCTTTAATTTTTGCTGGTTCGCCAGAAGTTTGATATGTAGAATAAAATTATGCCATTCAACTAAATTTATTTTGTATACATTTTTAACAGGTGGTGGGTGGGGAGGCCACCGTAGCGCAGAGGTTAGCATGTCCGCCAAATCGATCTATAACCTGATATAGTTCCCATGTAAACCGATTTCTCGATCTTCCTTGTCCAATTCCTTTCAACTAAATTTATTTTGTATGAATTTTAGGCAGTATCGAAGTTGGTGGGTTTCTAAGATTCGGCCCGGTCGAAATTTAATTTTTTTTATATTTCTTTTTTAATTTTTATTTTAAATTTTTTTATTTTTTTTTTTAATTTTTTTTAAATTTTTTTGTTAAATTTTTTTGTTAAATTTTTTTGTAAAATTTTTTTTAAAATTGTTTTTTCAATTTTTTTTTTAATTTTTTTTAAATTTTTTTTTTTTCATTTCTATATCTTTTTTATTTTAACGTTTTTATTTTTATTAATTTATTAATTTATTTTTATTTATATTTATTTATTTTTTTATTTCTATTTTTTTAAATTATTTTTATTATTTTTACATTTTTTTATTATTTTTTATTTTTATGTGTTTAATTTATTTATTATTTATGATTTTATTTTTTTTTTCTTTCATTTCTTTTTTATTTAATTTTATTTTTTTATATTTACTTATTTATATTTCTTTATGTTCAATAATTTTTACTATTTTTTTTATTATTTTTTAATATTTTTATGTTTAATTTTCTAATTTGTATTTTTTTTTTTTACTTTTTCTATTATTTTGTGTCAGATTTTCTGATTTGTAGGTTTTTTAAAATTTTTATTTTTATTTTTTTATTTTCAAAATTTCTATTAATTTTTATTGATTTTGATTTATTTTTAATTTAATTTTATTTTTTAGTTTTATTTATGCTCTTTTAATTTAAATTTAAATATTATTTTTTTATTTAAATTATTTTATTTTTTTTTCTTATAATTTAAATTTTTTTTTAGTTTTTTTTTTATATTTCAATTTTTATTTTTATTTTTCTATATTTATTCTTATTTATATTTTTTTTTTAATATTTTTTTTATTATTTTTTTTTAATATTTTTTTATACATATTTTTTTTATTTTTTTTTTTGATTATTTTTTATTTATATTTTTATTTTTTTTTTGTATATTATTTATTAATTTTTTATTATGTTTTTGTTTATATTTTTCCTTTTTATTTTTATGTGTTTAATTAATTTATTTTTTTTTTTTATTTATATTTTTACTTTTATTTTTTTGTGATTAATGTATTTATTTTTTATCATTTTTTTATTTTTTTATTTCATTTCTTTTTTGTTTAATTTTATTTTTTTATATTTATTTATTTATATTTTTTGGTGTTAAATTTTTTTTAATTGTATTTTTTTACTTTTTTATTATTTTGTGTGTAGTTTTTTGATTTGTATGTTTTTTGCATTTTTATTTTTTATTTCATTATTTCATTTAATATTTAATTTTTATTGATTTTTTAATTTAATTTTTTTATGTTCTTTTAATTTATATTTTAATTTTTTTTTTATTTTTAATTTTTTCTTTGTATTTTAATTTTTTTATTATTATTTATTTATTTTCTTTTAATTTTAATTTGTTTAGTTTTTTTTTTTTAATTTTTCAATTTTTATTTTTATTTTTCCATTTTTTTAAATATTTTTTTATTTATATTTTTTATATTTCTTTTATTATTATTTTTTTTTTTTTGATTATTTTTTTATTTATTTTTTTTACTTTTTTGTGTATTATTTATTAATTTTTATTATTTTTGTATTTATATTTTTTCCTTTTTTTATGTGTTTAATTTATTTTTTTTTATTTATACTTTTTACTTTTATTTTTTTGTGTTTAATTAAATTATGTTTTATCATTTCTTTTTTCTTTAATTTTATTTTTTATATTTATTTATTTATATTTTTTGTGTTAAACTTTTTTACTAGTTTTTTTATTTTTTTTTAATATTTTTGTGTTTAATTTTCTTATTTGTATTTTGTTTTTACTTTTTTATTATTTTGTGTTTGATTTTCTGATTTGTATGTTTTTTTACAGTTTTATTTCTTTATTTTTATATTTGTGTTAATTTTTATTGATTTCGATTTATTTGTTAATTTAATTTTGCTTTTTTATTTTTGTTTATGTTCTTTTAATTTATATTTTATTTTTTTTATTTTTATTTATTTTCTTTTAATTTTATTTTGTAATTTTTTTAGTTTTTATTTTCTATTTTTCAATTTTTATTTTCAATTTTTTTTTTCAATTTTTATTTTGCCAATTTTTAGTTTTAAAATATTTATTTTTTTTAATATTTAGCTGATATTTTCTTTACAAATGCAAATAAAGTACAGCCAATTTAAAAATATCGTAAAACGATTGCAAAAGTTCAGGTTAACAATTTAAGTCCTAGCATCTTTCTTCTGTCTCTCTCTCTATCTCTCTTATCCCCCCATGCAATTCATGTTCCTTTCCATTTAAATGACTAAATTGCAGAAAAGCACGCACGTATCTAAATGAATATGTTCCCTTAGACATCAATCTATACAAGCGACGTCTGTCTGGCTGTCTATCCTTTGACGACCATTATCGTCGATGTGGCAAAACCAATAAACTCCGAACAAAAGAGTAACGTAGACAAACATAAACTCTAAAATGGAAATCCATAAAAATGTAATCTCGCAAAATCTACTTAGAGCAACACCAAAAATGCACAGCAACAGACATCCACTCCCATCCACCACCCCACTCAAGTCTGGCCCCCTGGCACAATAAAAGGTAAATTTCGATGGTTTTGGTTTTGCGTACTTGGCAAGCATATGCTGAGGCTGAAGGTCAATATTCCCCTGGTGCAGTGAGGGACAACTTACACCCTTGGGTAAAGAGAAAAAATTTATTTGGCTGCCATTTTAAGTCTTCTTT
Source organism: Stomoxys calcitrans (assembly GCF_963082655.1). Taxonomy (NCBI): domain Eukaryota; kingdom Metazoa; phylum Arthropoda; class Insecta; order Diptera; family Muscidae; genus Stomoxys; species Stomoxys calcitrans. Next base: position 128,669,476 of record NC_081555.1, read on the forward strand.
TTGTCTCTGGTAAATTTTGCGCTTAATCCACGCTAAAAGTAACAATTTACACGCATTGTAAATATTTAATAAAGTCTTAGACGACGTTCGGCCGTATGTGTATGTGTGTGGATGGTCCATGTGACCCCTCTTCATGCAAGGCAAACAATTTCCCCCTAACTCTGCATTTTTCTACCGACAGCTATTCGACCCCTTTTGCATTTTGTCTGCATTAAAGAGCCCAAAACAAATTCAATTGTTTGGTTTACCAAAAAACACGATTTTCTATGTGTAAGCCCAAAACTTCGACATATTTCAACACTTCTGTGATTAAATTCGAGTTTAGCCCTTATGCAGCATAAAGAGTGTATTTGGAGTGCAAACTCCACACCACAGACGGCTGACAATGAACGGAAAGAACAACCCTTGTGCACCCTCTCAACCACAAACAGGAATTTTTGTGGGTGTTTTTGGTAGAGGCAACTCATTGCGGGTCATATATTGGTGTTGGTGGTTAATTCGAATCATTAGTAAATCGTTTCCCAGAGGTATCGTTCAACGGCCAGTTTGGGTCAGTTTGCACATGTCTATGTGGTCATTTTATGGGCATGTAAATAACCATTCATCCCCTGTGCCAATATTCGCATTAAATACGAAATATTTTATTGATGTTAGATGCTGCAAATAATGTTCATAAAATAAAAGGAATTAAATGATACATGGGAAATGAACTGGAAAAAATGGTTCGATATTTTCAAAATAATTTAGAAATAAATGGCTTTTAGTTCCTTTGTCAATGCTCGGTTATCGCGTCTAACAGATACCGGAACCATATATGAACCAACTTTTTTTTTGCATGTAGAGCTCAAAACAAGCCGATTACTGGCTTAGTTGTATGTCCATAGTGGCATGGGGCTGATTAATGTGGGCTCCCGGATTAATGTGTGTCCGAGTAAAGCTAGGCGCTTGAAATTTTGCACAAATTCTTCTTATTAGTGTAGGTGGGTTGGGATTGTAAATGGCCCATATCGGTCCAGGTTTTTATATAGCTGCCATATAAACCGATCTGGGATCATGACTTCGACCTCTAGAGGGCGCAATTCTTATCCGATTTGTATGGCTAAATATGGTTGATATCGGTACCTAATCTGATATAGCTGCCATATAAAACGATCTGGTATCTTGATTTCTTGAGCCGCTAGAGGGCGCAATTCTTATCCGATTAGGTTGAAACTTTGTATAAAGTGTTTGGCTTTTTGGCTTGGTTTTTAAGCCTCCAGAGGGCGCAATTCTTATCTGATTTGTCTGAAATTTTGCACAAAGTGTTTTGTTATGACTTTCAAAAACTGTGCAAAGTATGGTTCAAATCGGTTCATAAACTTATATAGCTGTCATATAAACCGATTTTGGATCTTGGCTCTAGAGGGCGCAATTCTTATCCGATTTGGCTGAAATTTTCAATGAAGTGTTTTGTTATGACCTAAAATACTGTACTATGTAAGATTCAAACCGGTACATAACATGATATAGTTTGTGGCTCGTGACTTTTTAAGCCTCTAAAAGGCTTAATGCGACTTTTATTTTAATTTTATTTTGTATTCTATTAATTTTATTTTATTTCATTGTTTTCATTTTATTGTTTTCATTATTTTAATTATTGTTTATTATTTTAATTTTATACCTTAAATTGTTTAATGTTATTTTTTTTTTTAATTTTTTTATTCTTAATTTTATTTTTTTTAATGTTTTAATTTTTTTTTAAAAATCTATTAATTTTTTTTTAATTTTTATATTTTTTTTAATTTTTTTTTAAATTTTTATTTTTTTAAAAATTTTTAATTTTTTTTTCTTTAAATTTTAAATTTTTTTTAAAAATTTGTATTTTCTTTAATTTTTTTCTTTTATTTTTTTTTTTAATATTTTTTAACTTTTTAATCGTCAATCATTTTTATTCCAGATTTTATTTTTTTAAATGTTTTAATTTTTTTAAAATTGTTTTAACTTTTTTAAAATTGTTTTAATTTTTTTAAAAATCTTTTAATTTTTTCAAAAATCTTTAATCTTTAAATTTAAATTTTTATTTAAATTCTTAATTTTTTTTAAAAATTTTTGATTTTGTTTTTTTTTAATAATTATTTTTTTTTAATTTTTATTTTTTTTTTTTATTTTTTCTTTTATTTTTTTTATTTTTTGTTTTTTTTTTTGTAAATATTTTTTAACTTCTTAATCGACAATCATTTTTTTTTAATTTTTTTTTCTTTAATTTTTTTTAGTTTTTTTATTTTACCACTTAATTCCCCATGAAATTCCGCTAAGGAGCAGTGGATACTTCTCTCATATCAATTAGTGCAGTCTGATTAATTTTTAATTTTTTTTAACTTTTTATTTTTTTAAAAATTTTTAATTTTTTTTTAATTTTAATTTTTTTTTAAAAATTTCTATTTTCTTTAATTTTTTTCTTTTATTTTTTTTTAATATTTTTTAACTTCTTAATCGTCAATCATTTTTTTTCCAAATTTTATTTTTTTAAATGTTTTAATTTTTTTAAAATTGATTTAATTTTTTTAAAAATCTTTTAATTTTTTTAAAAATCTTTTTTATTTAAATTTTTATTTAAATTCTTGATTTTCTTTAAAAAATTTTGATATTGCTTTTTTTAATTTTTATTTTTTTTTTTAATAATTTTTTATTTTTATTTTTTTTTTTTTTTTTGTAAATATTTTTTAACTTCTTAATCGTCAATCGTTGTTTTTTAAATTTTTTTTCTTTAATTTTTTTAGATTTTATTTTACCACTTAATTTCCCATGAAATTCCGCTAAGGAGCAGGGGATACTTCTCTCATATCAATTAGTGCAGTCTGATTCAAGCTTTAAGCTCAATGATAAGGGTCCTCCTTTTTTATGCCGAGTCCGAACAGCATGTAGCAGAGCGACACCACTTTGGGGAAAAGGTTTTACATGGCTAAGTACTTCACAAATGTCGTCAGCATTAGGAGGGGATAACCATCGCCGAAGATGTTTCTGATGTTCACGCCGGGATTTGAACCCAGGCGTAAGGCGTCATAGGCGCATATGCTAACCTCTGTGCCACGGTGGCCTCGTTTTTTGGTTTTCCACATTTTAATATGGAATTATGCCAATGCCAAGTTTTTTTGACTTTTATTTCTCTTTTTCTTCAATTCTTTCATACTAATTTGAGTCTCACATTATGCCAATGTAATCTCTTGACATTTTCGAAGATGATTAAAGGCAAATAAAATTGATATGATTAATTCATTTTGCAAAATAAAAATTTCGATTTCATGTTAGTGATTCATCGCTCGAAAATAAACAATTTCAATATGAAGTAAGAAGTCGCATGATTAATTTGGATATTTGTTAATATCTCCAAGTTTTCATAATAAATAATTACCTTGCATCATTAATAAAAGCTATTGGCATAGAAATGGTTTACCTGTAATAAAGAGGAGAAAATAATAAAATTAATAATGCAAAATAAAAATAAAAATTTTATAGAAATCGCAAAAATTTAAGAAAATTTCATGTTAAAATGGTAGACAACAAAAATATGTTCACGACAAAAGTTTATACGTTTAAACGAAAAACAAAAACAGCAACAAACTGATTCTTAAATCCAAGCTTCTACAACAAACATGCAATTTTGTAACTAACCAAATATTTTTATTTTAAGATTTCCATTTCAAATGTTTATATTCTCATTAAACTCGATTTGCCAACAAATTGAGCAACACTAGAATACTCTTGGCTTCAAGTTTTGTGTGAATGTAGGCTTGCGTTTGTAAGTGAACAAATATTTTCATTTTGCTATAAGCAATTGTTTTTGTTTGTTTTCTTTAATTGAAAAATTTTGTTGGATAATTTATGATATTATGCAATCATTTAAATCTGTTTTTCTGCTTCTTTTTTTTTCTTCTCCTCTCTCTCTGAAACCATGTTGGTCGGCCAGGCCATTTAATTAATGGGCCTGCAGAAGTGGTAATGGCCAATTGAATTGGCGTTTGCTTGATAATGGAGACGGCAACTAGGGGAAAAAAATGCTGGTAGTCCGTCGTGGCGGTTTTGCGTTTTTTGGGGTAATCGGTGGTCGGTCAAAGCCCGAGCCAAAGATTTTTGTTTACTTTGGCGTTGGTGTGCCGGCGCTGGCGTTAATGTAACAGAAACACCAAATATTTTTTATAGTCTATGGAAACTCTAAGGAGGGGGAAGAGCATTTGTGCAGTCCAGCCAAACAAAAACGCAAATTTTGTTGGCATAAACAAATGACCAACTAACACCAAACTAGCAGAGGGTTATTTACCACCACAAGAAATAAAATTTTGCAAAATGAAAACAATTAAACGAATATTTAAAAAGACGTCATTATAAAACACTGGAGGATAAATGTGGGCAAAGCTTAATGTGTAAAACGCGTTGCAGACATTGAGTCATTTTTACTTTATAAATAAATTACGCTAAATAAAACAAAAATATCAAACCTTAAGGCAAAATAGTGATCAACAAAATCAAAAATTAAAGAATTAAACAAAAACTTATAAATACAAAGTAATCTGAAATCAATCAGAATTGTGCCCACCTCATGCAAAATTTCAGCCAAATGGGATAGGAATTGCGCCCTCTAGAGGCTCAAGAAGTCTAATCGGGAGATCGGTTTATATGGCGGCTATAGCAGGATATGGACTGATTTAGACCACACTTTAAATAGTTGTTGGATTTCGCAATAGAACACTTCATGCAAAATTTCGGCCAAATCGGATAAGAATTGCGCCCTCTAGAAGCTCAAGAAGTCAAAACCCAATATCGGTTTATTTGGCAGCTATATCAGGTTATGGACCGATTTGAACCATTCATACATAGCACAGTTGTTGGAAGTCATAACGAAACTCTTCATGCAAAATTTCAGCGAAATCGGATAGAAATTGCGCCCTCTAGAGGCCTCATGTTCACAATTGCACCCTCTAGAGGCTCAAGGCGGATATATCAGTTTAGACCATACTTGGCATAGTTGTTGGGAGTCTTGCCAGAAAACTTCAAGTAAAATTTCAGCCAAATTGGAAAAGAATTACGACCTTTAGAAGCTCTAGAAGTAAAGACCCAAGGTCGGTTTATATGGCGGCTATATCAGTTTATGGACTGATTTAGATTTTATTTGGCGCAGTTTTTGGGAGTCTTGCAAGAACACTGCATGCAAAATTTCAGCCAAATCGGAAAAGAATTACGATCCCTAGAAGCTCCAGAAGTAAAGACCCAAGGTTGGTTTATATGGCATCAGGTTATCAACCAATTTAGACTTAGTACAGCTGTTGGAAGTCATATTAAAACACCTTATGCAAAATTTGGCAATACGGGACTCAAATTTGAGGTATTTAAGTTTATTGACGGCAGCCCTCTGGCCTTTAGCGCCAAATCATCTGCCCTTTGATTCCCCCTTACTCCGTTATGGTCCGGCACCCAAATGATACGGATTTTGCCACCTTCAGAAAAGGCTTTAATCTGCTCCTACACTGCAAGACTGTTCGTGACCTTACCCTCCTGGTTGTTATTGCCCTTATGGCAATTTTACTGTCCCTTAAGATGTTAACACTCGACGTCATCGCGTTAGCATAACACCACCTCACGCAAACGATGCGGATTTTGCCACCTTCAGAGAAGGCGTTAATCTGCTCTTACACTGCAAGACTGTTCGTGACCTTACCCTCATGGTTGTTATTGCTCTTATGGCAATTTTACTGTCCGTTAAGATGTTCACAATCGACGTCCTCGCGTTAGCACCACACAACTTCACGCATTCCGTGATCCCGTATCGAAGCTAGAGGACCCACTCTGTCCTCAAGCTTTGATCCATCCGTGTAACATTATCTTCCAAATGATAATACCAGGGTTCCGTCAATCCAAGAGTGTGCCGCTGGCTGCAGTGCCTCGCACTAGACTTCAAGCTCAAACTCAGGTATCCGATCGGAAACCTCTCCCCATCATTCCATGTTTCCTATCGTCGCCTCGACTATACCGCGATGGTATACCATCCTCATTCATTCTCCCATCGCCTTAAGTATGATAGCAGCAGTGGCTGCCTCACACTTAATGTGTCTGTCAAAGGGTCGGATATCTAGAATAGTCTCCAGTTCTCTAGTGGACATGGTCCTCATCGCTCCATCTGTGACAAGACAACATTTTCTCTGAACCTATTGTATGGTCCTTATGTTGCACTTTTTCTCCATAGCAGTCTACCAAACTACTAAGGCGTATGTAAGTATTGGTCTTATCACGCTCCTGTAGAGCCAGTGGACTATCCTCGGATTCAGGCCCCATTTCGAATCTACATAGTGCCCAACACCTGTGAGCCTTATCAGTACGCTGCTGAATGTGACACTTCCAATTATGTTTCCTATCCAAGATCACTCCTAAGTATTTGACCTTGTCAGATATCGAAATCGTTTAATTGAAGAAACGTGGTGCGTCAAATTGGCCCACAGTTGTCTTCCTCGTGAACAGACAGATTTCAGTCTTCTCTGGGTTAACATTGAGACCTCTGGGTCTAACCCAGGCATATGCCATATGAAAGATCTTTTCAGCCCTTCTGCATAGCTCGTTCGGATCCTTACCCCTTAGAAGTATTATAATATCGTCTGCCTAGCAGACGGGCTCAAATCTCACCTCAGTCAGCATCCGCAATAGGATGCCATTATTGGGTTACATGAGAACCCACTTATAAGGCAGACTTTCAGCCACTTGTTAAGTGTTTGAATGTTACGTTCGTACTCTGGGTCATTTAGAACCATGTCCACGGCAACATGTCCTCTATAGCTGATTTGAAGGCCATTGAGATTGTTGTCCCAAAATTTCGATGTGAAATTCCTACTCTATTTTCAAATACCTTGAATTTGAGCCCTATATTGTCATAATAAGGCTATATGTCCGTTGCTGCTTTTAGGGTAAAACTCTCTGAAAGTTGCATCCATATTTCAAAGTAAGAGTCGTACTCTACTTGTAAAACCCTCGTTACCATGATGGGTGGTTTAAGGAAAAAGGATGTCTCCCAAATATTTGACTTCATATTTTTATGCCAAATTTGTTCTGACTTCCATTCGAGACGTTATATTGCCAGATCGCAGTAAATGCCGCTTTGGGTTGTTCAGTGCCAGGGCAGTCCTTCACACAATCTCCTTCTGATAATGATATATAAAGCGCACTATTTTCATAAAATGGTCATTTTAAACTATCTAAATATTGCAAGTTAGTCTAAGTCTATACGAACAGAGAAACATACAAAAAGATATTGATTTTTTATCTTAAAACATACGGGACCCATCACATAAAGTAAGAAAAAATACCGCACCCTCATTCGTTTACTTTTTTTAACTTTTTCATTTATTAAATGCATAGTTTGGCCATACAACTAGCTAATTTGACTCCTGTTAATGTTTACTTCAATGTTTAGATAAGTGCGTTGCCAAAGTTGTATTTAACCGTTGCCAACATATTAAACCGCAAACGTCATTGTCCATAGCTTCAGCTTAAGCTACTGGCTGACTAATCTTCATACCAAAGAACACCAACTAGGGCCCCACACACCGTATAACCGCACCCCATTAGTGACCTTTTTTAGCATACTTTTTCTCTCGCACATACCAGTCACCTCTCACACTCTCTCACCACTAATACTCCCAGCTATGACTTCGCTTTCACACATATAATGGATACTTAAGTAAAAAGCAACAACAATTTGCTGTGTTTTCTGCTTCTTTTTCCTTATTCTTATGGCTTAGAAGAAATTTCACATATATTCTTAACATCTCTGGAAAAATGTCTTTCGATAGATACCAATTTCTCTAAAACCCATTCAGCCGTTTGGCCGTCATATGTACAACAAACCCGCCTTTATAAAACCCTTGGTCGTTTTATAAAATTTTAGTATACCCTTTCTTTCGCACATACCAGTCACCTCTCGCTTTCTCACTATCGCCCACCTATGGCTTTGTATTTGTATAACGGATGCTTAAGTAAAATGCAACAACAATTTGCTGTGCTTTCTGTTTCTTCTTTTTTATTGAAAATTATTTCCTCATGGATTTTCTTTTCGGAAAATTAATTTTCATATTTATTCTACACATCTCTGAAAAATTTTTTTTGATTGATGTCAATTTCATTAAAATCCATTCAGTCGTTTGGCCGTAATATGTACCACAAGCTCGCTTTTATAAAACCCTTCTACTGCATGTAAACTGCAGTTATGCAAAAATTATACAAACAACAACAACAATAAAAAAAAATGCCTCGCATTCCAAAGACGAACTATGAGAAATTGCCTGACCTACACACAAAGGTCCTACACACATCATACCCCCACGACATCCTCATCTAAATAGTGATACTCTTTCTCTCGCACCATTTGTTTCTCTTACTCACATCAATAATACTGTGGTTAGAGTAAATGGTGGTGAGAGTAAGAGAAACAAATGGTGGTGTGAGAAAGAGAATCACTATTTAGGTGAGGGTGAGTGGGGGTATGATGTGTGTAGGGCCTTTGTGTGTAGGTCAAGCAATTCCTCATGGCTCGGCTTTGGCGTGCGAAGCATTTTTATTGTTGTTGTTGTTGTTTGTAAAATTTTTGCATAACTACAGTTTACATGCAGTAGATGGGTTTTATAAAAGCGAGCTTGTGGTACATATTACAGCGAAACGATTGAATGGATTTTAATGAAATTGCCATCAATCGAAAGATATTTTACCAGAGATGTAAAGAATATATATGAAAAATAATTTTTTCCGAAAAAAAATCCATGAGGAATTAATTTTCAATAAAAGAAGAAGAAAAAGTAAATTGTTGGTGCTCTTTACTTAAGCATCCGTTATTTGTGTGAATGTAAAGCCATGTCTTTGCATTCACACCCACAACGAATGCTTTAGAAAGAAACCAACAACAATTTGCTGTGTTTATGCTTATTCTTCTTTTAGAGCACATTAATTCCTCATTTTGGTGGCTTTTCTTAAAGGAAAATTAATTTTTATATATATTCTTCGCTTCTATGGAAAAATATTCTTTCGATTGATGCCAATTTCATTAAAATCAATTCAGCCATTTGGCCGTATATATTTTTTTTATATATATCTAAGTAAATTCTTGCAATTAATCCATGCAGGTTAAGAATTGCACCTCCAAGCTTTCAAAAAGTCAAATGAATAGATGAGTTGGACAATACATCGCATGCATGTTGAAGGTTATTATAAAAGTAAGTGTGCAAACTTGTGCCGTTTCAGCAGGGATTTTCAACGATCGGATGATTATTCTCAAAACATTTTAAAGAATGTAAGGTATGTAAAGTTGCTTTAATAGTTGCTGACTATTATAGCAACTTTACACAGTTTCGTGGAACAAAAACTTCCTGTATTGAAAAAATTGTTGTCCAAAAGATTGAAAACTTTGATACACAGATAAATAATTAAATTGCATGATATATTTTATATTCATATTTATTTTATATTATACATTAAATGGACAATAACTTGAGAGTGTATGGACATTAACTTGAAACCTATTTTTTTATTATTATTTTTTTGATTCTCTCTGGGCGACAATTACTTATTAAGACCACCGTAATTGTACCATAATCCCACAAACATAACAAACTTCATTATTGAAAAAAATGATACACAAAATATATGAGCATTACATTACGTGCATATATTTTGGCAAAGAGCTCCAAATAAAGGGGTGAAAAACAGGCCAACTTTAATGTTTGGTACATTATTGATATTCATGGGTTGTATTTGAAAAAAAAATATGTAATACTTTTGGTGATTGATGTTTTATATTGTGGGATTTCATGTACGATTTTTTGTTGTTGTTTTTTTTTGTGATAAATATTTTTTTATCTATTATTTTGATCATGATTTCATAATTTTGCCGGTTGCCTTTTGGTTAGTTTTTTGGTCAACTACAAAAAGAAATGTATTCAAGAGACATTGAATGTTATTATGCGTTGGTGTAAAATGGCCTGTAACGGGGTTTTGGCTGCAAAAAGTAACAAAGAAAAAAACACAAAAGAAATGTCTTTTTTTTGCGAGTTTTGGCAACCAAATTGGGTTTTAATTGATATATTTGATCATTTTTTGTGGTTGTTTGATGAAATAGGGTTACTATTTCTTCGATGACAAAGGCATAAAAGACATTCAATTAAAACTAAAATATAAAACGCTTGTAACACATATTGGGAGCCTCAATGACCCTCATTTCATTAGTTGACCATTACCAATTAGTGATGTAAAGAGTGTTGGTCCACATAATCATGAGTATGATCAAAGCAAATATGGCATTTTTGTTTTTGGGTCATTATGAAATAATTTAAAAAAATAGACCAGATATTAAGAAGAAAAAAGTTTGGTTATTGCTTGAGAAAGTTGTTGAGCTCGCCTTACAGATATCATCGAATAATGAATTTCGATGATATCATAATTACTTTATTCATAGGCTCTTTTTTCAAAATTGAGTTTTGTGATTAGGTTGTAATAAGTTGTCCATCCATCACTCGTATGTCTTGTGATTAATGATTGAATTGTCTAGCCTAATTGAGGTCATTTACACAAAAGCATAAAAGGCAAAAACATAACAATTACTGTAGGTAATTTTTGTAATGATATGTACATTATATGTAACTAATAAACAACTAAATTAATAATAAAAAATAAATAATAAAAAATAATAAAATATAAATAAATTATAACAAAATAAATATATTATAAAAAATAAATAAACAAATAATTAAAAATAAATAAACAATAAAGAATTATAAAAAAAATAAATAAGACAGAAATAAATTTTCTCATTCCTACCTACTTGAATAATAAAATAAATAAATAATAAACAAGTAAGAGCGTGCTGAGATCGGCCGGGTCGAATCTTATATACCTTCCACCATGGGTAGCATTTGTCGAGTTCATTGCACGATATCTCTTTTTAGGCAAACAAAGAATAACGAATAAGAACTGTTGTGGGGTTTGAGCTATATCAAGTTATAGTCCGATTCAGACCATAAATGAATGCTGAACATTGTAGAAGTCATTGTGTAATATTTCAGTTCATTCGGATAAGAATTGCGCCTTGTAGGGGCTCAAGAAGCAAAATCGGGAGATCGTTTTATATGGGAGCTGTATCAAGCTATTGATCGATTCAGACCATATTGGACATTGTTGAAAGTTATGAGATAAGACGTTGTACAAAGTTTCTGCCAAATGTGATGAGAATTGCGCCCTCTAGAGGTTGAAGAAGTCAAGGTCCCAGATCGGTTTATATGGCAGCTATACCAGATTATGAACCTATTGCAACCATACTTAACACAGTTGTTGGAAATCAAAATAAAATACCTCGTTCCAAATTTCAGCCAAATCGGACGAGAATTGCGCCCTCTAGAGGTTCAAGAAGTCAAGATCCCAGATCGGTTTATATGGTAGCTATACCAAATTATGAACCGATTTGAACCACACTTAGCACATTTGTGTTACCAAAACACCACGTGCAAAATTACAGCCAAATCGGATAAGAATTGCGCCCTCTAGAGGGCGCAATCGGTTTATATGGCAGCTATATCAGGTTATGAACCGATTTGCGCCATACTAAGTACAATTCTTGGAAGACATAACAAAACACCTCACGCAAAATTTCAGCCAAATCGAATGAGAATTGCGCACTCTAGAGGCTCAAGAAGTCAAGATCCAAGAGCGGTTTATATGGCAGCTATACCAGGTTATGAAGCGATTTGCGCCATACTAAGTACAATTCTTAGAAGACATAACAAAACACCTCACGCAAAATTTCTGCCAAATCGGATGAGAATTGCGCCCTCCAGAGGCTCAAGAAGTCAAGATCCAAGAGCGGTTTATATGGCAGCTATATCAGGATATGAACCGATTTGAACTACACTTAGCATATTTGTTGGAAGTGTTACCAAAACACCACGTGCAAAATTTCAATCAAATCGGACGAGAATTGCGCCCTCTAGAGGCTCAAGACGTCAAGACGTAAGATCGATTTATATGGCAACTATATCAAAACATGGACCGATTTGGCCCATTTACAATCCCAACCGACCTTTATAGTATACCCCCATCCTATGGTGGAGGGTATAAAAATAAATCTTCTTATATATAAAAATCAAGTTGTGTTTGTTTGTTCCATATAGACTCAAAAACGGTTGAACCTTGATTATCTTGAAATTTTCACAGATAGTGTGGGTTGGGTTGGAAGGAAACAGGCCTATATATATTTTTGATATCGGAACCCTCCCCATTATGATAAATACACCACCCAAATCAAAAGTGGACCGATCAGAACAATAACAATCAAAGGAGAGGTATTGAAGATCTGAATGCGAATATTAAGTTTAAGTATGCATCGGGCATCCCAAACCCCAAAAATTCCCCCAAACAGACATATTGGACGTTCATGTCAATATGGGGCTTAAATGAAAGGTATTCGGGAGTAGATTACGAATATGGCATACAAAATTAGGTCCAAGTAATGGGAGGTCGCCCCACAACCATCATGACTTCATGGGACTCAATTTGTTTCTTGCGTAAAATCAAAAACGGCTGAACAGATTGTGTCGGTTGCACTGGAAGGAAATATAGGCTTTATATATTTTTTATATCGAAAGGGGGCGGACCCTCCCCCATGTGGCAAATACACCACCCAAAATCCAAAGTGGACCGATCGGAGCAATATGGGTATCAAATGAAAGGTATTGGAGAGTAGAATACGAATATGACATTTGTGGTCAAGATCAAACGCATACTAAAATCAGATTAAAGTGTAGAGGGTCACCCCACGCCACAAAAACCCTCAAATGGGCATATGTCCCATCATGAATCAAAAACTGCTGCACCGAGTTTCTTCAAATTTTCACAGATTATGTAGGTTTGTCTGGAAGGAAACATAGCCTATATAATTTTTAGACATCGATTGGAGGCGAACCATTCTCCTAAACCCAAAAATGCCACCCAAAACCAAAATGGACTGATGGGCATCAAATGAAAGGTATTGGAGACTAGAAAACGATATCATATTAAAATTTGATGATAAAAAACTCTCCCACACAGACATATTAAACGTTCATGTCAATATGGGCCTCAAATGAAAGGTATTTGGGAATACATTACGAATATGGCATAAAAAATTAGGTCCAAGTAATGGAAGGTCGCCGCACCCCCAAATACCTCCAAATGGGCATAACAGCTGACCATGGCTATATGGGACTCAAATGAAAGATATTTGGGAGTAGATAACGAATATGACATTAAAATTTGCGTTCATGTCTAGATGGCGCTATTCCTCCTTAATATACATCAAATAGGTGGCAATATGGGACTCAAAAGAAAGATTTTTGAGAGTAGAAAACGAATTCGATATCCATTTTGGAGCCAAGTGTGTGGGGTACGCGCTAAAGCAACCCCTAAACTGAACTTCATTGTCGACTATGACAATGTGGGACTCAAATCAACGGTATTTGGGGGTAAAGAACAGATTTGATATCTATTTTCAGGGCAAAGGGTAAGTGTGTAAAGCATTTTGCCATCTTGACCCGCAAAAAAAACCTTGCTCCCAGCTCATAACATCTACATTAAACATAAACTTGTCATATATTTCATTTCGCCATCGTAATATTCATTTAAGATTCTTACACAATTCTTCACCTGACGACTTTATTCAAAGTGAATGTGAAATGTGAGTAATACATAATACAAAACAATTTGAGTTAATTATTTTCATCTCTCACTCTCAAAATATTTGTTTGGTAATGTTTTTTAATTATTTTCTAACACGTAACACCAACGAACCAACCGACCAACTCCCCCATCGTGAGATGAGGAAGAAGAAGGTACATTTTCTTATGTTTTCAATACTAAATACCCCAAGTTTGGCAATATGATGAACACCTACTGGTGTTTTTTTTTTTGTTTTTCATCAAGCCCCAAGAGTTTGAGGAAATTAACATAAAACTGTAATAACACTTAGTTAAACAATAAATAAATTAATTAAACGGGGCAACACTGAAAACAATACAATGTTGATTTTAGAAAGTTTTACACAATTTTTTCCTATGATAATGATGTGAAAGAAAGAATACGAGAAATGCGAATGTTCCGCGATTCTCTGAGGAAAGTAAAATTAATATAAAATAGCATTCGCTTTATGAATGATGATAATGAAATTAACCAAAAGCAAAAACACCAGGAAGTCACCAGTTCGTTTGGAAAAAAAATTGGGAAGTCTTTAACACTTATAAGTTGTTTAAAATGTTGATTGTTTTAGATAAAGAATTGATCATTGGCGGTCAAATATAGAAATAATGAAAATCATTAAAAACTCTCCAAATTCTAAGAATTTTTATAGAGATTCTAGAAATTAGATTTCTTTTACAAGGTTCATGTTTAGTATTTTCAATCTAAAATCGGTGCGACCAGTGATAGCATGCGGGGAAGATGAAGGAGCATTTCCTATGTCATTGCCTTGCTTTTGCGGCTAACTGATAAAAAACAAACAAAATAAAAATAAACTAAAAATACAAATAAAAAATAAAAAATTACAAAATGAATATATAAAAAATGTAAAAAAAACAACAAAATAAAAATCAATAAAATGAAATTACAAAAATAAAAAAATGACGAAATGAATATACCCCATCCATGGTGATAGGTATAAAATTGAAAAATTAGATATAATAAAAAATAATATAAAAATTAAATAAAAAAAAAATACAAAACAAATAAAAAAAAATAAATAAAAACAAAAAAAAAATTAAATAAAAAGAATTACAAAATGAATATACCCCCATCCTTTAGTGGTGGGTATAAAATAAAAAAAAATAATTATATAAAAATTAAATAATAACAAAAAATAATAATTATATAAAAAATAAAATAAAAACAATAATTAAATAAAAAAAAAAAATAATAAATTAAATAAAAAAATATGTAAAAAAATATATGTATAAAAATAAAAAAATTTATTAAAATAAAAAATATGAATAAAAAAACACAAAAACAAAAATAACAAAATAGAAATGAAAAAAAAAAATAAAAATATAATAAAAATAAAAACAAAAAAAAAAAGAATAGGAAAATAAAAATAAAAATAAAATAGTAAAAAAGTAAATAAAAAATAAAAATAAAATAATAAAAAAAATTTATAAAAAATAAAAATAAAATAAAAAAAAAAATTTATAAAAAATAAAAATAAAATAATAAAATAAAATAAAAACAAAAAAAAAATAAAATAAAATAAAAAAATCCAAAATGAATATACCCCCATTCATTGGTGGTGGGTATAAAATTACAAAAAAAAAAAATAGAAACAATATAAACAAAAATATAAATATATAAAAATGATTAAAAAAATATAAAAAAACAGAGAAATAAAAAATGAAAATGACTATAATAATAATATAAAAAATAAACAAATAAAATTAATAAAAATAACAAAAAATAATAAAAAGAAAAAAATTAAAACAAAAAAAAAATGCCAAAATGAATACACCCCCTTTCTTTGGTGGTGGGTTCAAAATTACAAAAAAAAATTGAAATAATAAAAAAAGTAATATAAAAATAAATTATTTAAAAAAAAATTAAAGAGAAATAAAAAATAGAAAATAAAATAAAAAACAAAAAAAATTAATAAAAAAGTGACAAAATTGATATATGGGGTATATTGGTGGTAAGTATAAAGTGAAAAAAAATATTAGAAACAATAAAAAAATTATATATAAAAAAATAAATATATAAAAAAATAAATATATAAAAAATAATAATATAAAATATATATAAAAAAATAAGAAAAACCAAACAAAAAACAAAATAAAAAATAAATAAAACAATAAAACTAAGTAAAAAATAAAAAAAATAAATAAACCTAATAAAAATAAAAGCAAGCAAAAAAGACAAAAATAAAAACAATTAAAAAATAAAAAATAAATATAAAAATAAAAATAAAAAAAATAAATATATATAAAAAAATAAATAAAATAAATAAATTTAAAATAAATAAAATAAAAAATAAAAAAATACAAAGTGAAAGATGGGGGTATATCCTTTGGTGAAAGGTATAAAATTAAAAAAAAAATAAAAATTATAAAAAATAATAATATAAAATATAAACAAATAAAAAATATAAACGTATAAAATAAAATTAAAAAGTAAAAAAAAATGTTAAAAAAATAAATACAACATTAAAAAACAAATAAAAAATATGACAAAATGAATATACCCCACTCCTTTGGTGGTGCGCATAAAATAAAAAAAATGGAAATAATAAAGAAAATAATAATATAAAAAAAAAATTATATAAAAAAAAATAATATAAAAAAAAATAATATAAAAAAATACAAAAAAATATAAATTAATAAAAAAATGACAAAATTAATATACCCCAATCCTTTGGTAGTGGGTATAAAATAGAAACAATAAAAAAACAACAATAATATAAAAAATTAAATAACATAAAAAATAATAAACTAAATGAAAAAATAAAAATAAGAAAAGTATAAAAAAAAAAATTGGAAAGAAAAAACAAAAATAATAAAACAATAATAAAAATAATATAACAAATTAAAAAAAATATTAAATATAATATAAAAAGTAAAAAAAAAATAAAAATAATATGTAAAATATTATATATAAAAAGTTAAAAAAAAAAATATTAAAAATAAAAAAAAATTAACACAAAAAAAATAAAAAAACAAAAATAACAAAAAAATTAAAAAAAATAAAAATAAATAAAACAAAAAAAATAACAAAATGAATATAACCCCATCCTTTGGTGGTAAGATTAAAATTTAAAAGAATAAGAATAACAAAAAAAATAATATAAAAAAAAAACATAATTAAAAAATAAAAAATAAATAAAAAATACAAAAAAAAATAAAAATTGATAAAAAAAATAAAAATTAATAAAAAATTAAAGATAAAAATAATAAAAAAATTCAAAAAAAATACACACCCATCCTTTAGTGGCGGTGGGTATAAAATTAAAAAAATGGAAATAATTAAAATAAACAATAATAATATAAAAAGTAGTAACGGAAAAAAAACAGTAAAAAAAACAAAAAACAAATTAAAAACCAGAAAAAATAAAAAAAATAGAGTCATAATAAAAATAATAAGAAAAATTAAAAAAAAATGTTATAAATAAAAAAATATTTAAAAAATTAAAACAAAAAAAAATAACAAAAATTTAATAAAAAAAAAAATTTAATTAATAAAAATATATAAATATAAAAATAAAAAAATAAATAAAACAAAACAAAATAAATAAATAAAATAAATTTAAATTAAAAAAAAGAAATAAAATAAAATAGAATAAAATGAAATAAAAATAAAATGAAATCAATTATTAAAATAAATTAATAAAATAAAATAAATAAATAAAATGTAACAGTTGTTGGAAGTGATACCAAAACACCACGTACAAAATTTCATTCAAATCGGACGAGAATTGAGCCCTCTAAAGGTAAAAGAAGTCAAGACCCCAGATCGGTTTATATGGCAGTTATATCAGGTTATGAACCGATTTGAACCTTACTTATCGCAGTTGTTGGAAGTGATACCAACACACCACGTGCAAAATCATTCCAATCGGATAAGAATTGCGCCCTCTAGAGGTAAAAGAAGTTAAGACCCCAGATCGGTTTATATGGCAGCTATATCATAACATGGACCGATTTGGCCCATTTACAATACCAACCGACCTACACTAATAAAAAATATTTGTGCAAAATTTCAAGCGGCTAGCTTTACTCCTTCGAAAGTTTGCGTGCTTTCGACAGACAGACGGACGGACGGACATGGCTAGATCGACTTAAAATGACATGACGATCAAGAATATATATACTTTATGGGGTCTCAGACGCATATTTCGAAGTGTTACAAACAGAATGACGAAATTAGTATACCCCCATAGTTCATAGTTCATCTGAATAAATAAATACGCTGCAACAATTTACAAAAATTCCAAGAAGTGAAAACACAATTAGCACCGAAAAAATTAGTAAAAATCTAAATTTGGGGAATAAATAACAAAAACAAATAATTAAATTAAATAACATTAGTAAAGCTACGGGCAAAATATTAATATTTGAATACGATAGATAATGAATTTGTCTAAATATCTAATATTTGAAACTCTTTAAAATATTTCTATTATTTACGTTCGACTTATTTTCTGGCAGTTTTTTAGGACCATACCACAATACACGTGCAACTAATGACGCGGTGGTCTAATGATTATTGTCATTTCACTTTTTAAACAGTGATATATTTATTATCACCTCCTCAGAGCCAGAGATCATTATCGATCGTCATTAAATTTAGTTTTGTTGACGAGCCCTTAGGCTATACCATAAGGGTAGTATGAAGATTGTGAGCAAAAAAAGGGTGGGTGGGAAATTGAAATGAAAGATGTCGCAAAGCCCAAGAAATCTTTAGAGTAACTAATATAACCCTGATAGGGAAAATTGAAGAGGACGAACGAAAAGTTAAATGGATGAATGAAGCTGGCGGATCAACGTTAGAAATAAGTTTGTATTGGGTTGCCCAAAAAGTAATTGCGGATTTTTCATATAGTCGGCGTTGACAAATTTTTTCACAGCTTGTGACTCTGTAATTGCACTCTTTCTTCTGTCAGTTATCAGCTGTAACTTTTAGCTTGCTTTAGAAAAAAAGTGTAAAAAAAGTATATTTGATTAAAGTTCATTCTAAGTTTTATTAAAAATGCTTTTACTTTCTTTTAAAAAAATCCGCAATTACTTTTTGGGCAACCCAATATATGCTTACAAAGTAAACGAAATAAAAGCTTAATGGAATTTGTGTACAATCAGGAACACTTCGTTGTATATTATCCCCAATAATGTCAACTTTTTTTTAATAATTCCCACAAAAGCGTCCAAATAAAGCTGCTGGGTTTATACACGCTTTTAACACTTTGTAACACCTTAAAAATCCCCCTAGCCATTTTAAATATTCTTGCAATTATGCAAAAAAGCAACACGGCAGCCAACTAATTAATTTAAATCTGAATAAAATGAATTGCTAAATGTTTTTGGTTATTTTTTCACTTTGTTTGTTGGTGTTTGAAAAACAATATGGCCAACTCATGCCATGTATGGGTGAACAATAATAAAGAGCCATGTTATACAGCACAGAATGAACTTTTGTTTTTTTCAAATATTTGCTTAATATATGTGATTTTTTTTCTTATTTCATTTAGTATAGAAATGACGGCGAAAGTTAAAGTTTGTTTTTTTTTTTTTTTTGCTGCAGTCAGTAGCACTTTGGAAAAAAAAACTTCCATATTAGAAAGTATATGGTGGCGCAGTAGCTTAGCCATAGCCAAAAAGAATATTTGGAAAAAAAAATTGTTTTGTTTTGAAAATCGCATTCATTGAGGAAATACACTCTAAAGTATAGCCACCATTCTTTCGTTCGATGGTTTAATGCTTTAAACATTTCACTTTTTTTAAATTGACCGTAACAAATTAAAATTGCAATTTTTATGGGCATCGCAAAGCTAAGGAAATTATTTAGTATAACAAGTTTAAAAAGGAAATAAAGTTGCTTCATAACTTTGCCATTGCCGGTGAGCTCATCGGTAAGCGAAGCAAAATAAATAAAATAGGCCGCCTTCAGTGTGGGAAAATGCGTATCAAAAAAAAAAAAACAATAAAAAAAAATTATAACCCATTTAAAGTGAAACCCTTTTGTGGAAGATGTCACAGAATGTTTTGACATTTGAAATCCCATTAAAAGAAGTTTCTGTGGGATTAAAAACATTTAAGGGGAAAATTGTTTGCATGTCACATATCATAAGAGTTACGTTTTGCCATTTAAAACTGAACGTCACAATGAGGAAAAAAACAGAAATTTACACAAATGTGACATGTCAAAGTCAAATAGTCATTAAAAAAACATTCATAAAAACAAGTAAAAAGGCGTTAAGTTCGGCCGGGCCGAACTTTGGATACCCACCACCTCGGGTATATATGTAAACCACCTTTCATCAAAATTCGGTGAAAATTTCATATTTTATGACCCATATCAGTTATATCAAAACATGTTCCGATTTCGACCAAATACTAATAAGTACAGTAGCTATATCTAAAAATTAACCGATCTGAACCATATACGACACGGATGTTGAAAAGCCTAACATAAGTTACTATGTAAAATTTCAGTGAAATTGGATTATAAATGCGCTTTTTATGGGGCAAAGACTTTAAATCGAGAGATCGGTCAACATGGCAGCTATATTCAAATCTGGATCGATCTGGGCAAAATTGAAGAAGGACGTCGAAGAGCCTAACTAAACTCATTGTCTCAAATTTCAGCGACATCGGACAATAAATGCGTCTTTATGGCCCCAAAACCTAAAACCTAGATATCGGTCTATATGGCAGCTATATCTAAATTTGGACCGATCTGTGCGATATTGCAGATGTATGTCAAGGAGCTTAACTTAACTCACTGTCCCAAATTTCGGCGACATCGGACAATAAATGAGCATTTTATGGGCCCAAAACCTTAAATCAAGAAATCGGTCTATATAGCAGCTATATCCAAATCTGAACCGATCTGGGCCAAATTGAAGAAAGATGTCGAGGGGCCTTACGCAACTCACTGTCCCAAATTTCAGCAAAATCGGGTAATAAATGTGGCTTTTATGGGCCAAACACCATAAATCGGAGGATCGGTCTATATGGCAGCTATATCCAAATCTGAACCGATCTGGACTAAATTGACAAAGGATGTCGAAGGGCCTAACACAACTCACTGTCCCGAATTTCAGTGGAATCGGATAAAAGATGTGGCTTTTATGGCCCTAAATCGGAGGGTCGGTCTATATGGCAGCTATATCCAAATCTGAACCGATCTGAGCCAAATTGACGAAGGATGTCGAAGGGCCTAACAAAACTCACTGTCCCAAATTTCAGCAAAATCGGGTAATAAATGTGGCTTTTATGGGCCTAACACCATAAATCGGAGGATCGGTCTATATGGCAGCTATATCCAAATCTGAACCGATCTGGGTCAAATTGACAAAGGATGTCGAAGGGCCTAACACAACTCACTGTCCCGAATTTCAGTGGAATCGGATAAAAGATGTGGCTTTTATGGCCCTTAGACCCTAAATCGGAGGGTCGGTCTATATGGCAGCTATATCCAAATCTGGACCGATCTGAGCCAAATTGACGAAGGATGTCGAAGGGCCTAACAAAACTCACTGTCCCGAATTTCAGCAAAATCGGATAATAAATGTGGCTTTTATGGGCCTAAGACCCTAAATCGGCGGATCGGTCTATATGGGGGCTAAATGAAGATATAGTCCGATATAGCCCATCTTCGAACTTAACCTGCTTATGGACAAAAAAAGAATCTGTGCAAAATTTCAGCTCAATATCTCAATTTTTAAAGACTGTAGCGTGATTTCAACAGACAGACGGACAGACGGACGGACATGCCTAGATCGTCTTAGATTTTTACGCTGATCAAGAATATATATACTTTATAGGGTCGGAAATGGATATTTCGATGTGTTGCAAACGAAATGACAAAATGAATATACCCCCATCCTTCGGTGGTGGGTATAAAAATAAAAATCCATGGAAAAAAGAAAATAAAAACAAACAAGTAAAAACGTGCCAAGTTCGGCCGGGCCGAATCTTATATACCCTCCACCATGGATCGCATTTGTCGAGTTCTTTTCCCGGCATCTCTTCTTAGGCAAAAAAGGATATAAGAAAAGATTTGCTCTGCTATTAAGACTTGCGCCCTTTGGGGGCTCAAGAAGTAAAATAGACAAATCGATTTATATGGGAGCCGTATCGGGCTATAGACCGATTCAGACCGATTTTGGGGGCTCAAGAAGTAAAATAGAGAGATCGATTTATATGGGAGCTGTATCGGGCTATAGACCGATTCAGACCATAATAAACACGTATGTTGATGGTCATGAGAGAAGGCGTCGTACAATATTTCAGGCAAATCGGATAATAATTTCGACCTCTAGAGGCTCAAGAAGTCAAGATCCCAAATCGGTTTATATGGCTGCTATCTCAGGTTATAAACCGATTTGAACCTTATTTGACACAGTTGTTGAAAGTAAAAATAAAGTATGTCTTGCAAAATTTCAACCAAATCGGATAGGAATTGCGACCTCTAGAAGCTCAAGAAGTCAAGTCCCCAAATCTTTTTATATGACAGCTATATCGGGTTATGAACCGATTTGAACCATACTTGGAACAGTTGTTGGATATCGTAACAAAATACAACGTGCCAAAATTCATTCAAATCGCATAAGAATTGCGCCCTCTAGAGGCTCAAGAAGTCAAGACCCCAAATCTGTTTATATGACAGCTATATCAGGTTATGAACCGATTTGAACCATACTTAGCACAGTTGTTGGATATCATTAGAAAATACTTTGTGCAAAAATTCATTCAAATCGCATAAGAATTGCGCCCTCTAGAGGCTCAAGAAGTCAAGAACCAAGATCGGTTTATATGGCAGCTAATCAAAACATGGACCGATTTGAACCATACTCAGTTGTTGGAAGTCATAACAAAACACGTCAAGTAAAATTTCATTCCAATCGGATAAGAATTGCGCCCTCTAGAGGCTTAAGAAGTCAAGACCCCAGATCGGTTTATATGGCAGCTATATCAGGTTATGGACCGATTTGAACCACACCAAGCACAGTTGTTAAAAGTCATAACAAAACTCTTTATGCGAAATTTCAGCCAAATCGGATAGGAATTCTGTCCTATTGTGGCGCAAGAAGTCAAGATCCCATATCGGTTTATATGGCAGCTATATCAGGTTATGGACCGATTTGAACTATTCTTAGCACAGTTGTTGGAAGTCATAACAAAACACCTCATGCAACATTTCAGCTAAATCGGATAATAATTGCGCCCTCTAGTGGCTCAAGAAGTCCTGATTCAAGATCGGTTTACATAGCAGCTGTATCAGATTATGGACCGATATGAACCATATTTGGCACAGTTGTTGGAAGTCATAAAAAAATACTTCGTGCAAAAATTCATTTAAATCGCATAATAATTGCCTCCTCTAGTGGCTAAAGAAGTCAAGACCCCAGATCAGTTTATATGGAAGCTATATCAGGCTATAGACCGATTTGAACCATACTTGGCACAATTGTTGCAAGTCATAACAAAACACCTCATGCAAAATTTCAGCCATATCATATAAGAATTGCGCCCTCTAGTGGCTCAAGAAGTAAAGATCCAAGATCGGTTTATATGACAGCTATATCAAAATATGGACCGATTTGAACCACACCAGGCACAGGTGTTGAATATCATAACAAAACACGTCGTGCAAAATTTCAGTCAAATTGAACGAGAATTGCGCCCTCTAGAGGCTTAAGAAGTAAAGATCCAAGATCGGTTTATATAACAGTTATATCAAAACATGGACCGATTTAAAGCACACTTTGCACAGTTGTTGGAAGTGATACCAAAACACAACGTTCAAAATTTCAGTCAAATCGGATAAGAATTGCGCCCTCTAGAGGCTCAAGAAGTCAAGACCCAAGATCGGTTTATATGACAGCTATGTCAAAACATGGATCGATATGGCCCATTTACAATCCCAACCGACCTACACTAATACCAAGTATTTGTGCAAAATTTCAAGCGGCTAGCTTTACTCCTTCGAAAGTTAACGTGCTTTCGACAGACAGACGGACGGACATGACATAAAATGTCACGACGATCAAGAACATATATACAGACGAATATTGCGGGTAGTTACAAACAGAATGACGAAATTAGTATTCCCTTATCTAATGGCGGAGGGTATAAAAATTTTAAAAAAATTAAACAAAATTCTCTTTGTTGTCTATGGGCGTTCAGTGTCATGTGTTTTTGGTTGGCATTTACCCATATAAACTTAACTCCCGATATAATTCTTTAGAACTCTAGAGAGCATAATTCTTAGCGAATTGGGGTTTACGTTTTTTTCGATTTTTTTTTTTTTGATTTTTAGCATACATCCCAAGTATGGTCCTAATAAGGCAATAACCTCATGCATATCCCACAAAAACTAATCTCTCGATTTTATTTGTGGGCTACCCAAAAGCACTATTCTTATACGATTTAGTTGAAATAATATACATCAATTGTGACTTGTAGCATCAATATCAGGTCGTACCGCTTTGAAGCGTTCCTTAATGGAATCTTCGCAGGAAATTTTGAATTTTCCTTGTATTTGCCTCTAAATGTAACATGGCACTCAAAAAAAAACTTTTCATATTGTTAGCCAAGCTTATGCAATTGCACCAAAAATAGGTTTATTGATAAACGAAATTTTTAAGATTTATTTTACTTATTGTTTCCAATAGGGACGTTAAAACCTCGTTTTGTTTTAATGTCAGCTGTCGGGTTTTTAATGCTTATTTCACCACCAAATCCATATTGGCAAACATTTTCTATAGAAATTTGCTTTGATAATAAAATGGTTGTTGATTTAAGTCATAATTTTATTTGATTTAAAAACCCATTACCAAGACTGAGTCCATAATAAGTGATGCCACTTCACCCGGGGCCATCAATAATGGTTGAATATTCTACGCCTAAGGCTAAAATGTTGTCAAAGATAAATGATTATTGTTTGCTTTTGTTGTTGTTGTAGTTTTTTTCTTGAAAATTTCTTTTCATGATTATACATAAAATTTTCCCCACTCCAAAAAAAACGACAAATTATTGTTTTTAATAAAACTAAGATTTGTTTAGGCGAAAGAAGAAAAAAAAACAACAAACTCGAGTCTCCAATGCTTAAGAGGCGAAAGTGTCTGCTTTATGGATGGTGGACTTTTGAGAGTTTGGAGTTTGAAGATTTGTGTTTTTTTCCTTCTTCATCTCCTTCTGTTGAAGGGGTTTTGTGTGTTGTGTGCTGTGTGTACGTGTAGTGTAACTAAATACAATACTTGAAAGTGACACTATTCACTCTCAGTCAAGAGGATTCAATGTGGCGCGGCGGCTGTCACCTCAAGACCAAGTAAAAATGAATGCTTTAAAATAAAAGCAAAGCCAACAATAACAAAATGCGAAATAATAAAATTAAATTACAAACATTTGATATTAATACTTTGTGTTGTACTTGAACAGGTAGGTAGGTAGGTAGGTAGGTAAGTATGTGCAGCAAGTCTGTCTGTCTCTCTGTCCGTCTCTCTGTCGTCTGTCCAATGAAGTGACAGTTGATGGTTAATAATTTCGGTTTGAAAGTTTTTGTGTTTTCCCTCATTCTGCTTATTGTCTGAATATTTTTTAGATAATACCTTCCCCTCTTTTAGTTTCGAGTGGTATTAACGCCTTCGAGTATTTAGTGGTTCAAAAGTTTAGTAATTTAATACTTGAGAGATCACTCGAGCAAGGGGCGTCAATGAAAGGACGTGTGAAAGTAATCGCTTTTATCGTGGGTGTTAAATTTATTTGAAGCTATTTTATAATTGATTAAACTTTGTTGGCCATATTTTGATGAGTTTTGAGTTATTGGTATAAACTGAATCTCAAAAACAAAAAACAACAACAAAAAACAAAACCAAAATAAAAAAAAACAACAAAAAACAAAAACAAAATAAAAACAAACTATAAAAATAAAGAATAAAATAATAAATAAAATTTTATATAAGCAAAAAAAAAGAATAAGAAACAAAATAAGCACAAAAAAAATAAATTAACAAAACAATATTTTATATAAGCAAAAAAAATAACAAAGAAAATAAAATAATTAAAAAAGTAAAAAAAAATAAATAAAAAAAACTAAATAAAATAGATAATACTAACTAAAAATTAAGAAATAAAACAATAAAAAAAACCAACAAAAACAAATAAAATTTATAAAAAAAACATATAATATCTATAATCATGTTATATATTCAATATTTAAAAAATAATAAACATAAAAGATAATAAAAATGTAATAAAAAACTAAAAATAATAAAAAAAAAATTTAAAATATTGGGTTGCCCAAAAAGTAATTGCGGATTTTTTAAAAGAAAGTAAATGCATTTTTAATAAAACTTAGAATGAACTTTAATCAAATATACCTTTTTTACACTTTTTTTCTAAAGCAAGTTAAAAGTAACAGCTGATAACTGACAGAAGAAAGAATGCAATTACAGAGTCACAAGTTGTGAAAAAATTTGTCAACGCCGACTATATGAAAAATCCGCAATTACTTTTAGGGCAACCCAATAATAAAAAATATTAAAAAATATTAAAAAAAATTAAAAAAAATAAAAAAATTAAAAAATCTATAGAAACAATTAAAAATAATACAAATATATAATACTGAAATTGAAAAATAAAAATATGAAATAAAGTTTAAAATATAAAAACATTTAATTAAAATTAATAAAAGAATTAAAAAAATTAAATTAAAATTAATAAAAGAAAAAAAATTTATTAAAATAATATAATAATATAAAAAAATATTAAAAAACAATAAAATAAAAATCTAAACAAAAAATAAAAAAATAACAAAAATAATAAATATAATAAAATATAATAAAAATATAAAAAAAACCATAAAAATTTAACAATAAAAAAATTAATTAAAAAAATAAAAAAGTAATAAAAAAAATATAATGTAACAATAACAAAAAATTAACAAAAAAAAAATAAAAATTATAGATATTAAATAAAAAATTAAAAAAAATATTTAATATAAAAAAATATTTAATATAAAAATATATAAAATAAATAAAAATATTGAATATAAAACAAAATAAAATAAAAACAAAAAAAAATACAACATAAAAAAATGGCAAATAAAGAAAACAAAAAAAATACAACATAAAAAATGGCAAATAAAGAAAACAAAAAATAGAACACAAATAATAAAACAAAAAAATTAAAAGTAATAAAAAATAAAAAAAAATTAGACAAATAATACAAAAAAAAATTAATCAAATATAAAACATAAAACAAAAAAAACATAATTAAAAATATACAAAAAATTAATATAATAAAATAAATAAATAAATAATAATTAAATAAATAATAAAAAATAATTAAATTAAAAATTAAAAATATTTACTAAAAATAAAAAAAACAAAAAATATTAAAAATATGAATTAAAAAAATATTAAAAAAAAATTTAAAAAATAATTAAATTAAAATAAAAAAAAACAATAAAAATTAAAATAAAAAAAGCAAAAATTAAAAAAAAATAATAATAAATTAAAAAAAAAAAATAAAAATTAAAAAAAATAAAAATAAAAATTAAAAAATAATAAAAATTAAAATTAAAAAAAAAACAAAAATTAAAAAAAAAGTAAAACTATAATAAAAACACAATAAAAATTAAAATAAAAAAAGCAAAAATAAAAAAAAAATAAATTAAAAAAAAAATTAAAAAAAAACAAAAATTAAAAAACAAGTAAAACTATAATAAAAAATTTAAAAAATTAGACAAATAATACAAAAAAAAAATAAAACATAAAACGAAAAACATAACTAAAAAGTTGCAAAATAATACATAAAAACAAAAACATAATTAAAAATACACAAAAAATTTTCAAAAAATATATTAAAAAAAATATACAAAATTTAATTAAACAAAATTAAATAAAAAATACTTTAAAAAATTAACAATGAAAAAATTAAACAAATCCAAAAAAATATAAAAAATGAAAAACAATTTAAACAATTAAAAAAAATAAAATCTTAAAAAATAAAAAAATAAAAAAACTTTGAAACAAAAAACTTAAAAAAAAATAATAATTCTTAAAAATAGAACTTAATCTAAAAAATGTAAAAAAAAAAAATCCAGAAAAATAAAATAAATCTAAAAAAATAAAAAGAATAAATAAAACTGAACTAAAAAATAAAAAAATCCAAAATATAAAAAAATCAAAAAATGCAAAAATAAAAAAATCCAAAATATAAAAAAATCAAAAAAATGCAAAAATAAAAAAAATTAAATAATAAAAATTCTAAAAAAATTTACATCTAAAAATATTAAAAAATAAAATATCTAAAGAAATAAAAAATCTAAAAATCAAAAAAATCAAAAAAATCAAAAAATCCAATAAAATAAAAACAACTTAAAAAAATTAAAAAATAAAAAAAAAATTAAAAAAAATTAAAAAAAATTAAAAAAAAAAATAAAAAAAAACTTAAAAAATAAAAGAAATAAAAAAAATCTAAAATAATAAAAAATCCAAAAAATAAACAAATCTGACAAAATTAAAAGATAAATAAAAAGATTAAAAGAATATGGAAGCTATATCAGGTTATAGACCGATTTGGAGCGTACTTGGCACAGTCGTTGAGAGCCGTACGGGAACACAATGTACAAAATTTTAGCCAAATCGGATGAATATTTCAGCTTCCAGGGGCTCAAGAAATCAAATCGGGAGATCGATTTATATGGGAGCTATATCAGGTTATGGAGCGATTTGGACCGTACCTAGCACAGTAGTAGGAGGTCATAACAGAACACTATGTGCAAAATTTTAGCCAAATCGGACACAAATTTTGAATTCCAAGGTCTCAAGAAGTTAAATCGCGAAATCGGTTTATATAGGAGCTATATCCAGATCTGAACCGATATAACCCATTTGCAAACCCCAACGGCCTTCATCAATAGTAAGTATTTGTGCCAATTTTCATGCGGCTAGCGTGAGGTGTTCGACCGCTACCGTGATTTCGACAGACGGACGGACGGACATGGTTAGATCGAGCCAGAATGGAGAGACGGTCAAGAAGATGTAAGGTTTATGGGGTCTTGGATCAATATTTGGAAGTGCTACTTACTGAATGATTAGATTAGTATACACCCAGCCTATGGAGGTGAGTATGAAAACATAATAATACGCAATTTACAAAATATATAACAATTACAAAAAACTAAAAATATTACAAAAATTAGTTTAAAAAAATAAATTAAATATATTAAATAAAAAAATAAAAAAAAATTATTAAACACAAAAAAAAAAATTTATAATAAATCGAAAAAAGAAAAAAAAGTAAATTAAACTAAATAAAAAAATTAAAAAAATATATATAATGACGTGAAATTTGTTCGGGTCGAATCTTCTGTACCTATATTTGAATACCACTAAACCTACAGGTTATTATTGTCAAGTAGTTAACGTTGTTTAATTTTTGTCCGTTTTTAGCCAGAATAATTTTAGTTACTTACGATCAATCAATTATTTGGCAATCTCTGTAGCTTACCTAAAAAAGAAGAAAAAAAATATATTAGACAAGGATTTTTAAAACAGAAGTTTAAATTATTTTCAAAATTTTTTTCGAAAATCAGCTAAAGAATGCGGAATAGGTTTTACAAGTTAAATGTAGAAAACAATTATGACCTTCAACTAAATTTATTTTGTATAAATTTTTAGCAGAATCCATCGTGGTGGGTTCCTAAGATTCGGCCCGGCCGAATATTTGGGACATACTTAATTTTTGACTTCGGAGTTATTTCACTTTTTTGGGTTTTATTTCATTTTTGAAGTTGGAACTTATTTATATTTACGACCTAGTTCGGTAGGACTTATTTGATTGACAGTTATTAAATTGGGGATCATTGCGCATAGCCCAGGTTTTGTGTCGGCCGTGTGGGTCACTTTCCATTGAATTTCTCACGAGGTTAAACTTAACCATACTGGGATCGGATTATGCAAAATATCTGGATGCATAGCCTCCCTCCCTTTGTAGCAAGTTCTTGATCGGTTCCATTTTTGTACTGGTCTTCTCGCTAAACGCCACCCAGCGACTCCGCTTTTAGACTAAGGTAAACCGTAGCATTTTCCCAAAGTTGCGATTATAACAAGCCAGATTTTATTAGAATATACTTCATAAGAAAATTTAATTTCCTTTGCTTTTCATAGAATTTTAGCATTGGATTCATGTTCTGTAAATTTACAACGAATACTCATTCAACTTTATTTTCTTTTTGCAATAGCAGTACCTTCAAACCTACACCCTTATCCTATGTATAAACAATTAATTGTAGCCCAAATCAACTATTTCCCATGCCATGCATTTCGCTCTCCTTCTCTTTGGCAAAATTTCCAACTTCCTTGTACTCCTACAGTAGACTAAAAGACAGACGGACAAGAAAAAAAAAATGGACGGATGCATTCTGTTGTTTGCGTAAATTGAATATGATTAAAATGTAACGTCTTTTCACCACTTAAAACGTAACACAAACAACAACACACGCACACTCTCAGGCAACCATAATAATGAGGGGAATTCAAGAGAGTGAGAGAGAGAGAGAGAAAAGGCAAACATTTCAGCACAACAGCAGTCACCATTCATGACAAACGCCAGAAAAGGTATATTCACATCATTAAAACAACTACAAACAAAAAAAAAATATGCAACAATGAGAATCAAGAACAAGGAAGAGGAAAATAACTTGAGAAGAAACATGTTGATGGCAATGGTCGGTCGGTTGCATGGAAGATAGTTCAACTTCCATCATTTCAAGCAGCATCTGACACAGCTGCTGCAGCGGCGACGGCAGCGGCAGCTGACAATGCTTTAGCACCAGTAAAAGAGAAAATATCCAAAAGAATTTGTTGTGGTGGCTTTGAAAGCGAACGACCTTCACAGTCATTGGACCCAAGTAGCTTTACACGATGATTATGAAGATGATGATGAAGACGACAACAACAACATAATGGGGAAAAACGATGAAATGTTTTACAAAACAAAGAAACGCCAACATAATAGTGAAAGAAGTAGAAAACTTAAAAAAAAAAACACTTCAGACAAGGGGAAAAAGAGTATAACAGGAAAAGGAGCGGCGAAAATATCAAGATTTTTTCAGAAAAATTGCAACACTTACATACAAAGAAAAACAGCCACAAGAACAATAACATGAATAACACCGGAATGAAAACGGCAAAGAAGCAAAAAAAGAAGAGTCTCCCAAGAGTACCCCTATCAGTGTTAGGCCTCTTCGTAGCTTCTCTTGCCTTGGGAACAAACAAAACTCAAAAATGTGCTGGCAAAGCGATAGATCTGAAAGGGCATTGTTAAAGTTTTCCCCCCGTCTAGATGCCAATCAAATTTTCTGCTTTATTCTTTAGGGAGAGAGAGAGAGAGATGGAAGAAAGCAAAAACGAAAAACTTCATAAAACTTAAAATACGCAAATGTATATAAAAATAGCAAACAAGATGAAGGGAAGAAAAGAAAAACTACACTGTTATCATCAACAAATCCAATGTAGCACAGCCAGACGAAGAAATTGAACAACAAAATATACACGTGCACGAACACATACACACACACACACGTACATTGTACAAGCCAACTCGCATTCAATCGCCATAAATACAATGACGTTGATGATGATAATTGTCTTTTTTTCTCCGTTTATTTTCTTCCCTATTTATAAAATGGAATGAATTAATGAGGAAAGTGTGAACGGTAGGTTCAGAAAAGCAGTAATGGCAGACAACAAGGGAATGGGTAAGAAGAGATTGTGGTTCTCTATATCACAAAAACAAAGTTTGAAGCAAGTTGATGAATCAATTCAAGTAGGATTAAGTGATCGGTTTAAATGCACTCATAAATGAAGAGCCTGCTGATATGCAATAGCAAAAACTGTCTGCTGACTATGACTTTATAGTTACTTCTGCTGCTATATCAGCAACAGTTCTGCTGTTATAGCAAACAAATTAAATATATGACAAATTTTACTTGGAAAACCTAATTAGCAAAAATTTCTAGAAAATTACGAAAATTTCTATGAAATTTAAATTTCAAACAAAAATAAATAAAACCAAATATTGATGAAAATTTCTATAAAACTCCAATTTGGAGGAATCTTTTTTATCAAACTCTAGTTTGTTCGGATTAAAGTCGTATGTTAAAATAAAAAAAAATATCTTAATGATTTTGAAAGATTTTTTGTATTCTTAATTTTGTAGGATTCTGAAATATCGCCAATGTTTGTCCTCAGGGTTGAGTTATTAGATTTTGTAGGATTTTTAAATATCGCCAATGTTTGTCCTCAGGGTTGAGTTATTGCGAGTTGCGAGTGAGATAATTGTCTTGTTCTCCACGGAGTAATTTTACAACTGTGTAGTCCTCACAGTTGTGAATACAACACGGAGATTTTTCACATTTTAAAGTAGCTTGATAAACAAGTGAATTGTCTACCTCGCAATAACTCAACCCTGAGGACGAACGTCGGCAAGGATTTGAAATAAAGGAAAATCAAATTTTCAAAGCAATTTTTCTACGAGATACATTCTCTTTTTGTGACTTTTTTGTAAAAATCATTTTCGTTTATTTCCAAAAAAAAAAATTAACATATTGTTTAGTTTAGCATTTCTTTTTTAATTTTTTTTATAGACTTTTCCTATTATTTAAATATTTTTTATTTCATGCATCTTTTTAATGAATTTTTTTATTTTTTTTTTTACATATTTTGATGATTTTTTTATATTATTTTTGAGTTTTTATACATTCGATTTATTAATCAGCTTAGAACAATGTTTTTTTTTTTATTTCTTGCTTCTATTTCAAAACCAAACCACAAAAACACTGTAAAGAGTCTGAGCAATTGTGTTGAATTAAATGTATCATAGGCGGACTGCAATGATCGAAATTTCGTCCTTTGCCAGAGGGCTCATCAGATTGTGATGCCACTAAAATATTACATGCTTCCACCACACACTAATTATTGAGCAGTGCAATGGTAGAAGCATGCCTTTCAATCAAACTTTGGGTCTTATTATATTAGAAGAAAGAAATAAATAAGAAGAAATAAAGAATAAAAACTCAGTTTTTATTTCTTTCTTCTAATATAATAAGACCCAATGTTTCATTCGAAGGGCATGCTTCTACCGTTGCACTGCTCAATAATTAGTGTGTGGTGGAAGCATGTAATATTTTGGTGGCATCACAATCCGATGAGCCCTCTGACAAAGGCCGAAATCGCGATCATTGCAGTCCGCTGTTTAATCCAACAACAACCTGAAATTAGTTTTGTGACCAAACTAAGGAAGCTCAAAAGACGATATTTTTATATTTTTTTTAATAATTTTTTTTTATTTTTTATATATTTTCTTATTTTTATATTTTTTTATTTTTATATATTTTTCAATATTTTTTATTATTTATATATTTTATAATTTTCTATATTTTTTATTTTTTATACCTTTCTTATAAATTTTTTTTATTTTTTTAAATATTCTTTTATTTTAATATATTTTTGTTTTTTATATATTTTTTATTTTATATATATTTTTTTTATTATATATTATTTTATGTTGTATAACTTTTTACATATTTTTGGTTTTTTAACTTTTTTTATTTTTTATATTTTTTTTATTTTATATTAATATATATATTATTATTATATTATATTATTTTTTTTTCATTTTTTTTATATTTTTTATCTTTTATATAATTTTTATTTTTTATATATTTTTTATTTTTTATATTTTTTTTTATTTTTTATATTTTTTATATTTTTTTTATTTTTTATATTTTTTTATTTTTTATATTTTTTTTATTTTTTATATTTTTTTTATTTTTTATATTTTTTTTATTTTTTATATTTTTTTTTAATTTTTATATTTTTTATATTTTTTTTATTTTATATATATTTTTGTATTTTTTATATATATTTTTGTATTTTTTATATTATTTTGTTTTTTAATTTTCTCTTTCGAGACGAGCTCAATGATCGGAGATGCAAATGGAAAAGGAAAGCCAAAGATAGCAACACACACCAACCACTGTGGAACGCGTTTCGTCTTTGGTTAGAAGACTTTTAAATCATATTAGGTGTAATTGCTTCAAGGGCCGTGCAGTGGTATGCTGTATTTGAATCGTATTAATAGCGAAAACGCATCTATGACACAATTACCACATTAACCACGCTCGACAACCCTGTCTACTAGCTGTACTTTTTCCCAATGCATGTATTTTTTTTTATTTTATATATTTTTTTATTTATTAATATTATTTTATTTTTTATATATTTTATATATTTTTAAATTTTTAATTTAATTTTTTTTTTATATTTTTTTTTTTATTTTTATTTTTTATATAATTCTTTTTTATATAGTTTTTTATTTTTAAATTTTTTTTCTTTTTATATATTTTATTGTTTTAATTTTTTTTTATTTCTTTTATTTTTTATTCTTTTTGTATTTTTTTATTTTTAAAATTGGCAATTCCATTGCAACGGGTATTAAATTGTTACTTCAATCTCTTGGTTATTTATGTCTTTTTTATTTTTAGTTTTTTTATATTTGTTGTTTTTTTATATTTTTGAATTTTTGTATTTATTATATTTTTTATTTTTTTTTTTAAATTTCATATATTTTTTATAGATATGTTTTTTAAATTTTTGGATTTTTATATTTTTTGGTTTTTCATTATTTTTTTTAAATTTATATTTTTTTTTTTAAATTTTTTACATATTTTGAAAATTAAATTACTACTACCTTTAACTGAAGAAAACAAGATTTTTTACATGATAACTGCTATGTTATTCTTTTAAGAAGTTCAAAATTTAAGCAAATCATTTTTTAAAATTCATAGCTTTTAGAAAATCAAATTTCTACTACCTTTAACTCAAGAAAACAAGATTTTTTATATGATGACTTCTATGTAATTCTTTTAATAAGTTCAATTTTTACTAAAATTTAGGCACATCATTAGTCCTCATATGAACATAAAAATCCAGCAATCCATTTCCCCACCTTAAACTACCTCCCTCTTAATTTTTCACTAAACTCCCTCTACCTTTGAGGTGAGTAAAAAGAGTTTAACTTTTGAATTTGACTAATCGTCGTCGGTCGTTGCCGCCATCGTCATCATAATCATCAACCTGGGTTTCAGCACAGAACTGTTGTGGCGTTCAGGTTGACTGACTTTATGTGAATACTTTGACTTATTTTCATGAAGCTCAACATTCATCGTCAATATTTTCTTCATTCAGTTTTTGTTATAATGCGATTTTTTTTTCAACACTTTTTCGCCTGCATTTAAACTTTTGCAAAATGAGGAATTTTTTGCTCTTGCGTCAGTCAAAGAAAACAAAAAAAATATTTTTAGGTTTGTTATACAAACGGAGAAAAAAATTCTCAAATTAATACTAAAATAACAGAATAAGTAAGAAAACAAAAAAAGAAGTTTGCAAAACAAATATAAATAATTCCACGAAAGAAAGGCATAAATTTATGAAATCGCATTCATACTTATCAAAGTTGACTCGTCGTTGTCTTCTTTGGCCTTTTGTGTATTTCAGAAACATTGTTAAGGAAAACGTGAGCATTTAAGAGCATATATGAAGCAAAAAAGAAAAACAACATGGCCAGTCGAAAACAAAAATACTGGCTACCAAAACAACGAAATAATAATTGGATTTAACCTTAAAATATCACTGTCCACAAAGTGACAGTTTAAAGCACCACTCTACTTATGTTGTTCTTTTTGTGTGTGTGTGTGTGTGTGTTTTTTGGCAAGAGAAAGGCGGCTTTATAGCTGTCTGACATTAAAAGAACAAACCTGAATGGGCTTTGAATAGAACAAGTGGCATTCATAGCAACTCGCATCAGTGTCAACAGTAAGGGCAATAAACAGTTCGGTTATGAAAACTACTGACCCTGTGCTCCGGTTCTCAATGTTAAAGTCGTAAGATTTCTTTTTCATAGCAAATTAGGTTTAGGAAAATTTTACGAAAATTATACACTGTAAAACCAAAGATTTGGGGTTTAGAATTTTTTATTTTAATTTGAAGACTTACTTGCGCAAAATATAGACCTTTCAATCTTTTTCTTTAAAATTTTGCTAAATTTAGTTCAAATTCAAAGAAAAAATTGGTAGGTCAATATTTTGCGCATCATAACAGATATCCCAATCAAGGGGACATTCTTTGGTAGGACTTCGTAAGCACTTTCAAACAAGGTATTAACCACAAATGGGCTTTTCGCATCCCGAACAAATTTTGTAGAAGTCAATTTGAAGGCCCCGGGCATCCTAAGGCCATGAAATTTTGGTTGACGGAAAAAATTATTAATATAATGCAATGGCCACCTCGATCATCGGACTTTAATACTATTGAAACCCTTGGAAAAATCCACCGAGAAAAGTGCAAAACCAAAGAAAGTTTATTTGAAAGCCTAGAAAGCAATATCAACTGATATAAATATTAATTTAATACCTTCCCAATCAGTTCCCTTTTTAAATTTTTTATAAATTTTTTAATTTTTTTTAATTTTTTTTTACTATTTTTTTTATTATTTTTTATAATTTCTTTTACTATTTTTTATTATTTTTTTTTTGTTAATTTTATAATTTTTTTTTTAATTATTTAATATTTTTTAATTATTTCTTATAATTTTTTTTTTTTCAATTTAATTTTTTTCATTTTTTCAAATTTAAAATTTTTTTTTCCAATTTTTTCCAATTCTTGTTTTTTTTTTTAATTTTTAAGTATAGTAGGGTGGAGGGTATACTATTCTGGTCATTCCGCTTGTAATTTCTTTAAATATTGATCTGCGACCCCAAAAATTATATACATTCTTGATCGACTTGTCCGTCCTTAAGCCCTCGTGTCCGTCCGTCCGTCTGTGGAAATCACGATAGCGATAGAGATATTCACCACAGATACGTCTTATTGATGCAGGTCGTTGGGGATTGCAAATAGGCCATACCGGTTCAAATTTCGATATAGCTCCCATATAAAGTGGTCCTTCGGCCTGACTTCTCGAGCTCCTGGGAGTTTCCATTATTAACCAATTGGGCTGAAATTTTGCACAGATACTCCTTATTGATGTAGGTCGTTGGGGATTGCAAATGGGCCACATCGGTTCAGATTTGGATAAAGCTCTCAATAAAGGGGTCCTTCGTCTTGACTTCTTGAACTCCTAGAAGCTGCTATTATTAACCGACTGGCCTAAAATTATCAACATTGTGTTTTGTTACGACTTCCAACAATCGTGCCAAGTATGGTCTGAATCGGTCTATAACCTGATATAGCACCCATATAAACCGGTCTCCTGATTTGACATCTTGAGTACCGCATTTGTTATTGAGCTGACATTTTGTAGATATACCTCCCATATAAACCGATCTCCCGCTTTGCCATCTTGAGCCCCTAAAGGCCGTTGTTTTTATCCAATTGAGCTGGCATTTTGCACGTAGGGTTCTGTTATGACTTTCAACAATCGTGGTGAGAATAATCCAAATCGGTGCATAACCTGATATATCTGCTATTATAACCTGTATAAACCGTGTAATGTACGGTCCAAATCCTTTGTGTAAACATTTAGCAGAATCCATGGTGGTGGGTTCCCATGATTCGGCCCGGCCCAACATATCACACTTTTAGTAGCCGGATATTTCGGACCCTATAAAGTATATATGTAAAATTCTAAGACGAACTAGCCATGTCCGTCCGTCTGTCTGTTGAAATCACGCTACATTCTTAAAAACTAGAGATATTTTAGTGAAACTTTGCATAGATTCTTGTTTTGGCCATAAGCAGGTTAAGTTCGAAGAGGGGCTAAATCGGACTATATCTTGATATAGCCCCCATATAGACCGATCCGCCGATTTAAGGTCCTAGGCCCATAAAAGCCACATTTATTATCTGATTTTGCTGAAATTTTGAACAGTGAGTTATGTTAGGTCCTTCCACATCCCTCTTCAATTTGGACCCTCCCCCTTACACTGAATTTCAGAAACGCAAGATCTCGGAGATGTGTGGTACAATTTAAGCGAAATTTTGTAAACTATAAAACTCTTATAGTAAACTAAAACCAAAAATTTCATACCCAAATTTCGAATGGGGTACCTAGGAGGGCCGCCCCACATATTTATAGACCAACCCTGTCAATATGGAACTCAAATGAAAGGTTTTTGAGATTGAAAAACGAATCTGATATTCAAATATAGAGTCAAATATTTGGGGAGCCACCCCACCCCCCAAAACATGACTAAATCGGACATATTTATCGACCATGGCTATATGGGACTGAAAATAAAAGTTATTTGGGAGTATTTTGATATCCACTTTCGGGACCAAGTTTCTGGAGGTCCTCCCCTTCCTCAAAACACCCCCGAATGTGGAACCAAGTGTTTGGAGGGCGCCCCTCTCTCAAAACAACCCCCGAAGACGACAAACTTACCGACCATAGCAATATGTGGCTCATATGGGAGGTCTTTGGGAGTAGAACATGAATCTGATATCAACATACCATATCATATTTGCTGATGATTGCAATAAGGGCCTCAAATGAAAGGCATTTGAGATTAGAAAACGAATTCGATTTCCTTTTTTGGGGCCAAGTGTATGGGGGACGACTCATCCCATATATTCCCCTTAATACAAAGGCAATATGGGAGTCAAACAACTTATATTTGAGAGTAGAACACGACGCTACTATTACTTTTAAGGCTAAGTGTTTGGGAGACCACCCCACTCCCCCAAAACACCCCTAAATCGTACATATTTACCGACCATGGCAATATGGGTCACAAATGAAAGGTATTGGGGAGTAGAGCATGAAATTTCTTGGGTCCACCACTACCCCAAAACACCCCCCAAACAGGACCTATTTACTCTGGCCATGGCAATATGGGGCTCAAATAAAAGGAATTTGGTAGTAGAATACGAATCTGATATACAAATGTAGGACCAAGTGTTTGGGGAACGCCTCATTCCATAAACCAATGGCAATATGGAGTTTAAATAAGCGGTATTTGAGAGTAAACTACAATGCTGATAGTTTTTCAAGGCTAAGTATCTGGGGGATCACCCCACCTCCCAAAACACCCCGAAATCTGACATACATATGTACCGACCATGGCAATACTTCTTATTTAAATATTTTTGGTTAATATTATAATTTAATTTTTTATGTTATTATACTTTTTCAATTTTTTCAATTTTTTATATATTTTATTATATTTAATAACTATCTTTCTTAATTTTTTGTACGCATTTTTTATTTTTTATAATTTTTAATTACTTTTTTTTTAGATTTTATTTTTTTTTTATTTTTATATTTTATTTGTTTTTGAGTTGTTTTATATAAATATTTTTGTTTTGTATTGTTTATTAATTGTTTATTATTTTTATTATAGTTTAATTTTTTTGTATACCTATGTATAAAAATATTTTTAGTTTCTTAATTTCTATGGTATACCTTTTTTTTTTTGCCTCTAAAAAATATCTTCACTAAGGGTTTTTGCGCAATTTCCATTTTTCTAAAGCTACATTGACTCTCGTTATCAGTTTCCAATAATGCAAAAACTATAATGATAAGGCTTATCGAACCTTAATGTGCTTTATGAGAGAGTATGAGTGTCTGATTTTAGTTTTTGTTTTTTAGCTTTTCCACCAAAGCTTTCGATTGCAATTTCCCCCTTGTTTGTTGTTGTTGTTATTAAACGATATTAACAGGTTTGTTTTTGTGCAAATACGAACAGAAAACGGAAAGATAAACATGGAAGAAACTGAACGGTTGACCATGTCGCTTTTGCCGGTCGCTATACCTCTTGTCATAGACAAACCGGGGCTATTAAAGTTTCGAGAACACTATCACTTTTTTGCTGTGGCTGTATGTGTGTGTGCGTGTGTGTGGTGCCATTTTTATTGTCATTAGTGGTACTTTGTTGTTGGATTTTTTTAATATCTGGCAACTCTCCTTGCAAGACTATCTAATGGTTCTTTCTAAGCAGGTTTCTTTCTACATAGTTTAAGCAGTTGATTTTTTTTTCTTTTTTCAACCGAATGTGATTAATAGAAATGTTGTATTCATTGCGGTAGACGATAATAAATACACTCAGAGAATAATATTTATAAATATTTAAAGGTTTTAAAAACTGCGAGACAAGGTAAAAAACCAATTCGAAAAAGGGTAAGTGCAAAATAAGTGTTGAATTAGGTATTCATTAGGTTTTTATTGTCCTAGGCTATAAAATCGCAATTGTATTATAAAAAAAAATAATTAAAAATAAAAAAAGTCAATAAAC
Organism: Stomoxys calcitrans; assembly: GCF_963082655.1. NCBI lineage: Eukaryota > Metazoa > Arthropoda > Insecta > Diptera > Muscidae > Stomoxys > Stomoxys calcitrans. The sequence goes on from NC_081555.1 coordinate 128,709,502, forward strand.
AGACTAGATAGACAAAGTGTTTGAGCAATTTCTCAATTGCAAAATTTATGAGCCTCCGAATCCTATATGAGATTTGTGCTTGACTCCCAGGTATCTTTCCTTTAAATCGCATATTGCACCGATCGGTCTATATGGCCGTTTGGGGGGTTCCCCTAGTTACTTAGCTCGAAATTTGATTCTCTGATTTGTGTTTTTGGGTAACAATAATTAAGCAAATTATAGCCGAGTCCGAGCGGCGTACCGCTGAGCGACACATTTTTGGGAAGTAGTTTTTATATGGCAAAGAAGCTCACAAATGTCGCCAGCATCAAGAGGGGATAACCACCCCTGAAAAATTTTCTGATGTTCCTGCACAGGATTCGAACCCAGGCATTCAGCGTCATAGGTGGACATGCTAACCTCTGCGCTACGGTGGATAGAACTCTACGGTGGTTCAATAAAACCAATTTTTTCATTTTCCATTTTTCGAACATATTACAGATTGAAATCAGAAAAAAGCGTCTGAGACCCCATATAGTATATATATTCTTGATCATCATGACATTTTAAGTCGACAGACAGACAGACGGACGGACGGACATGGCTTAGCTTCTATAGGGCGCAATTATCATCCGATTTGGCCGAAATTTTGTACAACGGCTTCTCTCATGGCCTTCAACATACGTGCCTAAAATGGACTGAATCGATCAGTAGCTTGATACAGCTACAACGAATGAACTGAAATATTACACAATGACTTCTACAATGTTCAGCATTCATTTATGGCCCGAATCGGACTATAACTTGATATAGATCCAATTGCATAACAGTTCTTATTCAATATTCTTTGTTTGCCTAAAAAGAGACACCGCGCAAGGAACTCGACAAATGCGATCCATCGTGGAGGGTATACAAGATTCGGCCCGGCCAAACTTAGCACGCTTTTGCTTGTTTTTATATTTTTTTCCTCTTTTTATATTTTCTCATTTCCTAATTTCCTCGAGTGTACTTCAAAATTTTGATTATTTTCTGCGGCAATATGAAATCATAGTTTATCTAACTTCAGTCTTGCTCCAACTCGGGGCTCTCTTGTCACATAAAAAGCCAAAAACATAGGAGCCTATGGCCGTTGTTGTACAATAATTCTAACAGTTGTACTGTATGTATGTATGGGATGGCTTATCACTGTCACCGTATTAACTGTTAAAACTCTGTTGCATAGTTTTTGTTGTCTTGATATTCAAATCATGTCTGGACTAGGTATAATCTATGTGTGTGTGTGTATATGTGTTGTTGGTTTGTTGTTTTATTCCCCAAAGCTAGCAATGCCTACTCACTCACTTCTTGGGGTATGAAGACATTTTTAGGTACATGTGCGAGCGAGCATAGCCATAATCTATGCATGTATTTATCAAAGTTTATGGTTACATTTATGAATTTTCTTTTGCCTTGTCTGCCAACCATTTTTACCACAACCACTGCTTCGCACAATGACACTTAACTGTGTTTGAGGTCGATTCTTATCTAATTTCAATTAAATTTATTTATTCTTTTATGAGTAACTCACTTATCTCACACTCTCTCTCTCTGTTTCTCTGCCTGCGTTAATCTCACCACCCACCAATATTCTTTTACCATTTCCCCCTAAAAAACGAGAACTGTTGCTGCTTATTACGAAAACAAAAAAATTAACATGAAATACTTTAAGGCAACCAAAACGAAGCATAGCGAGCAACGTTTTATGAATTCAAAATTAGTTCCAAAAAACAAGAACAAATCGTGCTTATGAAACTATGACGCATTAATAGATAGAAATGTGTTGGCTTTTTATGCTAATTTAGCCATAATTATTTTATTGGTTTTTCACTTTTTTATTTTCACATTATAGTCTTGTTATGGTTTTATTGTTTGTTTGTCTTTCTGGAAAGTTTTGTCTCCATTTTATGTTGCAGGTACTTTCTTAGCCACATAAAAGAGAGTTAAAACAATACCATGGCGATATTAGTTTGAAAATCTATACGACAAAACTAGGCCATTTGAAATTATATGAAATAAAATAAACTAAAAAATAAAATAACAAATGGATCGACTAGAAAATAAAATAAAAATAGAGATCGGTGCTTTATCGTTGGGCCGAAAAACCCAAAACGGAAGATTGGTTTATATGGGAGCTATATCTAAACACGGAACGACTTGGCCCAGTTACAATCCCAAACGACCTACATACGCCTAACTTTATTCCTTCGAGAGTTGAGTTGCTTTCGAAATCAGGGCCGTTCTGGGCCGTATTGAACCAGGATGTCAAGAGGCCTAACATGCTGTGTAAAAACTTCTCCCGAAGGAGGTTTTACTCTGTGGCAATCCGTTCGGACTCGACTATAAAAAGGAGGCCCCTTATCATTGAGCTTAAACTTGAATCGAACAGCACTCACTGATATATGAGAAGTTTGCCCCTGTTCCTTATTCGAATGTTCATGGAAAGTTATTGCATACACATCGCAGCACTATTGATCCCTTCCCTTTATTACTTAATTTATTAATAGATGCTTCTGCGGTGCCAATAGGTCTTTCCGCGTAATTTTCCAATAAACATTTGTGCAGTAAAAACTTGTAGGAGAGTAATAACAGCTTTTACAAATGTTTGCTATTTATTTAATAAAAACAGCTGTTTTTCGAAAAAAAAAAATCTGTTCAATGCTGCAAATTGCTACTGGAGAAAACCCTCAAGCAGAAATTTGCAAGCTCTACATTACGAAACTCTCCAAAAAACACGACAGGGATGATAAATGTGGTTTTGAAAATGGTACAAAATATGAGTAAAACTGTTACTTTTACTGCCAAAAAGTACAAATTTTTGTTGCAGCTAAGTTTATGCAAAAATGCACTTTAAGTTGTTGTTGTTGTAATTACATTTCCATGTGAAGATAGCGATCCTCATCAAACACGTTCGGGTCCAAAGAACCAATCGCCGCGAGAACAGAGGGGTTATTTAAAGGCGCCAATAACTCGCCTTATCGCTTCATAACTCGCTATATCGAGCATTATAGGCACTCAGTATTTGTGCAAGAGCCGGTGCCGCCCGGCCTCTTACTGAAACTCTCAACTCGATACCGCTAATTGTCTGCGACTGCAGTTACAGCTACTCTGTATGGAGCATTCCACTGTCCGCTACCTGTGAACGCGTCCGGTAGCTCGTAGCCAAGCGTCTCGTGGCAGCAAAGAACACCACACAGATCGGAACTCAATGTTCCAGCTTGTGTGGTGCTCTCAGCTATCCCATGCCGGACGCACTTTATAGGGCGAATCCCTATTTTTATACCCTCCACCATAGGATGGGGGTATACTAATTTCGTCATTCCGTTTGTAGCACCTCGAAATATGGGTCTAAGACCCCATAATATTCCTGATCGTCATGACATTTTAAGTCGATCTAGCCATGTCCGTCTGTCGAAAGCAAGCTAACTCTGGAAGAAGAAAGCTAGGCGCTAGAAATTTTGCACAAATACTTCTTATTAATGTAGGTTGGTTGGAATTGTAAATGGGGCAAATCGGTCCATGTTTTAATATAGCTGCCATATAAACCGATCTTGGCTCTTGACTTCTTGAGCTCCTAGAAAGCGCAATACTTATCCTATTTGGCTGAAATTTTGCACGTAGTGTTTTGGTATCACTTCGGACAAATGTGCCAGATATGGTATAAATCGGTTGATTACCTGATACAACTGCCATACAAACCGACCTTGGGTCTTGACTTCTAGAGCTTCTAGAGGGCGCAATTCTTATCCAATTTGGCTGAAATATTGCATCAAGTGTTCTGGCATAACTCCTAACAACTGTGCCAAGTATAGTCTAAATCAGTCCATAAACTGATATAGCCGCCATATAAACCGATATCCCGATTAGACTTCTTAAGCCTCTAGAGGGCGCAATTCCTATCCGATTTTGCTGAAATTTAGCGTGACGTGTTTCGTTATGACTTCCAAAAACTGTGTTAAGTGTGGTTTAAATCGGTTCATAACCTGATATAGCTGCCATTTAAACCGATCTCAAAGTTTGACTTTTTGAGCCTCTGAAAGGCGCAATTATTACTCGATTTGCCTGAAATTTTGGAGGTGGTGTTTTCCTATGACTGGAGTTTTTCTATTTTAAAAAAAGTCATTCAAAGAACTTGATAAATGCGATCCATGGTGGAACGTATATAAGATTCGATCCGGCAGAACTTACAACGCTTTTACTTGTTTTTTTTTTTATTTTTAATAACATTTAACTTTCTAAAAGGTACACAATTGTTCGCGGGAGTCTTGTGGTACTTTCAAGCATTAAAAAGTATCAAAAAACGTACCAAAATATCAAGATTGTCATATCTGGTACGCGAACGACTTCCAATAAAAAATTGTTGTATTTCGGGCATAGTTCGAACTAATTTGTACCTTTTCGTACCTAAGTGTACGTATTTAAAAAAAAATATTGTCATACACAGGGCCTACAATCTACTTCAACTAACGTGGTAACACATTTTATTACTTTTGCGGTTTGGGTCAATCAGTTGGACACACAGCTCTAGTATATATGTAGACAAAGAGGAAAGTTTGTCTTAAAGTCTTTTGCTGTAAAATAGCTGTAAAACCTGTATCAAAAAAGTACGAAAGTATCAAGACTATCATCCCTGGTACGCGAACGACTTGCAGCATAAATTTGTGCACATTTGTTCAAATTTGCACAAATTTTTGAGTATACGAACCACTCTTAATATGCAAATTGCAAATTTGGAAATGCAAATTGCAAATTTGGAAATGCAAATTGCAAATTTGGAAATGCAAATTTTGTCCATGAACATTCCACTAAGGAACAGGGGCAAACTTCTCACATATCAATGAGTGCAGTCCGATTCAAGTTTTAAGCTCAATGATAAGGGGCCTCCTTTTTATAGCCGAGTCCGAACGGCGTGGCGCAGTGCGACACCTCTTTGGAGAGGAATTTTACATGGCATAGTCCCAGCATTAGGAGGGGAAACTCACCGTTGAAAACTTTTTTCTGATAGTCTCGTCAGGATTCGAATCCAGGCGTTCAGCGTCATAGGCGAACATGCTAACCTCTGCGCTAAGGTGGCCTCTCTTAATATCAAAATATTTTTCAATTTTAGCAGCTAATTCTTCTTTTACTACAGCGTTTTAAATTCAAAATTCATTTTGTCTCACCCAAAAATCATTAACTTAAAAATCAAAAATATCCACTCACTTCTTGCACTCTAACCAATGCCTTTTCATTCCAGCTCTCTCATACACAACTATACTCTTGTATTTACATTTAAGGAGAGCGGCTCTCTGTGAGAGCAGCTCTCTTTGCAATTTAGGGATATCAGATTTAATGGGTTCATTGTTTATCATAGTTAATCGCACTTTTGCAAAAGTAGCACATTGTTACTCTTTAATGTTTGCATAGCACTCTTTCCTATAACACAGATGTTCTTAAATACAAGCATGCCATGCCACAATTGTCATCTTATCACTGAGCTATTTTCCCTTGGTAAACAAAAAAAAAAACTACCCACACACACACAAAACAACAACACACATAAAGAGATAACATTAAAGCAAAAAATTCTTATTACACAAACGGTAGGAATCTCAAAAATGTAGGTACCTATATAGCATTCAAAGCTGTTGTTACGTTTTCTGGCGGCGACGACGACGACAGACAGCAATGATAAGAAGTCAGTCAACCAAGTAATCATGGCAAGTTCCTACAGAGAGAACAATAATTACTTACAACACTAGCAACAGCAAGTCAGAAAATGTGAGCAAAATACCAAAATAAATATGAAAAACTTCAAAGTGGGCTGTGTTGAGTGTTAGTTAGAGACAAGAAGGCAAAAAAAAAAACAACTGTAATAGGTAAGTGGGCAACCCACCAAACATTGGCCACATGTAACAACCAGAAAACCACCCAATTGGTGGTATTGGTCATAATTTAAATACGTTGGCAAATTACAGAATTAATCAAAAATAATTATGATCTAATAATTAGTTATTCTGTCAGATTTCATAAGAGTGTGTGTGAGAGAGCAGAGAGGGTTATTGAGAGAGTACGATTTTAGTTATTTGGAAAACTACTACCAAATAACAGAGATATTTTTGTGCTCTCAAAATTGAACAGCAAATGCCAAGCTTATAGGTGCCGGTAATTATTTTATTTTTCTTCAAAGCAAGTAGCTCTTTACATTTACAGCAAAAAGAAATAAAGTAAAGAAAGGTACACATATTGGAAGCTACGACTGCCGAAACTCCATATAGGTGCATTTCACCATAGTTTCCTCCACGGGAAAGAAAATAATGCATATTTGGAAAATCGGCAATCGACACAAACTCCGGCCGTCACGGGGTAACTATGAGCACCACACAGACTGGTACTTTGAGCTCCGACTTGTGTGGTGTCCATCGTTGCCACGGGAAGCTTAGCTGAAAGCTTCCGGGTGCGTCCACAGGTTGCGGATGATGGAGCTCTGTTTTTATGTGGAGAAGCTGCAAATGCGGCCGCGGGCAATCAGCGATTTTTAAGAGGAAAGTCTCAGTGAGGGTTCTGGTGGCACTGGCTCTTAATTTAATACTGAGTGCCAATGATACTCGAGATGACAAGGCGAGTTATAGACCCACGCAAACGAAAAAACGACCATGATTTGCAGATCTGCAACAGGAATGTCCGAAGGTGCAGTATACGCGCTGGCGGATGTATTAAATAGAGAATAAAAAAATGCAAATTTTGCCCATGAGCATTCCACTGAGAAACAGGAGCAAACTTCTAACTTATCAATGAGTGCAGGCCGATTCAAGTTTAAGCTGAAAAGCTGCAAATACAAAAGATGACAGCGGCATACTCCATTCGACTAACCCAACTGCTTATTGAAAACACTCATTGTTTCGATGATATAAGGGCGCAGTGGCAAACCATTGCCCACTCTATGGAAAATGCCGCGAAATTAGTACTTGGGTACCGGAAGTCTCTCCCAAAAAAAAAAAAACAGGTACGACCTCCCTAAAAACCAGGTATGACCATAAGTGTCGAGATGCTACTGAAAGCAAGGATGCGGCATATAGAGCAAACTTGCAATCAGTATCGGGAGAAAAGGAAAGAGAAGGAACATCTATTCCGCAGGAAGAAAAAGGAAAAGTAAAGACGTGAGTGTGAGCGAATTGAGATGTACAGGAATCAGAATGAAATCCAGAAATTCTACCAAAGAGTTAAACATCAAACCGATGGCTTTGGAGCAGGCACATCCTCCTGCAGAGACAAAGAAGGAACTCTAGTAACATATCCAGCATGCTGAGGATATGGAAAGAACATTTTACCCAACTGCTAGTGTCCGACGTTGGCGGCGAAGAGGATATCGCAGAACCAATCAATGATGATGGTATAGAATGTTTACCTCCTAGTCAGAATGAGGTATAAGCAGCAGTGACCCGGCTGAAGAACAACAAGGCAGCAGGAGCCGACGAGTTACCGGCTGAACTATTTAAGACCGGAGGCTGACACGCTGAGGCGTATGCATCAGCTTATCTGTGCAATCTGACTAGAAGAACGCATATCCGATGATCCTACAAGGAGACAAGACAGAGGAATAAGTCTCCTCCCCATCGCATACAAGATACTCTCGAGCGTACTGTGTGAAAGATTAAAACCAAAATTCAATAAGGTAATTGGGCCCTATCAATGCGGCCAGATTTTCACACTGCGCCAAATCCTGGAAAAGTCCCGAGAAGAACAAATCAACACCTACCATCTCTTTGTTTACTACAAAGTCGCTTTCCATAACCCTTTACGTTCAAAGGTATTTCAAACCATGTCTGAGTTTGGTGTCCTTATAAAATTAATAAGACTGCAGGATGAAACATGCTGAGACGACGCCATTCCTAGTAAGAATAGGAAAGAATCACTCGGAACCATTTAATACCAAACGAGGTTTCAGACAAGGAGACAGCCTATTGTGTGATCTCTTTAATATCCTGCTGGAAAAGATTATACGAGATACAGATGTGAATAGATATGGCACCCTACTCGCAAGACAACAAATGCTACTCGCCTATGCCGACGACATCGACATCATAGGTCGGTCACCGGAAGTAGTAACTGCAGCCTTTGAAAGAATCGAAAGAGAGTCAGTGAAAATGGGTCTGGCAGTAAATGGAGATAAGACGAAATGGATGGTTTCAACTCCCAGAACGCCATGAACAACCGAGCAGATAAAGAAAATGGAGAAAGTTGGGAACCACAACTTTGAGATAGTCAGTAACTTTATCTACCTTGGCACCGCCGTAACCGAAACTTATGACACCAGTTTTGAGATTAAGCGAAGAATAATATTGGCAAACAGATGCTACTTTGGACTAAGTAAGCAGTTTAGAAAAAAGGCCACCTCTCGACAGACAAAGATTACACTATACAAGACACTGATACTACCCGTGTTGTTATATGGTTCTGAGGCATGGTTACTTGTGAAAGCAGATGAGGCAGTGCATGGAGTATTTGAGAGAAAGATTCTTCGTAAAATATATGGACCAGTTTGCGTTAATGTAGAATATAGGCGACGTATGAACCAAGAGCTACACGCATCAAAATACAACGGCTGCGTTGGCTAGGTCATTTTGTCAGAATGGACGAAGAAGCTCCAATGAAGAAATGTTTTGAAAGGCAAACACGGTGGTACACGCAAACCGGGAAGACCAAAAGCCCGATGCAAAGATAAAGAGGTGGGAGACACCTCGAAACTTGGTGTCAGAGATTTTGCAATGAGCGCAGAAGATCGAGGCGCTTGGAACGCTATTCAACGTTCGGCTAGTGGAACAAATGTTCTGTCATAGCCAATTAAAGTAAGGTAAGTAATCGAAGCAAATTGCAAGCAGCAGAATTCCGCTTACGGCATGTTCTTAAATACTTCTCATTTGTCTATACTCACAAGCGCCACAAACAAGTCTATGTTCGAACTTTAAATTCTTTATCTAAATATAGATAATTTATATATACTGCTACCTCAAGATAAGAGAAGCTATTTCGTCACATAGCAACTTTAATTTATGAGTAAAATAGACCAACATGGATTTGGCAAGTTTTCATCCCATAAATGACATTTGTGAGCATTATTAAACCATAGATTACTTCATTCACAGAATGAGAGAAATAATTCCAATACCACATAAGTGAAATTGGACTCTCTGTAGTAGTGGGAAGACAAATCGCCAGAGGTTAGTTTATTTATTACTTTTACTTTAAACGATTGAACCATGTTCTTGTTGAAGAAAAAATCTGATCAAAAAAAGAAAGAAAAATTGAAACCCAACTCTATACCCCTTACTTGCGGTTGAAGGATTTGTCTAATCTTGCACTTTTTTGCCTATTGTAAAGGAAAGTATTAAGCAGTCATACGATTTTTTTTTTGCTATCGTTTTACATTTTATGTTGGCTGTGGTGTGACCATATGAAAAACTTTTACCCGTGGGCATATTTCATCAAATCACTGTGACCACCGCCAACTCATGTATTTGTTAGCCATAATTATCTTTTGTTACGCTTATATGAGATTTCATAAATCCAATCTCAAAAGCGTTACATTTTTTTTCCTTAATAAATTTTACTTTTATTCTAAAATTTTTTCTTCTATTGTATTTAATTATTGGGTCGTCGTCGGTTTTGTGTATCGATCATTCAAACTAGCTGTGACGTTTTATGAATAGACATTTAATTGAAGGCTTTGCATTTGGTAAAGAACAAGCACAACAACAACAAAAATAACACAAAACAAAAACAAAAAAAAACGACAAATCTACGTAGGCCATGTGACTCATTCTAACGGAGCGGATTGAGTAAGTGAGTGAGTTTGGTATGGTGCTTTCAAATGAAATGAAATTTCCAACAACTGTCTTAGAATGACAGGCAACAAGGCTTTGGAAAAGTTTGAATTCAATTGACATTTGGAATGTGGCGCTAGCTCACCAATGCAAATCAAGGGGTTAGGTAAAGAATTTAGGAATTCTCTTTTAACTAAGAAAAAAATAAGTCTGGAATTGAGATCAAAACGAAATTCATGTAATGCCAGATATTATTAATTTAAACAATTAAATCGAGTTTCCTGGAATTTTTTTTTTCAAATCTAAATTCGTCCAAATTTGTTAATTTTTATTGAAAAAGTCACAAAAAATATAAACCCATTAATTTAGAGAATTGATTTTTTATTAAATTTTTGTTGATTTTTCTGATAAATAAATCCGTCAATATTTTATCGCTGCAGAAATTTTACCAAACTTTATTTTCATCAAAATTTTTTTCGAAATTGAATTCGGTTAAATTTTGCTTCAGACAAAGTAATTTTCTTGTCGTCTGCCTTAGTAGTACGAAGGCAACGTGGTTGATTTGATAAAAACTTAGGTAAACACACACACACACACACACACACGTGTATGCGCTTCTATGAGACAGACACAACAACGATTTGTTGATTTTGTATCAGTGTGTTGTATACTGAGGCGGCAGCCCTTGCCGATGAAGGACTCCATCGGGTCAATCCGGTACGTACAACCGATTGACAACGATTTGTGTGGTCAGTTCATGTAGTGGCAATGACTGATTTGACTGTGCAACATATCAGTTAAATCAGGTAAGAATTGCGCCCTCTAGAAGCTCAAGTAGCATACTCGGGAGATCGGTTTATATTAGAGCTATATCAGGTTTTAAAACCGATTCGCACCACACTTGGTATATTTGTTGAACGTGAAAGAAAACTAAATAGTACAAAATTCCAACCAAATCGGATAAGAGTTACGCTCTCTAAAGGCTCAAGAAGCATAATAGGGAGATCGGTTTATATGGGAGCTGTATCAAAACATGTACCAATATGGCCCATTTACTATATCAAACGAGTTATTCTAATAGCAAATATTTATGCAAATTTTTAAGAGCCTGGCTTTATTGCTGCGAAAGTAAACGTGCTTTCGACAGACAGACGGACGGACAAGGCTAGATCAACTTAAAATGTCATGAGGACCAAGAACATAAATATATACTATATAGGGTTTTAGACCAATATTTCGATGTGTTACAAACGGAATGACAAAGTTTCTATGGTTTCTATATCATATGGTGGAGGGTATAAAAATGAAAGTGAGGTGGAGGTTATTAAAATGAAATGTTCCGCATTGACTAAAAAGCAACTGAACCGATTTTCACATAACTATCACAGATGGTAGAGTGTGGCCCCCGGTGAAAATGAGGTGTCTATTTTTTCGATATCTAAAGGTGGGGATGGACCCCCACCCTTACCCTTAATTTTCAAAAACGCCGGATCTTGGAAATGGGTGCACCAATTTAAACGACATTTTGTATGCCCTCTTATGGTAATTGGGGTCATCGAACCCCAGGAAACGCCCCAACCCCAATCTCACCCAATCGGACATGTTTACCGATTGGGACAATATGGGTATCAAACAATAGGTATTTAAGAGTAGAGTACCAACTTGGTATACAAATTTGACCCCAGTTGTCCGGGGGCTCCCCCATTCCCAAAAACCGGCCAAAAATTACATATTTAACGATTTGGGCAATATGGGAGTCTGATGTAAATTTTAGCCTTATAGAGTCTGGGGATAAAGATGGCAAAATATCGATAGTGCCATCGATATCGATATCAATTTTTTTGGCTGAATATCGTTTAATATTTTTCGGATAGATACTGTCGCAAAAGTTAATTTTTTTAAACAACAAAAATAAAAATAAACAAAAATATGCAATCTTTAGACGCAATGTATCTTAAAGGATACATTCAGTGTCTATGTATCCTTTAAGATACATTGCGTCTATAGAGGGCCCAATTTTCTTCCGATTAGGCTAACATTTTGTACAATGATCTCACTCACTGACTTTATTAGCCTTGGTTTTATTTGGTCTGTGCATTGATATTGCTTTTATATAAATCAATCTCCTGATTTTTAGTTTTCCTTTTTGTTTTAAATAGAGGTGATGGGAAATTAACGATAGTATCGATACTATCGATATTTATTATTAAAGCTATCGAAAATATCGAATGTTTCGATTATCGATAGTTTGCCAGCTCTATCTGGGGGCCACCCCACAGTCTAAAACTGTCAACCGGCTTTATTTACCGATTGGGACAATATAGGGATCAAATAGAGGGTATTGGAAACTGTTTTTGTTGTTGTAGACACATCTTTATGTGGAGGTGGCGATCCTAGTCAAGCTCCTGCAGGTGAGCAAGCCCATTCTTGTGCAAAGGACCGATCGCCACGGAAACTGGGTTGCCATTTGTTATTTAAAGGCGCCACTAACTCGCCTTCTCATATCGAGAAACATAGGCACTCTGTATTTGTGCAAGAACCGGTGCGGTCCGACCTCTCACTGAGCCTCTCTGTTGTTGGTCCGCGACTGCCGTTGCAGCTACTCCGTATGGAGCATTCCACTATCCGCAAACTGTGGAAGCGCCCGGTAGCTCCCAGCTAAGCTTCTCGTGATAATGAACAACACCACACAGATCGGACCTTAATGTTCCAGCCTGTGTGGTGCCCAAAGCAATTTCGTGCCGGGTCATGTAAAAACTATGGTCTCATGGGGGCTGCTCCACCTCCAAGAAAAAACAAAAATACCCTAAACAGCCATGTATGTCCATCAATACAAAATGGATATCAAATGAACTGTCTTAGAGAAAATACCACGAATCTGGCATAAATATTTGGGGTCGCTGCACCCTGAAAAAGACCCCCACCAGGACATGTAGGCCGTTCGGCATAATATGGGATTTGAATGAATGGTCTTCGAACAATAGCATCTGGGTATGTCCTGCCCTTAAACAGAAGATGAATTTTGCGACAATAGTAAGAATGTGGTGTTATTTGGGACCAAGTGTCTAAGGTGTCTAAAGTGTCTAACCAACCCCAAGAAGTACATTTTGGCCGACCGGGATTAAGAACCTTTGAATCTTTGAAAATGTTTTGTAGAAGTGTTGTGATATAATTTTGAAAGTTACGATAAATGTGGATCAAGGGCTTGCACTAGACCATTCTTTGGTGATTATTCTACTGAAAAACTAGACACTGAATACAAAGTAAAACGACCATTTTGGTGTTGAGTTTATATTTTTGAAAAAAAAAAAAAAAAAACATTCAATGCTTGGTAGTGTTTTTTTTCTCGAATTCATTGCCACTCCATGAACTGACCACACAAATCGTTGTTGTACGTACCGGATTGACTTCTTCATTGACCTCCAACATACGTACCAAGTATGGCCTCAACCGGTCGAGAACTTGATATGCCTCCCATCATAAGTGTAGAAAGACCTCTGGGGGTGGTCTAAGCAACCCCAGAAAAGTTTTAACCCCCGTAGAATTTTGAAAAAATTTCATTATTTTCGACAAAATTTGCTTATTTAATTGCTATATAAAGGGCTTAATTGAAAATTATTTTTTGTAATTAAAAAATTAATTGATTCAATAATTTTTTAATTGAATATGACTTTTATTTTCAATTACAGTCGTCATTGCAATTTTTGCCATTTTCAAATAAAAAAATTAATTGATTCAATTAATTTTTTAATTGAATCTGAAATTTTCTTTCAATCACAATCGTAATTGAATATTTTGTAATCTTCAATTAACAAATTAATTGATTCGATCATAATTTTTGTAATCTCAAAAAATTTTCATATATTGTTCTTAAGTCAATTCAATTAAAGGCTATTTTATCCCATACAATATAAAGGGATGTAGATTTCACAAACCCATACGTCCCACATTTCGGCAAATCTATTGTAATACCAATACAGCCTGTTCTACTACCGATGCATTCCTTCATCGGCCAAAGGCTGCCGCCTCAGTGCACAAAATACTAGTATGACAAAAACAACAATCTATAGGGCACCCCTACCCGACACCCGAAAGTTTTTGCAGAATCCACGCGGGAGAGTTTTTTTATACGGATGCCCATGGATTTTTGCCCAAACAGCCCAAGTTCATGTTCCAGGAGGTAAACATCTGTGTACCAAATACAGAAATAAATTGGAATTAAAAAAAAAATTACAAACAAAATTTCGTAAAATTTGATTTTTATAAAAAATTTTTACACATTTGATTTTCAAAAAATTTGTTGATATTTTTCATCATTATGGAATTTCATACTAAAATTCGGTGAAATAGGAGTTTCATAGAAACTTATTCATTTATGCTCACTTATTATTCCTCTCCTTATCATCTAAAAAAACATCCCTGTTTTGTATATAACACCGGTAACTTAAAGACAAGTCTATCTTGTTTTTTTTTGTCAAAACAACCAAACAAGAAAAGAAAAAGTTCCAGAGACAAGGGAAAAAAACACGAAAATTCCTTTGCACAACAATTCGCCAGAGACTAGATGGCTTGAATATTTTCATGACCAAAAGAAAGTAAAAGAATCCACAGATGACAAGGACTGTGAAGTTGGCATGGCCTCTTATTAAGAAGCCACCAAATCAAGAGAAAGACAAAAGAAACCAAAAACCACACACACACACACACACAACTAGACTTACAAATGAAATTGAATTTATGTCTGTCACACATACACACCATTGCACACACACTCAACAAGGATAGCTTCTAGAAATTCGAGACAAGCTTTCAAAATCTCAAGCCAGGAATTGCACAGGGAAAAAAACAACGAAATATGGGAATATAACAAAGAAACAGAAACAATCATGCCACCATTCTATGACAAACGAACAATCAAGTCAAAAACATTTCATTTTCTAAGACCAACAATGTTCGACGCCATCACCGTCAAATTATAGCCACTAAAACAATAACAACACCAAGAAAATAAAAAGGAAAAAGCAGTCAGACAAAATTGTGAAGAAAAAAAAAGAAATACAACTTGAAAGAAGTCTTTTTTGGTTTTTTTTCTGGTTGTCCATCCATTGGGGATTTTTATTTCTGCTACATTTGTCTGTTCGTTTGCCTTTTTTTTTGTAAGAGGCGCAACATCAAGACCGGCTGTCTATTTTTCTTCATTTCTGATTTAAAGGCGGCTTTTGCCCGATAGAAACAAAATGTGGTGAATTTAGTCCGTCGTCTGCAGTAACATTGAAGACGAAGACAACGCGTTGTATAGTCCATTAGTCTGTATCATAAAAGTCCGTGCAAAACGAAAAAAGTATACAAAACTTGTTTGGACTTCTTTTCATGTGAAACTGGAAGAACCCAAAAATTGTAAATACCTACATATCTTTTATTATATTATTCGTTTATTTGTGTCTTTTTGCTTAAATTTTGAGATTTTTGGGTTTTTATGGGACTTTCCATTTGTGGCTCTTAAGGGAGGGAGTAGGTATTTGCAAAAGTATTTGATTTATCACTTGCCTTAAATGTTGGGTATACAAAAAAGCTAGAGATCAAATTTTAAAAATTACCCAACTGCCATATGAGAAGAAAAACTTTGTTTTCCTAACTAAAGTAATTTTCCCTAAAGGCTGGTACTATGTTCGATTTCACAGTTGAAAACACTTTTTTTCGCGATTATTTTTTTTGAAACACTACAACAATCTCAATGATAACATGATACTTCTATTTTACGATTAGTAAGGAGGAAATGACCTACTCAATGAAATCAGTAAGTTTTTTTGCTTCCAAATATATTATCTAAAAAAAGTAATCGCGAAAAAATATTGCGAAAAGCGAACGTAATACCAATCTTAATATAGTGCTTGAAATGTGAAGATGAGTTGAAACGTCTCGATAAAGAGATAGTCTTTGGATTGCCACGAAGAAACTTAAGAAATTAGGTTTGGTTCTCAGCTGATACGAAATGTTTAAAGGCGTTTTACTATTTAGTCAAAAATTATCAACATCTTTGTCGGTGAAATTTGGTTAAGAATGACATTCAGTCAAACATAGCAGGAGGGAAGATCAACTGATTGTCCCTGATCTAACTATTTTAGCAGCTGCTGCTAGATTCACAATTATTTAAATGTCTTGCTTCCTTAATCAGAGGTTTAGTTTCAATAATATTGCAAAATTGTCTATAGGAGCACATTTCCATTGACAACCTTTAACTTTTCAAATTATAAACTTTCAAATGTACACTCTCTTTGCTTGCAAGAAAAAGAATTTCAATTGAGGGAGAGAGAGAGAGAGAGAGATTTTAAACGAAAATCATACCACAACTCAATCAAAATTAATACTAACACACTGTGAATTCTCAAAAAAGCGTAAACAAGAGAGAGAGAGAGAGAGCCAAAGAATTAAAAAAACAACAACCTAGGGGATGCTAACGTTCAGATAAAAGGCAATTGCGGTAAAATAAATGAATAAGTTATAGGGCTTAAATAAAAGATTATATAGCTACAGTCATTATAGGGCTTCAATGAAAGGTAATTAAAAGCAGAGTACCTATGAATTTAAGTTTAAAATTAGTGGCCGGTCTAAACCCCAAAAAAAAAACCCAATCTTATATATAAACAAGCAAAACCAAGTTCAGCCGCGCCGAATCTTGGGAACCCACCACCATGGATTCTGATAAAAATTTATACAAATCCAAACAGCAAAAATTCAAGCTTCTAGGAACCGTATCAGGATGACCCGAAGACCGGTTTATAGGGGAGCTATATCAGCTTATAGAACGATTTGGGGCGTACAGTTTGGCACAGTTTTTGGAAGTCGTAACAGAACACCACATGCAAAATTTCAGCCAAATCGGACAAATATTTCGGTTTGTTAGGACCTAAGAAGTCAAACCGGGAGATCGGTTTATATGGACGCTATATAAGGTTATAGACCGATTTGGACGATACTTGGCACAGTTGTTGGAAGTTGTAACAAAACACCGCGTGCAAAATTTCTGCCAAATTGCGGCTTGTAAGGGCTCAAGAAGTCAAATCAGGAGATCTGTTTATATGGCAGCTATATCAGGTTCTTGACCGATTTGAATCGCACTTGGTACAGTTGCTGGAAGTGATAACAGAACACTATATGCAAAATTTCAGCCAAATCGGATAAAAATTGCGGCTTCCAAGGGCTCAAGAAATCAAATCGGGAGATCGGTTTATATAGGAGCCATATCTAAATCTGAACCGATATTGCCCATTTGCAATCGGCAACGACCTACATCAAATACAAGTATATGTGCAAAATCAAGCGGCTAGCTTTACGCGTTCGACCTCTATTGTGATGTCGACAGACGGACGGACGGGTATGGCTGGAACGCCTCAAAACGTCGAGAGAATCGAGAATATATATACTTTTGGGATCTTAGACGAATATTTCGAAGTGTTACGGAATGACTAAATTAGTATACCCCCATCCTATGGTGGTGGGTATAAACATGAATTTGTGTTTTGTTTTTCTGTTTGTTCCGTATAGACTCAAAAACGGCTGAACCGATTGCCTTGGAATTTTCTCATATTGTGTAGGTTGGTCTGGAAGGAAACATAGGCTATATATTTGTTTGATATCGAAAGGGGAGCGAACCCTCACCCTTACCCCTAGAGTACTACCTAAAAATAAAATTTTACCAATCAGGACAACATGGGACTCAAATGAAAGGTATTCAGGAGTAGAGTACGAATTTTATATGAAAAATTGGTTCCAAGGAACTGGGGGCCGCCTCAAACACAAAATCCCTTAAAATAGGTTTATTGGACGATCATGACAATATGGGAATTAAATGAAAGGTATTCGGGAGTAGATTGTGCATATAGGCAGGAGGAAGTAGCAGGCTTCATAATTTCTTGATATCGGAAGGGGACGGACCCTCCCCCGTTACCCAAAAAACACCACCCAAAATCCAAAGCGGACCGATAGGGACAATATGGGTATCAAATGAAAGGTATTGGAGAGTAGAAAGCAAATATGGTATAAAAATTGGTTTCAAGTACTCCTCCAAGCAGACAAATTTAAAGTTCATATAAATATGGGGCTAGATTAGGAATCAGGCATACAAAATCACTTTGAAGGTTTAAAGGTTTTTATTGTTGGGGTCGGGTGTCTCGGGGCCACCCAAAACCCGGCAAATGGATAGACCAATCACGACAATTTACGGCTCAAACAAAAGGTGTTTGAGAGAAAAAAATTAATTTGATATTCAATTGAAGAACCATGTGTTTGGCGGCCGCCCCACCGCAAAATACCTTCCTAATCGGACGTATTTACCGATCATTGCAATATGTGACTTATATAAAAGCGAGCTATTTGGAAGTAGAGTACGAAATTGACACTCATTTTGTGGACATTTGGGAGTGGACATTTGAACCGAGCAGAGGTAAAGTTCTCACACATTAATGAGTGCTTTTCGACTGAAGGTGGACTCTATGATAAGTCGTGCCGCAGTGCGACACATTATTAGGGAGAATTTACATGACCATGCATTGCTTGGTACCTCTCAAATTTCGCCGGCTTTAAGAGGAGATAACCAATGCTTTAAATTATTTTCGATGTTCTCGCTAGGATTCGAAGGCAGGCGTTCAGAGTCATAGGCGGACAGTGGCACGAATTCGATATCCACATTCAGGGCGAAGTGTCCCACCCCAAAAAGACATTAGAGATTTAAAGAAGGCGCAGCAGAACGGGCCCGGTTCGGGTAGTTGATTATATAGACCGATCATGGCAATATATGCTTAAATCATGATTTACTAAATAAGGATCGGCCGACATATATATTTTTTTTGAATTTTTGGCAATACAGTCGAATTTGACAATACCGTCGAATTTAGTTGTAGAGAAGTTTGACTGTACTTGCCATTCAGAATGTCAACTTGTTCTCTTTTTACATTCATTCTTTGTTTAGGTTTGCTTCTATTTGTATCATTTTTAATCGGCACATTTTGACATACTTATTGTTTATGGAGCCTTTCCACTTTCTGTTTTCGGAAAGTGACCTAACCTTCTTTTATTCAGCCATGGGCTTAAATGAAAGGTACTAAAGAGTAGAGTATAAATCTGACATAAAAAATTTCCTTTGGGAAAATCCCCATAACCAAAAACCTCCCAAACAGTTTAATAAATATATCAATCATGACCTATGAAGCCTTTAGAATGTTAAACCTTCTTATATTTCCAATGTAGTACTTAACAAAATTTTTACCGAATACATTTAAATTTTGCAAACTTTGAGTTTTAGATATAAACGTTGATCGATGAGGAATTAAAATAAATAACTTAAATGTGCAGGAGTCAGGCAGGAGTCTAAATCAATTTCTACATGTCAAGCATGACTAGAGACGTGAATGCAAAGTCAAATACTGTTGCAAGTTAATATTCTTTTATAATCATAGATTTAGGTATACTTTTGAATTGGTTTATGTTGTTAAAATAAAAAATGTTTCATGGGTTTAGGAATACTAAGTATAGGTAGGGTTAAGACAAAGCAGGGAAATTATAGGAAAAATATTTGAAATATGATTAAGAATTTTAAGATTTGCAAAACAGGACTTAATATCCACTAAATCATGCATCGAATATTTTTGAGAAAATTTCAGCAGAGAATAGTATTTTGATGATGTGATTAACTTTTCAGCTGTATCAACGCTTTTTAAAGAAGATGGCGATGATATATGCATATGCTTGTCTGAACCCTTTGAATAATTAAAAAATTTTAATCTAATTTCTAAATATGGGGTCATATAGTCTTCCCACTCCCAGAGAAATTTGTAAGTAAAACCAGCAAAAATGTTTGCTGAAACAACAGAAAGGTGACAATTTGGCTTGTAGACGAAGCCACCGAGGTGGAAATGTTCCTCATCAGTCAATATGATTTGGCGTCTTGCAAGTTTTTCATCATTTGTGTAGTGAATTTTAAAGATTTCAATGCGTTCTTGTATCGTTTATCGATCCATTTTGAATATCTTCAAAAATGACAGCAATCGAAATACCGGATAGTTCAAAATAACATCTCATGTTGGTAAATTCTTAATAATGGAGCAGAATAGGCACGTATCTAAATCTGATCCGATTCCCTCCAATTTCTGTGGCGTTTGTCTGTAGGCTAAACAAAGTCTGATGTAACAATTTTCAAGTAAACCCGACCAAAAATGCGATCTGTATTTTGTACACAAATTCACATGGGCAGAAAGATGGACCTACAAACATGGACAAACGCAGAGACAGACGAACATAGCAAAATCAAATAAGAATGCCTTTCGGGTGCCGATTGGTATACTTATAAATCTCTGCTCACTTTGGAATATACAGTTTGAGGTTGGAGTTTTTAGGAATAAAGTTGAAGAAGTTTACGTTGGAGCATTTCCTTTGTCATTGTCTTTCGACTACCTTTTTTAAGATCCTATTAAATATTAATTTAATTAATATATTGAAAAGTTCAATCATTTCATAATTGGACCCATTAAAAAAGTATTTGATAATTTAAACAATTTTTTTATTGGATCAATGGAAATGGAAATTAAATGGAAATTTCAAAAACTGTCAATCATTTTTTTAATTCAATATGCAATGTTTAAATACGAGGCCACCGTAGCGCAGAGGTTAGCATGTTCGCCTATGACGCTGAACGCCTGGGTTCCAATCCTGGCGAGACCATCAGAAAAAATTTTCAGCGGTGGTTTTCCCCTCCTAATGCTAGCAACATTTGTGGGGTACTATACCATGTAAAATGTCTCTCAAAAGAGGTGTCGCACTGCGGCAAGCCGTTCGGACTCGGCTATAAAAAGGAGGCCCCTTATCATTGTGCTTAAACTTGAATCGGATTGCACTCATTGATATGTGAGAAGTTTGCCCCTGTTCTTTAGTGGAATGTTCATAAGCAAAATTTGCAATGTTTAAATAGAAATTTTTTCAATCACATTTTCGAAAACTGCGATTGATATTATGATTTTCGTAATTGAAACAGTTTTAATTAAAAAATTTATTGGATCAAATAATTTCGTGATGGAATATTCCTAAATTCTAACACTTCTGCTTCTAGATGCTGCAAACATGAGAAGGCTCAAAATGACAAAAGCGGGAAATAGTTTTATTCGGTTTATATGGGAGCTTTTGGGTTGCCCAAAAAGTAATTGCGGATTTTTTAAAAGAAAGTAAAAGCATTTTTAATAAAACTTAGAATGAACTTTAATCAAATATACTTTTTTTACACTTTTTTTCTAAAGCAAGCTAAAAGTAACAGCTGATAACTGATAACTGACAGAAGAAAGAATGCAATTACAGAGTCACAAGCTGTGAAAAAATTTGTCAACGCCGACTATATGAAAAATCCGCAATTACTTTTTGGGCAACCCAATATAATAAACCGATTTGGACCATACTCGGCACGTTTCTAAGGTTTAAGTCAAGTCGAAAGACCACTTTATATGAAAGCTATATCGAAATCTGAACCGATATGGCCCGTTAGACAATTTTAGGTCCATTGTAGAACCAAAGTAGCGACAGACGAAGGCTTCTGGCCGGAATCGAACCCCTGCGCTCGTAATCCAAGCACGCTACCAACTCGGCTACAGGGGCGCGAATGGCCCAATATGGCCCATTTCCAAATTACTGAAAATTTCAAGGAGATAGCTTCACTCGTACGGCCACAGACGGACTGAGGAAACGCTGATTAGAATTTCGAGGTGTTACTAATATTATGACTAGAGGTGCTACTAACGGAATGACTGTAATGGTGGGTATAAAAAGTTATCTTAGTATTTTGGATGCCACGACCATGGACGAGTATAAATTGTTTGAAACATTTCCCGCTTAAGTACGATGAACTAAAACCTATGCCTTGTGATGGACTAAAGCCTATGCCTGCTGATGAACTAAAGCCTATGTCGATCATATTCATGTACAATTTCTCAATTCGGTTTCTATACGCTACTACAGTAAACACCAGTGTAGGTGAATATGCTTTCACACCTAATCCAAAGGTATTTATTGGCCAGCACTAAACATAAGGAAATTTTATATACTTAAGAAAATTATTTTTGAAGCTATACTGATGGAATTTCCCGTGGAAAATCCCCAGTTTTAACTGTTATCCCCATCAAAATGCCCGTACCCCAAATGAGAAAAAATTTTCCCCAATCACGAAAAAATCCCTTGTTTTGGGAAATTTCCTCTAATCTGGCATCACTGCTTATAGGTTCTTTGGATTCGAGATGTTTTTGACCATAGATATGACCAAAAAATAAGGCTGCCTTTGCCACTACTTTGAAATCACCAAATTAAAATAAAGGATTTTATTTAGTTCCCTCTTTTGCACAATCATAATCTCTACAAAACCAGTGTATTGGTCACAGGTAAATTTTCAAGATACAAATCAACAATTTTCCCATTAAACAGGTAGCCAGCTATAGCCCATCAGGTGGCGCATTAAGAGCAAAGAAAAACAAACCACAGACAAATTTATTTTTTTTTTTTGTGAGTTGATGGGAAAAATCAGATCAATTAAAGACCAAAGTATGGGAAGAGGCTATTTTAAATGCTCATCATGATACAAAGGAGTTTTGTGTGAAGCTATTTTTGTATGTATGCTACCCTCTAACACTTTGCTGTTGTGTATTTTTCTCTTCCCCCGTTGTCTAAGGATACAACAACACCAACAACAAAAATAAAAGGTCAAAACGCCCGCTATGAAACCACGCATAGAGAAGAAAAATATATGTCAACTAGCTAGAAGAGGCAACAGCAGCAGCAACAACAACAAAGGCAATGGGCACATGAAATACGCAAATGAAAATTTATTGTGGCCCACCAAGAGTCAAAAACAAGAGAAATTGGGACAAAGTTCTATATCCCGAATTGGAAGGAATGAATGGCAATAGAAAGGGAAATGAACTCAAATGAAATGAAACTCAACAAAGAGAAGGTGAGGAAAGGGGGGTGCGTGTAAAGAGAGAATAAACAAAATTTTTGGGAAATTGCATACATAGAAATTTGTTATCTATGTTATCTAAGTGTTAACACACTTTTCTAGTTGCATTCTTGAACTTTGACTTTGAATTCTCTGCCTGTTATTTGTGAAAATCGGACTTATGTTTGGTTTAGTCTGTGTTTACTCACCTGGCAAATGGAGTTTGTTCCACCTCATAGATTTCGTTGATATCTTCGGGAACCAGCAAACCTTTAAGACGCTCCTCATCAATGTCCAAAAGGCCATCGCCTATGGGAAATATGCCTTCAGCAAACATGTTTTTTGTTTCGTTTAATTTTACTTGTTGTTGTTGGAGGTTTTT
This sequence comes from Stomoxys calcitrans, assembly GCF_963082655.1. NCBI lineage: Eukaryota > Metazoa > Arthropoda > Insecta > Diptera > Muscidae > Stomoxys > Stomoxys calcitrans. Next base: position 128,732,669 of record NC_081555.1, read on the forward strand.
ATTTTGTTGTTAAAAGCTTTTGTGTAATATTCTTAAGAGGATGGGAGTGGTGTGGTGGTGGTGGTGGTGATCCCACTGAAGGTATTTTAACACGTTTTTTTGGGAGTTAAGATTTAACTTCACACTTTTCTTTTTTGGGGTTTTAGATTTATGTTAATTTCACAACAACAAAATAATTTTGTAAGGGATTTTCTTTTCAAACACTTTCAGGGCACTATAATTTAGAAGAGAGAAAATAATAAAATATTAATTAGAAATTTAATTTAAGAATAAAATTCTCAAGTAAATCACTTTGTTTTGCAATATTTTTGCTTTTATTTGCCAAGCCACAGTCTTGGCTGATTATTAACACAGAATATTTTTTATTTTATTTTGACATCTCTCTCGGTTTTGTCATGTGTGATGGGTTGAGAGTATACAAAAGATGATTATTATATTAGCAACTACAACAATGTCAACATAAGCAAACAACAGCTGTCCTACAGGGACCACGACAAGGCAAACGAAATCAAGTCAGGCTATTTTTCCCTACTTTTTTGACATTTGTCCACTTTTTTCTTGTTGCTGCTGATGTTGGCTGGTGTTGCTTCTTTTACTTTGCACTTCTCTATTTACTTTTCTTTAATAATGTGTGCATGTTTGTGTTTGTAATCAACTGCTGCCATTGCCTGCCTGGCTGCTTGTCGTTGCTATTCAAAAATTTGTCGTTGTTGTTTTTGGTTTTTGTGTACTACACTTCATACTAAATTTTTTGTTGCCTTTGACTGCTAACTCGTCATATTGAATGTATATCCCCCAAAGAGGTTAGACAGAGATGCACATAGTCGGAGTAGGGAGTCACAACAGGCCGTGTGAGTCGTAGTAATAATACGAAGAGAACAGCATTAAAAAGAAGAAACACAACAGGCACACACGCACACAATCACACCCTGCGGTACATTCACTGCATATCGCACAGAAACAGAAAAAAAAATTTCACAAAAGAATTAATTTAAAACAAATGAAGAAAAGGTGCAAAGTAAAATATCATAAAATATTATTTTATAAACTGAGAATAGTTTAATGGTTTTCTGGGTAATAAATACTTTTGCTCAAATCACGTTTAAAAGTTAAGCACATAGAAATATTTTCACTTTCAACGTTTCTTTTGAAACGAAAAAAACAAGTTTCTTCTGCTGTGAAAGAAAGACCACAAACAGACAGTCGCACTTAAGCAAAGAAAAGCCACAAAGGAGTAGGGAGCAAGCAAACCTCACGAATTATTTTATTGGTCTTGTAGATTTTTGAGGAAATTTTAGTTTTGATTTCCCTTTGTATTTTCTATTGAGTTAGCACTTTATGTTTCCATCTTAATTACACTCACATTCATTTACTTCTATTACTCTTTTTCAAGCGACTACTATTTCTTGTTGCCGTATTTTCACATTCAGTTGGATAAAACCATTTCAACATTTAATACGGCATCAAACACTTTTTTTTTAATAATTTACACTCGCAACAATTCGTTTTTTGTTTTATTATCTCCAGCGCATCAAAGAAACAAAAAGCACAAACATTTACACGCGCGTACAAACGAACCAACGATGACCACGACGATGACAATTCAACAGCTTTAGGTTTTGTTTAAATAGCACATGTGCATGTGTATTTTGCATTTGTTTAATAATAACAATTTTGCACAAATATCGTATCCTTTTAGGCCCTTACGCGCGTTTCGTTTCTTTTTTCTTTTCTTCGTTTCGTTTCAGCGCAGCGACAACGCAACAACATCTAACGCGTTCAACGGGTTTTTTCAAAATGAGTCGACTTCGTGGAGAACGGCTTCGTCGTAGAGCACGCTCATTCTCTATTCCATACAATTCGTAAATAAACTTTTTGCTGTTCCTCCAATTCCGCTTTCGTTGAGCACAGCTATGAAATTCACCATACTGGTTTTTTGTTTCCACCACACCACTGGGAGAACAATGGCCAGGGTTGATAATTTTAATGCTTTGGTACTTTTTGTGGAGTAAAAGTAGCAGATAATATTCAGAGTAAATAAAGTATTTATGAGAAAAATATGTTCTTTAAAGTTTCAGCCAGACTTTTTTTATTCGGAAATTAAATAAAATAGGTATTCCGCGAGATAAAAGTTTCGATGACATTTTCAATAATGAAAAAATTAAATTTGTAGAACAAATACCCCATTTACACTGCTCTTTAAATCCGGATTTAATGGCTCGATTATGTTTTTCATTTACAAAATCAGCTGACGAGAGCCTTAAATCTGGATTTAATGAACAGTGTAAATGGGGTTAAATATTCAAAATTGAATATGTATTCCATTTCGGTTGCAGCCAAGATATAAATGTATTTTGTAGAATACAAGATGGCGATAAACATCGATTTATAATTTTGGCCGAATTTTTTATTATACATATGTGCATAAAGTATATATGTGCTGTAATTAATCGTTTTTATTTGAAAATAACTTAATTTCATGTTGCATGGGCCTATCGAAACATAAATTTTCATTCGTAGTTGCAAGAAAAAAATTCACCAATGCCTATTATGTCACCCTGTTATGCATAGAAAACTTCATTTGAGCTGCGTACCTGCAAGCGAAATTTCATTCAGGATAAGTCAATGCATTTCTTATGGTAACGAATATTTCACCAGAGGTGCATACTGCGCTTTACACTGAAAAAAGTTTGACCCAAAACTTTCGATTTTATCTGATTCGTAGGATTTTAGCAATGAAAACGAGCCGAAGGACCAAAACTTTAAAATAAAGATGCTATCTTTAAAAATAATTTAAAATTTTGATAGCTTATTGATACTTATTTTATTATTTTTTGAAAAATTCTTTCTTTAAACTTAGTAAAAAAGTTAAACATTAAAAGACGCTCCTATTTGCAACGCTATTTGCATACGCATCAACGAAGGATGGGGGTATAGTAATTTTGTCATTCAGTTTGCAAGACATCGAAATATCCATTTTCGAGCGTATAAATTGATCGTCGTAAAAATCCAAGACGATCTAGCCATGTCCACTTGTCCGTCTGTTGAAATCACGCTTTCTTTTAAAAAATTTGATATTTAGCTGAAACTTTGCACAGATTCTTTTTTTGCCCATATCGGACTATATCTTGATATAGCTCCCATATAGACCGATCTGCCGATTTAAGGCCTTAAGCCAATAAAAGCCACATTTATTATCCGATTTTGCTGAAATTTAAGACAGTAAGTTGTGTTAGACCACTCGACATCCTTCTTCAGTTTGCCCCAGATCGGTTCAAATTTGGATATAGCTGCCATAAAGACCGATTTCTCGAATTAAGGTCTTGGGCCCAGAAAAGGTGCATTTATTATCCGATTTCGGTGAAATTTAAGACAGTGATTTGTGTTGGACCACTCGACATTCTTGTTCAGTTGCCCACCCCAGATCGGTCCAGATTTGGATATAGCTGCCATATATTCCGTTCTCTCGTTTTAAGGTGTTGGGCCCCTAAAAGGTGATTTTTCCGATTTCGCTGAAATTTAGGACAGTGAGTTGTGTGGAGGCCACCGTAGCGCAGAGGTTAGCATGTCCGCCTATGGGTTCAAATGCTGATTCTCCTAATGCTGATTCTACGCCATGTAAAACTTCTCTCCAAAGAGGTGTTGCACTGCGGCACACCGTTCGGACTCGGCTATAAAAAAGAGGCCCCTTATCATTGAGCTTAAAAACTTGAATCGCACTGCACTCATTAATATGCGAGAAGTTTGCCCCTGTTCCTTAGTGGAATGTTCATGGGCCAAATTAGCAATTTGAGTTGTGTTAGGCCCCTCGATATACTTCTTGAAGGTGGCCCAGATCGTTCTTTATTTGGATATATCTGCCATATAGACCGATCTCTCGATTTAAGGCGTTGAGCCCATAAAAGGCGCACTTATTGGCCGATTTCGCCGAAATTTGGTATAGTGAGTTATGTTAGGCCTTTCGACATCTTTTTTTCAATTTGGCCCAGATCGGTCCAGATTTGGACATAGCAGCCATATAATCCCATCTCTCGATTGAAGATCTTGGGCCCCTAAAAGACGCTTTTTTGTCCGATTTTGCTGAAATTTATGAGAGTGAATTGTGTTAGGCCCCTAGATATCCTTAAAGATGACCCAGATTGGTCCAAATCTGGATATAGCTGCCATATAGACCGTTCTCTCGATTTAAGGTCTTGGGCCCATAAAAGGCGCATTCATTATTTGATTTCGCTGAAATTTGACGCAGTGACTTATGTTAGGCTTTTCGATATCCGTGTCCTATGTGGTTCAGATCGGTCTATATTTGAATATAGCTGCCAAAAAGACCAACATTGAACAGTGACTTTCAATTATTAGACCACCCAATGTCCGTGCCGTATTTGGTTCAAATCGGACCCTATTTGCATATAGCAGCTATAGGTGGTTTACATAAATACCCCCGGCACGGGATAGCTGTAACCACTACACAGGCTGGAACATTGAGGTTCATTGCTGTCACGAAAAGCTTAGCTGCGAGCTACCGGGCGTGTCCACAGGTTAAGGATGGTGGAATACTCCATACGGAGTAGCTGCAACGGCAGTGGCGGAGAGTCTCGGTGACACAAATACTGAGCGCCTATGATGCTCGATATGACAAGGCGAGTTATTGGCGCCTTTAAATAACCAATGGCCACCTTGTTCCCGCGGCGATCGGTCTTTGAACCGGAACGAGCTTGCTCGCACAGGAGCTTGACGAGGATCGCCACCTTCACATGAAAATGTGGCTACAACAACAACATAAATACCCGAGGTGGTGGGTATCCAAAGTTCGCCCTGACCGAACTTAATGCCTATTTATACCCACCACCATAAGTTGGGGGTATACTAATCTAGTCATTCTGTTTATAACACCTCGAAATATTAATCGAAGACCCCACAAAGTATATATATTCCGGATCTGCTCGACACTCTGAGTCGATCTAGTCATGCCCGTCTGTCCAAATCACGATATCCGTCGAACGCGTAGAGCTAGCCGCTTGAAATTGTGCACAGATATTTCTTATTGATGTAGGTCGTTGGGGATTGCAAACGGACCGTATCAATTCAGATTTGGATAAAGCCTCCATATGAACCGATCGCCAGTTAACTTAACGAATTCTTAGAACCCTTAATTTTCATCCGATTTGACTAAAATTTGGAGCAAAGACTTGAGTTACGACTTCCAATATATAGCCCCCATATAAACCGATCTCTGGAGTTGATTTCTTGAGCCCCTGAAAGCCTTAATTTTCATCCCATTTGGCTGAAATTTGGAACAAAGACTAATGTTAACATTTTCAACATCCATGTCAAGTATGATCCGAATCGGTCAATAAACGGATATAGCCCCCATATAAACTCATCCCCGGATTTGACTTTTTGAGCCCCTAGAAGCTTCAACTTTCATCCGATTTGGCTGAAATTTGGAACAAAGACTTATGTTATGACTTTTAACACCCATGCCAAGTATGATCCAAATCGGTTAAAAAACAGATATAGCCCCATATAAACCCATCCCCGGATTTGACTTCTTTAGCCCCTTTAAGACTCAATTTTCATCCAATTTGGCTGAAATTTGGAGCAAAGACTTATGTTATAACTTTCAACATCCATGCCGAGTATGATCCGAATCGGTCTATAAACAGATATAGCCCCTATATAAACCCATCCCCGGATTTGACTTCTTGAGCCCCTAGAAGCCACAATTTTCATCCGATTTAGCTGAAATTTGCAGCAAGGACTTATGTTATGACTTCCAACATCGATACCAAGTATGATCTGAATCGGCCTGAAAACGGATATAGCCCCCATACAAACACATCCCCGGATTTGACTTCTTGAGCTCCTAGAAGCCTCAATTTTGATCCGATTAGGCTGAAATTTGGAACAAAAGTTTGATTTGTGACTTTGAACATCGGTACCAAGTATGATCCGAATCGGTCTATAAACAGGTATAGCCCCCATATAAACCCATCCCCGGATTTGACTTCTTGAGCTCCTAGAACCTCAATTTTCATCTCATTTGGCTGAAATTTGGAACAAAGTCTTGTGTTACGACTTCCGACATCCATGACGAGTATGATCCGAATCGGTCTATAAACAGGTATAGCCCCCATATAAACCCATCCCCGGTTTAGTTGAAATTTGGAACAAAGACTTGAATTTTGACTTTCAACATTCATGCCAAGGCTGAAATTTGGAACAAAGGCTTGTGTTTCGATTACCAAAATTCATGCCGAGTTTGATCCGAATCGGTCTATAAACCGGTATAGCCCCCATATAAACCAAACTCCGGATTTGACTTCTTGATCCCCTAGAAGCCTCAATTTTCATCCGATTCGGCTGAAATTTGGAACATATATTTGAGTTATGACTTCCAACATCGATGCCATGTATGTTACGAATAGGGGCTTACTTAAACTTGTTGAAATCTAAACCTAGGTAAGAAAGGTACAAAAAACAAAAAAAAAGAGAGGACCTGAGGAGGTCCAATTAAAAAAAAAATCATTGCATATAGGTAATCATTGATTGACAGTACAGTAAGACTTTGAAGCATTAATTTTAATGTAATTTTTCGACTTTTGCCTTTAGCTGTAACCCATGGCAAAAAAATGTCCGAAGAATATTATTTTTAAACATGTATGTTTTTGTTTTGCCAACAAAAATGTAAAATATGTAAAAATTTCTCTTTTCCCAGTTCAGAAAGGGTCATTAACAGGCTACACTCTCGTTCTCGCTGCATACAGGAAAAGTAGCCAAGTTTTTTAAACTTGAAAATCTGCAATTAGTGCATTCGCATTATAGACGGACAAACACTGCGTCAGAGCCATCGAAATGAATTAAGTGACGTATGTATGTACATCCATACATACGTCTGTGCTTTCGTTTTCCTCAAAAGGGTTCAGGGTCATAAATTGCATTGAATTCTTGTTGGTTGGTGATGGCTGCTGCATTTGTACGACGACCCAAAGCAATTCACTTGACATTTAGAAATTGTACCGAAAATAGAAAATTCAGAGCATTAACCTCAAATCAGAAAGCCAAAACTAACACCGTACACCGAAGAAAGTGCAATTGTTTTCAAGAATTTGCCAAAGATAACAAAACAACTACTCTAAAACTCAACAGAATTTGAGAACACATGAAAAATGTTTCGAAACGCCAAAAGAATTGCTGCCTCAATGGTAATTAAAGGAAACATCTGTGTAACCCAGCAATACTATACTAACTCCATGCCACACCACACTCGGAGTGCAGAGTTAAGTAATGTACTCGCTGGCTTCAGCCTTCTTCATATGTAACAAGAAAATTGCGATTTTCCCCAGCAGGGAACAGCCGTATTTTGTGCACTTCTTGTTGGAAAATCGTTGAAAACATTTCAAGAATTTATTGCGAAAATAAACAACAAGATCCTGTAAAAATAAAGAAAAAATTGCTTATCTTTGTTGATGTCTGCATATTTGCTGATTTTTACAACTCCCCATTTGCATTTGTTGAGGTTAATCCCTTATGCAATTTTAATCGCACTACAGATATACACTTGGAGAAAAATAAATATGGAAACCATTTTTATACTCTCCAACATATGGAGGAGGGTATAATAATTTCGTCATTCTGTTTGTAACACCTCGAAATATGCGTCTAAGACCCCATAAAGTATATATACTCTTGATCGTCAAGACACTTTAAGTCGATCTAGCTATGTCCGTCCGTCTGTCTGTCGAAAGCACGATAACTCTTGAAGGAGTAAAGCTAGGCGCTTGAAATTTTGCACAAATACTTCTTATTGGTGTAGGTCAGTTGGGATTGTAAATGGGCCAGATCGGTCCATGTTTTTATAAATAATTTTTTTGGTGTGTGTTGCTATCTTTGGCTTTCCTTTTCCATTTGCATCTCCGGTCATTGAGCTCGTCTCGAAAGAGAAACAAAAAAAAATTGTAAAATTTAATGATCTCGCCCTAACAGACAAAAAAAACTTGAAAAATTAAATATTTTTTATAAAACATATAAACTGATCTTGGGTCTTGACTTCTTGAACCTCTAGACGGCGCAATCTCGTCCGATTTGTCTGAAATTTTGTGCGTGTTATTTTGATATTACTTCCGACAAATGTGCTAAGTATTGATCAAACCGGTTCATAACCTTATATAGCTGACATATAAACCGATCTTGGGTCTTGACAACTTCAGCCTCTAGAGGGCGCAATTCTCATCCGATTTGGCTGAAATTTTGCATCAGGTTTTTTGTTATGACTTCCAACAGCAAGTCCGTACATAACCTGCCATAAATTTGGAACAAAGACTTGAGCTATGACTTCCAACATCGATACCAAGTATGATCCGAATCGGTCTATAAACGGTTATAGCCCCTATATAAACCCATCTCCGCATTTGACTTCTTGAGCTCCTAGTAGCCTCAATTTTCATCCGATTTGACTGAAATGTGGAACACATATTTGAGTTATGACTTCCAACATCGATGACGAATATGATCCGAATCGGTTTATAAACAAATATATCCCCCATATAAACCGATCCCTGGATTTGACTTCTTGAGCCCCTATTAGCCTCATCTTTCATCCGATTCAGCTGAAATTTGGAACCAAGACCTATGCTATGACTTTCACTATCCATACTAAGTATGGCCCGAATCGGTTTATAAGCAGATATAGCCTCCATATAAACCCATCCCCGAATTTGACTTCTTGAGCTCGTAGAAGCCCCAATTTTCATCCGATTTGCCTGAAATTTGGAACAAAGGTTAAGTTGTGACTTCCAACCTCGATTCCAAGTATGATCTGAATCCTTTTATAAACAGATATAGCCCCCATATAAACCGATCCCCGGATTTGACTTTTTAAGCCCCTAGAAGCCTCAACTTTCAGCAGATTCGTATGAAAGTTTAAGCTTGACTTCTTGAGCCTCTAGAGGGCGCAATTATCGTCAGATTTATTTAAAATTTTATACGTGGTGTTTTGTTATGACTTCCAACAACAGTGCTTTGTATGGTTCAAATCGCTTTATAACCTTATATAGCTGCCATATAAATCGATCTTGGATCTTAAATTCTTGAGCCGAAAGAGGCCCTTATTCTCATCCAATTATGCTGAAATTTTGCATGAGGTGTTTTGTTATGACTTCCAATAACTGTGCTAATATGGCGCAAATCGGTACACAACCTGATATAGGCAGAAATTTTGTACAACGGTTTCTCTCATGACCTTTAACAGACGTGTCCAATATAGTCTGAATCGATCTGTAGCTTAATATAGCACCCATATAAACCGATCTCCCGATTTTGCTTCTTGAGCCCCTACAAGGCGCAATTATTATCCGAATGGACTGAAATATTACACAACGACTTTTACATTGTTCAGCATTCAATTCATTTATGGTCCGAATCAGACTATAACTTGATATAGCTCCAATAGCATAACAGTTCCTATTTATTATTCTTTGTTTGCCTAAAAAAGGGATACCGTGCAAAGAACTCGACAAATGCGATCTATGGAGGAGGGTATATAAAATCCGGCCGAACCTAGCACGCTCTTACTTGTTTAATTTAAATAATAGCAAGTAAAAAAGCCATTAAGTTTGGCCGGGCCGAACTTTGGATACCCGAAACCTCGGGTATAAATGTTAACCCCCTTTCGTCACAATCCGGTGAAAATTGGATAACTTAAGCACCCCAATTCGGCACGGACATTGTTGAGTGGTCTAATGTATATGTCACTATTCTATTTTGTAGAACAAAATATTGGTCTTTTTGGTAGATATATGCAATTATAAACCGATCTGAACCATATTAAGGTCGGATATCGGAAGGCTCATAAAAATCCACTGTTTCAAATTTTGGCGAAATTGGGTAATAAACTTAACCTTTTCACTTTTTAAAATTTCAGCGAAATCGGGTAATAAATAAAGCTTTTATGACCTTCATACCCTTTATCGAGAGATCGGTCTATATGGCAGCTATATCTAAATATAGTCCGATTTGAACCATATTTAGGTCAGATGTCGGTAGGCTTAAAATAACCCACTGTTTTCAATTTCAGCGAATTCGGGTAATAAATAATTATGGGCTTCAGACCTTTTATAGGAAGATCGATCTATATGGCAGCTATATCTAAGTATAGTCCGATCTGTACCATATATGTGTCGGATATTGGGAGGCTTAAAACTATGCAGTGTTCCAAATTTCAGCGAAATTGGATATAAAATAAAGCTTTTATGGCCTTCAGACCCTTTATCGGCAGATCGGTCTATATGGCAGCTATATTTAAATATAGTCCGATGTTTACCATATTTGGGTTAGATATTGGGAGGCTTAAAACTATGCAGTGTTCCAAATTTCAGCAAAATCGGGTAATAAATAAAGCTTTATGGCCTTCAGACCCTTTATCGGCAGATCGGTCTATATGACAGCTATATCTTAATACAGTCCGACCTGTACCATATTTGGGTCGGATATTGGGAAGCTTAAAACTACGCAGTGTTCCAAATTTCAGCGAAATCGGGTAATAAATAAAGCTTTTATGGCTTTCAGACCCCTTATCGGCACATCGGTCTATATGGCAGCTATATCTAAATATAGTCCGATCAGAACCATATTTAGGTCGTGTGTGAGATGGCTAAAAAAATCTCACTGTTTAAAATTTTAGCGAAATCGATTTAAAAATAAAGGTTTTATGGGCTCAGACCCTTTATTGGCAGATCGGTCTATATGACAGCTATTCTAAATATAGTCCGATCTGTACAATATTTGGGTCGGATGTTGGGAGTCTAAAAACTGCGCACTATTCCAAAAAAAGCTTTTATGGCTTTCAGACCCTTTATTGGGAGATCGGTCTATATGGCAGTTATATCTAAATATAGTCCGATCTGAACCATATTTGGGTCGGATATAAACTACGCAGTGTTCCAAATTTCAGCGAAATCGTATAAAAAATAAAGTTTGAATGGGCTTCAGACCCTTTATAGGGAGATCGATCTATATGGAAGCTATATCTAAATATGGACCGATCTAATCCATATTTAGGTCAGATGTCGAGAGGCTTAAAAAACCCACTGTTTCAAATTTCAGTGAAACCCGATTGAAAATAAAGCATTTATGGGCATTAGACCCTTTACCGGGAGATCGGTCTATATGGCAGCTATATCTAAATATGGTCCGATTTGCCCCGTTCAAGAACTTAACCAGCGTGCATCAAAAAGACGCATCTGTGCCAAATTTCATCTCAATATCATAATTTTTGAAGGCTCTATAGTGATTACAAGAGACGGATGGACGGACGGACAGACACACGGACATCGTTAAATCGTTTAAGAATTTTACGACGATCCGAAATATATTTACTTTGTAGGGTCGGAAATTGATATTTCGATGTGTTGCCCCCTATCCTACGGTACAATGCGAATTGCAAATTTTGTCCATGAACATTCCACTAGGGAACAGGGGCTAACTTCTCACATATCAATGAGTGCAGTCCGATTCAAGTTTAAGCTCAACGATAAAGGGGCCTCCTTTTTATAGCCGAGTCCGAACGGCGTGTCGCAATGCGACACCTTTTTGGAGAGAAGTTTTACATGGCATAGTACCTCACAAATGTTGCCAGCATTAGGAGGGGAAAACCACCGCTGAAAAATTTTTTCTGATGGTCTCGCCAGGATTCGAACCCAGGCGTTTAGCGTCATGGGCGGACATGCTAACCTTTGCGCTATGGTGACCTCCCCTATCCTACGGTGGTGGGTATAAAAATAAACCAAAATAAAAACGTCTAGGGGTAGGAATGCTTGGGGTTACCTGGACAGTACTATGGCCCAAATTCAATTAAAGGAGTCTCTCCCTATTGGTGAATGACTAAGGATCACTCGCACCAAATCTTTCATTAAGCTTGAAAATCAAAGAAATGGATTTTTAATTTTATTTTCAAAAAAATTGGTATTTTTGTTGTTATTTTGTTTGTAATAGTTGGATGTCTTCATTTCGTATAAACATATGAAGTGGAGTTATTTTCTTTCTTGCTGCGCTTCATATGAAAATACTCTTAAGAGCATAGTTTCAACCTAGAAGAAAATCCTATCGAGGAGTTTGGGTGGTTCCAAACGAAATCGCGATCTAGGAAACCAGTCAAATGCTATTACAGAGCAAAACACACATTTTTCTGCCTAAATTTAAAAAAAAAATTCATATTTTTCTCTCAGTGTAAATCAGAGCATCGCAAGTAAAGTGCGTATAATCAATGATACTTAATTTTTATACTTTGCACAGTGTTAAGTAGCTTGTTCCGGTTGTTGGACTGTAACAGACTGTAAAGTGGAAGACATTGGACAGACAGGCAGACAGACAGCTGGCCAGACGTACAAACTGACGAGAGGCCCTAAGCACACAGAAAGGATGCGTATAAGTAATTACGGGCTTATTAATGGTTGATGGCGCAGATTTTGTTTTCCTGCACAAAAATATCACAATCTTTGTATTTTTCTCCATTCCAATCTAGATCCAGACAATGCGATAGTCAAGACAGTTCGCCTGCGTGTGTTTGGGTGTGGACTCTCTTTCTGCCAAGAAAAGTGCAACATTGGAATTTTTCACAAATTGCACACAATCTCTTCAATCGGCACTACAAGTGGGGGAGAATCTTTGTTTTTTGCCTAATCCTACTTTTTTTTTGACATGACCATGTCTGCAGCCGGACATGCTGTCAACGCTCTTTTGAAATGAAAAGGCGCCATTGCCCCAACAGTGGCGTCGCAGCATGCACCGTTGTGTTTTCCTGTTGCGTTTGTTGTTCTTTTCCTTTTTTCATCATGAACAAATTATCGTTGCAATGATGGTGTTAAATTCCATTTAAATAGACAAAAACAGGCATTCAACAAATTTGATATTATTTTGAGTGAATTAACATTTAATAAAATGATAAAAAAAGACAAAATATCAGTGGAATTTCGCCTAACGGAAGAAATCTAATGAAATTTTCTCCAAAGACAAAAAAATTCAGTGAAATGTTCTCCATAGATATTAGCTGTGTTCGGAAACTCAAAAATTTGTGCAAATTTGCACAAATTTTTACTGGAAGACGTTCGTGTACTTTATTTGCCAGAAGAGAGCGCGAGAGAGAAAATCTTGAAAAATTAAAACATTGTATCCTTCCAGACACCAAGAAAAGAGCAATTATCGGTTTCATAAGTGTTTTGATGGAATCATCCTCATCGGAGAGCTACGATGAAACCAACACAGTTCCTTTGAATTTGTTAAGGAGGGAAGATGCTGCCATGGGATTGAGTGGGTCTAGCTGAGTAGTTAAACAAATGACACACAGTGGGATTAGAATCTGCCAGTTGTGAACGGATACAGATATCTTCAATGATAACAAAGTGTTCGTAGACGCCACATGGCCAAATGGAAAACTCCCTTAGCCCCACACATTGGTCGTAGCAATTTATCTAGCCACAATTTCCAAAAGCATTAGATGGTTAGTCCCAAGTATCTTTGTCAGCACAACAAGTGTACTTTTGTATACGGTAATGGCATGTAAAGCAGTTGTAGTCCTATGCAGCCTTCGAAATGCATGCTGATGCTTGGCGAATGGAAATTGTCCAACGAGAGGAGCGGGAGGAGTAGTCGCTCATGCATCTTGGCTACTGATAAAGGAAGGGAGTTCGGTCTGAACGACTCCCCCTTGCTCGGGTCCTTTTTAGGATTCAGTAGTGGGATCAGACTACCCATCTTCCAATCATCGGGTACTATAATAGTGTTCATATAGACTGAGGACAGTTGTAAGTTAATCGACTCCAGGCAGATTTAGATTCTTCAGCATCAGTGTAGAGACTCTGTCTGGAACCAGCGCTTTACCCGACTTGGCGCCACGGATGACATTCGTAGCTTCGTGCATGGTTGTTGTTGTAACAGTGTGTTGTACACTGAAAGACTCCATCGGGCCAAAAAAAAAGACTCCATCGGGCCAAAAAAAAAGACTCCATCGGGCCAAAGCGGTACGTACAACCCGCTGCCATGGGATTGCATGGTAATTTGTGATGGCTGTCCCCCTCTAGCCTTTTCACTTTCGCTCAATAAATTGACGTTAATCTAAGAAAAATACCTCAAAAGTATCGCCAGCATTTTGAATTTAAAAAAAATATTTTCCAAGCAAGCAAATAAAAAACCAACCAAAACAAAAATCAGCTGTTTTTATGCAAATTTTAATTGGAAGTCGTTCGCGTACTTTTGTTTGCAAATTTTTTAAAGAGTGGAAAATGGCTCTTATTCTCCTGCAAATTTTTACTGGCAAATTTTTACCGGAAAAGTACCCGACCCATTGTTAAACGCCCAAGGGTTTTATAAAAGCGATTTTGGGTTACATATTATGGTCAAACAGCAAAATGGATTGTAATGAAATTGACATCAATAGAAAGATATTTTGCCAGAAAAGCGAAAACAAAATCTACGAAAATGAGGAATTAATTTTCAATAAAAGAAGAAGAAGCATAAACACAGAAAATTTTTGTTGGTTTTTTCTAAAGCATTCGTTATGGGTGTGAATGCAAAGCCATGTGTGGGAGTATTAGTGGTGAGAGTAAGAGAAACAACTGGTAGATGTGCGAAAGAAAGTGTATCATTATTTATAAAGAGTATTAGTGGGTGGGTGGGAGATTAGTGGTGAGAGTAAGAGAAACAAATGGTAGATGTGAGAGAGAAAGAGTATTATTACTTATATTTAAGTGGTGAGGTCGTTGTGGGGTGTGATGTGCCTGGCCCTACTAGGCATGTTGGTCAGCTAATTTCTAAAGACTCGGCTCTGTGTGGCATTTGTAATTTTATTGCTGTTTGTATGTACATCTATTAGGAAATTTTGTAACTACATTACAGGTCGTATACTGTAGGTGGGTGGGTGTCACCAATTTTATATTATTTAACGGCCAAGGGTTTTATAAAGCAATCTGGTGAAACACACTACGGCCAAACGGCTGAATGGATTTTAATGAAATTGCCATCAATCGAAAGATACTTTTCCAGAGATGTACAGAATATATATGAAAATTTATTTTCCAAAAAGAAAATCCTATAAAAAAAGAGGAATTAATTTTCAATAAAAGAAAGCGAAGGAGAAACACAGCAAATTGTTGTTGTTTTTTACTTAAGCATTTGTTGCAAAGCCTACGGTGGGAGGATTAGAGTGCGAGAAATGACTGGTATGCCAGAGAAAGAGTATGCTAAAAGAGGTCACTATAGTAGCGATAGTGCGAGAGGTGACTGGTATACCAGAGAAAGAGTATGCTAAAAGAGGTCACTAATAGGGTAAGAGTGCGTGTGATGCGAGTGACCCTAATTGGTGTTTTTTGCAATGCAGGTCAGTCAGTAGCTTAAGCAAGTTGTTTATGCCAACAATGGTAGAGTATACTTGAAGTCAAGATACACCCATGAAACCTGCACTCAGAGAAAAGTTAATACCAAACGTGCTCATTTCAGTACTATACGATAGTAAAGCAACACCGTATGGTACAAAAACAATACCGGATGGTATAGATGAAACATTAAATGAATAGTACCGTTTGGTACTTGCCCTATTATCGAACTGGAATTGGTTTTACTACCAATCTGTTATTAGTTTTAGCACCAGACCAAAAAACCCATTGAAAATAATTTTAGCCTAATTTTATTTTGATTATTTATGTTAATAATTACAAAAAGTAATATTACACCGTGACCAACCTCAATTCTTTGTATTCAGCAATTGATTCCATATTCATTGATTCCCAGAAGTGGTTTTCATATGAATACACCAACATAGCATCATTTTCAGCAGTAGAGACAATCAATTTTATTTAAAGACAAAATTTCTGTGAAATTTTTTCTAAAGACAAAATTTCAGTGAAATTTTATCTAAAGACAAAATTTCAGTGAAATTTTATCTAAAGACAAAATTTCAGTAAAATATTATCTAAAGACAAAATTTCAGTGAAATTTTTTCTAAAGACAAAATTTCAGTGAAATTTTTTCTAAAGACAAAATTTCAGTGAAATTTTTTCTAAAGACAAAATTTCAGTGAAATTTTTTCTAAAGACAAAATTTCAGTGAAATTTTTTCTAAAGACAAAATTTCAGTGAAATTTTTTCTAAAGACAAAATTTCAGTGAAATTTTTTCTAAAGACAAAATTTCAGTGAAATTTTTTCTAAAGACAAAATTTCAGTGAAATTTTTTCTAAAGACAAAATTTCAGTGAAATTTTTTCTAAAGACAAAATTTCAGTGAAATTTTATCTAAAGACAAAATTTCAATGAAATTTTTTCTAAAGACAAAATTTCAATGAAATTTTCTCTAAAGACAAAATTTTAATGAAATTTTCTCTAAAGACAAAATTTCAATGAAATTTTTTCTAAAGACAAAATTTCAATGAAATTTTTTCTAAAGACAAAATTTCAATTAAAGACAAAATTTCAATGAAATTTTCTCTAAAGACAAAATTTCAATGAAATTTTTTCTAAAGACAAAATTTCAATGAAATTTTCTCTAAAGACAAAATTGCAGTGAAATTTTTTTCTAAAGACAAAATTTTAGTGAAATTTTTTCTAAAGACAAAATTTTAGTGAAATTTTTTCTAAAGACAAAATTTCAGTGAAATTTTTTCTAAAGACAAAATTTCAGTGAAATTTTTTCTAAAGACAAAATTTCAGTGAAATTTTTTCTAAAGACAAAATTTCAGTGAAATTTTTTCTAAAGACAAAATTTCAATGAAATTTTATCTAACGACAAAATTTCAATGAAATTTTATCTAAAGACAAAATTTCAGCGAAATTATCTCTAAAGACAAATTTCAATGAAATTTTCTCAAATGACAAAATTTCAATGAAATTTTCTCTAAAGACAAAATTTACACGAAATTTTCTCTAAAGACAAAATTTCCACGAAATTTTCTCTAAAGACAAAATTTCAATGAAATTTTCTCTAAACACAAAATTTCCACGAAATTTTCTCTAAAGACAAAATTTCAATGAAATTTTCTCTAAACACAAAATTCCATTTCGTTTTGGCTTTCTTAATAACTAAACATGCCCCGACCATCACCAATTGCATGTTATATTTAATGAAGACACCTCAATAAATTTGTCATCAATGTTGGGCAAAATTTTCTAAAAAAAAAATTCTAAATTCTAATTTTAAAAATAGAATCAGAATGTTCAGTGTTTTAATTTTATATTTGTTGCTTGCATAGCCAACAACAAATATTAAAATATAATCTGGCCAAAATGCATTTGCAACACCAACCATATTTTGTTCTGGGTGGGGAAACAACTGGCAAGGTATAGCATTCGAAAACAAAATTGGGATCACAGAATTCTAACATATATCCGATCAAAATACACCAAAACACAAAAAAACGCCTAAAACTCAAATGAGCAGACTCAGAATGTTGGCGACACCATCCAACACCGCCGTGTTAGGCGGTGCAACATGGATTTGCACGGATTTTTGTTTGCCCAAAGTGCGGCGTGGCAATGTGAGTGACTTGTTCTGAATTCCTGAGTGCTTAGAAGCCGCAATGCTCTTTCAGCATTGAAAATATAAATCTTTTTAAGTGAAATTGTTTCTTTTTAGCAAATTGCCATAGCGCAACTATTTTAAATGCAAAGTCTATTTGGAAATGCAACGTAAACTGAACGCTGTCACAAGAATTCCCACTGGCTCTTTGGGTGGGGGAAACTAAACAGGATGATGCACCGTGCCCATTCGAGAAATCGGTCGAGACATTTTTGCATTTTTGTTTTTTTTTTTGATTTTTTACTTGGTCGAGATAGATTAAGCAGGCGGCATATCATCAAGGAATGTCGTTGAGTTATGATTTTTGCCTGATATTTGTTATTGCTGTGTGGTTGCAGTAGCAGCAACGTCTCGTTAGTATTTTACACGGCATTGCATCCGCATGTCTGATATATTCGTTTAGCCGCACTTGTTTTGGGGTGGAATTTATAAGGGGGCACATCGATGAGTAGGAGAGTTGGAAAAAGGAAGGGTAAAATTATAGTAAAATCGCTTTTCTTTTCCGATGTGTGTGGAAATAAAATTGGGCGACATTTTCTATGAACATCAAAATTTTATGGAACTTTTTATAAAAATTTAATTCCAATGATATTGAGGGGAGGACCCTCCACCTTGGTTGGTTAGTTTTCTCCGTTAGCTGGGATAAGGCCCGCAGGGGAAGGGTCCGTCACCGAAATAAATAATATCAGTCAGACGGTATGAGTGTCTCTTAAACTTTTCATATTTGCCTACGAACATTCCAGTAAGGAAGGGACAAACTTCTTCCATGCCAATGAGTGCTGTACAATTAGTGATTAAGAACCGAACTAAGCCCGAATGGCGTGACGCAGTGCGACACCTCATTGGTAAAGAAGTTTTTAAATGGCATAATCCCTCACAAATGTCGCCAGCATTAGAAGAGGATATTTACCGCTGAAATTTTTTTGAATATCTTGCCAGGATTTGAGCCTAAGAGTTCTGCGTCAAAGGCGGACACGCTAACGCGCTATGGTGGCCTCTTTTTTTTGAATTCATGCGGTTGTGGTTCTACAGCCTTAAAAGTCGAAACGCATAAAAGATATATATGGGAGTTTTGTGTAAATCTGATTCGATTTTCGATTGGCATGTCAATTAAAACATCTCATGAAAAATTTTGTAGAGATCGGACCGAAATTGTGGTTCCTACTGCTTCTAAATGGCATATCGGATGAAAGATATATATGGGAGCTATATAGTGATCCGATCCGATTCTGATGAAATTTTGCACACATATTGGGACATCACAAGAAGGACTTCGTGCCAAATTTGGTAAAGATCGGAACAAAATTGTGCCTTCTACAGCCTTAAAAGGCCTTATCGGATGAAAGATATATATGGGAGCTACACATAAATCTGATCGGATTCTGACAAAATTCTGCACACATATTAGGACGTCACAAAAAGCACTTCGTGCCAAATTTGGTAAGGATCAGACCAAAATTGTGCCTTCTACAGCCTTAATAGGTCATATCGGATGCAAGTTATATATGGGAGCTATATCTAAATCTGAACCGATTTAGATGAAATTTTGCGCATGTATTAAGACGCCACACGAAACATCTCATGCTAAATTTGGTAAAGATCGGACTGAAATTGTGGCTCCTACAGCTTCAAAAGGGCATATCGGATGAAAGATATATATGGGAGCTATATATAGATCCGATCCGATTCTAATGAAAGTTTGCACACATATTGGGACGTCACAAAAAGGACTTCGTGCCAAATTTGGTAAAGATCGGATCAAAATTGTGCCTTCTACAGCCTTAAAAGGCCATATCGGATGAAAGTTATATATGGGAGCTCAATATAAATCTGATCCGATTCTGACAAAATTTTGCACACATATTGGGACGTCACAAAAAGCACTACGTGCCAAATTTGGTAAAGATCGGACCAAAATTGTGCCTCTTACAGCCTTAATAGGTCATATCGGATGAAAGTTATATATGGGAGCTATATCTAAATCTGAATCGATATAGATGAAATTTTGCACATGTAGTAAGATGTCACACGAAACATGTCATGCCAAATTTGGTAAAGATCGGACCAAAATTGTGGCTTCTACGGCTTCAAAAGGGCATATCGGATGAAAGATATATATGGGAGCTATATATAGATCCGATCCGATTCTAATGAAAGTTTGCACACATATTGGGACGTCACAAAAAGCACTACGTGCCAAATTTGGTAAAGATCGGACCAAAATTGTGCCTCTTACAGCCTTAATAGGTCATATCGGATGAAAGTTATATATGGGAGCTATATCTAAATCTGAACCGATCTAGATGAAATTTTGCACATGTTGTAAGACGTCACACGAAACATGTTATGCCAAATTTGGTAAAGATCGGACCAAAATTGTGGCTCCTACGGTTTCAAAAGGGCATATCGGATGAAAGATATATATGGGAGCTATATATAGATCCGATCCGATTCTAATGAAAGTTTGCACACATATTGGGACGTCTTAAAAAGGACTTCGTGCCAAATTTGGTAAGGATCGGACCAAAATTGTGCCTTCTACAGCCTTACTAGGCCGTATCGGATGAAAGTTATATATGGGAGCTATATATAAATCTGATCGGATTCTGATAAAATTTTGCACACATATTGGGACGTCACAAAAAGCCCTTCGTGCCAAATTTGGTAAAGTTCGGACCAAAATTGTGCCTTCTACAGTCTTAAAAGTCCTTATCGGATGAAAGATATATATGGGAGCTATATATAAATCTGATCCGATTCCGATGAAATTTCGCACATATATTGGGCCGTTAAAAAACGCACTTCGTGCCAAATTTGGTAATGATCGGAATAAAATTGTGGCTCCTACAGCTTTAAAAGGGCATATCGGATGAAAGATATATATGGAAGCTATATCAAAATCTGGACCGATTTTTTTCAAAATCAATAGCGTTCGTCCTTGGACCAAATGACGGGAGGCTAAATACAAGTCACTGTGTCCAATTCCAACCAAATCGGGTAATAAATGCAGCTTTTATGGGCGTCAGGCCCTTCATCTTCAGATCGGTTTATATGGCAGCTATATCTAAATAAAGTCCGATCTGAACCATATTAAAGTAGGATACCAGGAGGCTCAAAACAACTCACTGTTTCAAATTTCAGCGAAATAGGGTAATAAATAAAGCTTTTATGGGCTTCAGACCCTTTATCGGCAGATCGGCCTATATGACAGCTATATCTAAACATAGTCCGATCTGAACCATATTTGGGTTGAATGTTGAAAGGCCTAAAACTACTCACCGCTTTAAATTTCAGTTAAATCAGATAAAAAACAAAGCATTTATGGGCTTCAGACCCTTTATCGGGAGATCGGTCTATATGGCAGCTATATCGTACTCCGATCTGAAACATATTAAAAATAATACTCAATACTACTCACTTTTTCAAATTTCAGCGAAATTGGATAAAAAATCAAGCATTTATGGGCATTAGACCCTTTATCGGCAGATCGCTCTATATAGCAGCTATATCCAAATATATTCCGATTTGGCCCGTTCAGCTCAATATCTCAATTTTTTAAGGCTGTAGTGTGATTACAGCAGACGGACGGACATCGTTAAATCGTCTTAGAATTTTACGACGATCTGAAATATGTATACCTTGTAGGGTCGGATTTTGCCTATTTTCAGTTTATGAGCTCTTTTAAATGTTTTTGTGAATAAGGCTGTAAAAGTAGTACGTGGACTCGGTGGTGTAGCATATTATATAGTCGGCACAATCGTACTTTTGCCTTTCATTACTGATTAATTCTAACGCCTTACATTAAGGTGAATATTTGGAAAGTTCCATACTATCCTCGTCACATTTAGCATATTTTGCCATATTTCTAACAAATATTTTGTGACTAGCTGCTTATGAGATATAGACCTCTATGGCATGTTTGATGATTTTTCTGCCAATGATGATGATGATGTTGAACTGTTTCAAAGTCATTCACACTTTAGAAACGGCGACAATAACATAAGGAGTGCATCATCTGCCACATCGCCATCATGCCAAAAGAGTCTTCTTAGTCGTCATCTTGGTCGTCTATTAGTGATGTATGTATGGCGCTGGGTCCAATACTCGTACCAGTCAACCACACCAAACTATGCAAAATGTGTTTATTTTGAGAATGTGCACCTATCGAATGCGAAAGCAAATGCGGGTATTTAGGCTTTCTTCTACTAAATGGGAACTTAAGATGTGAGAGAATTTTGTGTTTACAACCATTCTGATGTTTCGGTATTAATCATTTTAATGTGCAGCATTTGGACATGGTGCAAATATTTTTTATAATCATGTTGTTATTGGTGTTTTTGTTTTTGTTGTTTTCGAAATTCCTCAAAGATGATTTGGTGTAAATATAGATATAAATCATAATCATCTACCACACAGCCACAGACAAGTGCACATCAATAAATTAAAATAATGCATAAATCTCTTTCTACCTACAAAATTATTCCTATGGATGATTTTGAGAAGAATGCATTTTTAATTTGACGAATGAACCAAGGCACTGAAGTGAAGAAAAAAAGAAACCGATTTTGATGGAAACAATCTATTTTGGAAATTGGCTACCGTAGCACAAAGGTTAGCATGCATGTCCGCCTATGAAGCTGAACGCCTGTTTGAAGGATTTTTCACTCAAACACTCCAATACTGCTTCATCTGCTTTCGCAAGCAGGGAATCATTCTATGATTTTGTGAAAATTTTTCATTAAAGTAAATTTCGATAAAATTTTTAATAAAAACGAATTAAGGGACATTTTCTATAAAAAAAAATTGAATATTTTCTGAAAAAAGAAAATTTTAAGAATATTTATAAGGAAATTTGCTATAAATAGCAAACTTTGAGGACATTTGCTATAAATGGCAAATTTTGAGGACATTTGCTATAAATGGCAAATTTTGAGGACATTTGCTATAAATGTCAAATTTTGAGGACATTTGCTATAAATAGCATATTTTGAGGACATTTTCTATATAACCCAAATTTTTGAAAAAAATTTTGAGGATATTTTCTATAACTACCAAATTTTGTGCAATCCCACAAAACCCATGCGGTTGGGACGCTGGGCCTGTAACCCGCTCTCGGAAAACTATGAGAAACAAAGCAATAGTAAAAACGGACACCCCCAACGTTGACGACCCACGTCAACGAAAAAAGGGCCATGATTTGAGGGTCTGCATCTGGAATGTCCGCACAATCTAAAGAGGAGGTGCAGTATACTCGCTGGCGGATGTATTAGAAAATACAAGGCAGATATTATCGCCCTAAAGGAAGTGCGATGGACTGGGAATGGCGTCACTACAACACCAAACGTTGACGACCCACGTCAACGAAAAATGGGTCATGATTTGCGGGTCTGCATCTGGAATGTCCGCACAATCTAAAGAGGAGGTGCAGTATACTCGCTGGCGGATGTTTAGAAAAGTACAAGGCAGATATTATCGCCTTACAGGAAGTGCGATGGACTGGGAATGGCGTCACTACAACACCAAACGGCGACGAACTTTACTATAGCTGCCATAACACGAGGCATGAATTGGCCTGTGAATTTGTGGTTAGTTGGAGACTGAAACACCTTGTCTCCAGCTTTACTCCGGTGGATGAGAGGCTAGCCACAATCCGCATAAAAGCTAAACTCTTCAATATCAGCTCTATTTGTGCCCATGCCCCAACGGAAGACAAGGACGAGCAGACCAAGGATATTTTCTACGAGCGCCTAGAGAGAAAATATGACCGCTGACCCGCCCATGATATTAAAATCGTTCTGGTAGATTTTAATGCGAAGATAGAGAAGGAAGACATCTTTGGTCCAACAGTCGGAAAGTTTAGCCTCCACGAGATAACATCCAGTAATGGGTTAAGGCTGATTAATTTCGCCGCGGCAAAAAACATGGTAGTTGGTAGCACCAGATTTCAACAAAAAAAATGTTGTGATAGATGGAAGGCATTCATCCAGCGTTTTAGATGTACGATCGATCAGTGGAGCGAATATAGATTCGGATCATTACTTTGTTGCAGCAAAGGTGCGCACCCGTTTGAACATGGCGAGGAAAGTACGATCTGACACTGCACGGAAGATCGACATTGAAAAGCTGCAAAGCCAACAGATGACAACGGCATACTCCACTCGACTGAGCCAACTGCTTGATGAAAGCACTCCTCGTTTCGATGAAAAATGCCGCGAAATCCGTACTTGGGTAACGCTAGCCTCCCCCCAAGAAACCCATGGTACGACCAAGAGTGTCGAGATGCTACTGAAGTCAAGAATGCGGCATATAGAGCAATCCTGCAATCAATAGCAACGCGCCAGATGAAGGAAAGGTATCAGGAGAAAAGGAGAGAGGAGAAACGTCTATTCCGCAGAAAAAAAAAAGGAAATGGAAAGACGTGAGTGTGAGCGAATTGAGTTATACAGGAGTCAGAATGAAGTGCGGAAGTTCTACCAAAAAATTAAACATCAAACCGATGGCTTTGGTCCAGGCACATCCTCCTGCAGAGACAAACAAGGATAATGGTATAGAATGAGGTCCAAATAGCAGTGACCCGACTTAAGAACAAGGCAGCAGGAGCCCACGGGTTACCTGCTGAACTATTTAAGACCGGAGGCGGCACGCTGATAAGGCGTATGCATCAGCTTATCTGCGCAGTCTGCCTAGAAGAACGCATACCCGATGATTGGAACCTCAGCATACTATGTCCCGTACACAAGAAAGGAGACAAGACAGAATGTGACAACTACAGAGGAATAAGTCTCCTTCCCATCGAATACAAGATATTCTCGAGCGTTCTGTGTGAAAGATTAAAACCTTAAGTCAATGAGGTAATTGGACCCTATCAAAGCGGCCTTAGACCAAATCCACCCTGGACCAGATAATCACACTGCGCCAAATCCTGGAGAAGACCCGAGAAGGACAAATCAACACCTACCATCTCTTTGTTGACTACAAAGCCGCTTTCGATACCCCTCTACGTTCAAAGTTATATCAAGCCATGTCTGAGTTTGGTATCCCTGCAAAATTAATAAGACTCTGCAGGATGACACTTGCTGATACACGTTCCTCAGTAAGAATAGGAAAGAATCTCTTCGAACCATTTAATACCAAACAAGGAGACAGTCTATCGTGTGATCTCTTTAATATCCTGCTGAAGAAGATTATACGACATGCAGATGTGAATAGAAATGGCACACTAATCACAAGAGAACACATGCTATTCGCCTATGCCGACGACATCGACATCATAGATCGGTTACCGGAAGTAGTAACTGCAGCCTTTGAAAGAATCGAGAGAGAGAGTCAGTGAAAATGGGTCTGGCAGTAAATGGAGATAAAACGAAATGGATGGTTTCAACTCCCAAAATGCCTTGTACAACCGAGCAGATAAAGAAAATGGAGAAAGCTGGGAACCACAACTTTGAGATAGTCAGCAACTTTATCTACCTCGGCATCGCCGTAACCGAAACGAAGGGAAGAAAAATACTGGCAAACAGATGCTACTTTGGATTAAGTAAGCAGTTTAGAAACAAGGCCCCTTCTCGGCAGACGATGGTTACACCATACAAGACACTAATACCACCCGTGTTGTTATATGGTTCTGAGGCATGGGTACTTGTGAAAGCAGATGAGGCAGTGCTTGGAATATTTGGGAGAAAGATTCTTTGGGTTAATGCAGAATATAGGCGACGTATGAACTACGAGCTGTATGAGCTGTATGACGACGATAGCATAGCTAAAATCAAAATACAACGGCTGCGTTGGCTAGGTCATGTTGTCAGAATGGATGAAGAAGCACTAGCAAAGAAGTCTTTTGAAGGCAAACACGGTGGTACACGCAAACCGGGAAGACCAAAAGCCCGATGGAAAGTCCAAGTAGTGGGAGACACCTCGATACTTGTTGTCAAAGATTTTAGAATGAGCGCAGAAGATCGAGGCCCTTGGAACGCTATTCTATGTTCGGCTAGTGGAACAAATGTTCTGTCATAGCCAATTAAAGTCAAGTAAGTAGAATGCTGGAATATTCAGTTGTTGAAGAAGCCATGATAAGATGGACCACAGCAGTAAGAAAAAAAAAACATTCCAGTTTCCACGATCTTTTGATAAAGAAAAGTGAAAAAAAAAATGGAAATAACTTCATATTTCATAGCCAAATAAAATAAAGGGTGACGTTTTAGCTATTATCTTTTTGGCATCACTGGTCTAAACAGCTCACGTAAGTTTGCTCAAATGACGTTTTTCTTTATAAAAATGTATCACATTTTTTTAAATATCGAAAAATTTTATATGCTTAAAGTTTACAGTAAGAATTTAAAACCAGCTGTCGAGATCTAGACAATATCCTGTTGAAATCATGTAACCAATGTGAGACAAATTAGAACTAGCGCAAAATAGCGCAAACACAAATTTTGCAATGTTTAAAAAAAGTGAAAAATCATCATCAAAATACTAGCCAGTTCGCAGAAATGTTTGACAAAATATTAAATACACCAAAATCAGTATAAAGCTAAGATATCCACACAAAATTATCCTATCGGTAAGCAATACAAATTTTAGCTCTTGTTTTATGACCAAATGTCACCGCCGATGAATCCCTTCCGGGACCTTAAGCGACAACAAACTTCCATAATGTCACCGCCGATGAGTTCCTGGACCCTTAGCGACTACAAATTTCCATAATATAATTAAATATTTTTATACATTTCACAGTAACAGAAAGATTTTCAGAATTTTTAGATTCTCACAGTATGACCCCCATCCTATGGTGGAGGGTATAACAACAACAACAACACCAAAAGGATATCCTTAAAAGTGTAATTTATTTAATAATATTTTTAGCGACATCTCTTGGTGGTTGGTCAGATGTTTCTTGATGCATTGTAATGTGCACTAACGACATGCATTGTTATATGCACTAACGACACCTAGCGTTTGTTAGCCTACAACATTAAAAGACGACATCTTGTACACATTTGCACTTAATATCGAAAACAACAACCATCAATATTGTAATAGACTAGGGTAAGAATATAACGCTACGATACTTTGCCCACTAACCACTGTATTGACAACTACAGCTGTCCCCATGACAGCACGCTTTAGGCTTTTCAGTGGATGTGATTACAACACAAAAAGTCAAAGGTATAAAACACTAACGTTGGTTCTTCAACAATTATTACGATATTTTTAAGTTTGATAAATAAAACAAAGTACAAATCCTCACACAAACCATGGCAAATAAGGAAGCAACAACGGCCCCACTGGATTCGCTGGACAAAGAGCAAATGAAAACAGTGAGTACCTTCTTTACTATCGCCGACTAGACCACATCAAGATGATAAAAAAAACTGAACTTTTATTGGCATTTTAGTTCACAGACTTCTTGATGTCCTACAATAAACTTTCCGAAATGTGTTTCACCGACTGCGTTAGAGATTTCACTGCCAGAGAAGTTAAGGAAAGTGAGGTAGGTCTACCAATCATTTAAGTTGGAACATGAAAATTGTTGGCCTTAATAATTTTGTTATTGTTTTTTGTTTGCAGGAGAAATGTTCCCTGAATTGCATGGAGAAATATTTGAAGATGAATCAAAGAATTTCCCAAAGATTCCAAGAATTCCAAATGATTGCCAATGAGAATGCTTTAGCAATGGCCCAAAAAACAGGAAAACTATAGAACCCTAGAATATAACCAACCACAACAAGTAGTTCATATCTAAAAAAAAGAACCTTGATTACATTCTCAGTGTTAGCTATTGTTACTAAAACTATTGTCTTGATTTTTACAAAAAACAAAAAAAAAATCAACTTGTTTTTTTAGTGAAAAAGAAAGACCAGGTTTGTTTTGCATTTCAATAAAAGAAATTTAAAGAGTTCCAAAAAAAAAGAAGACGTTCATTATTTATTAAATGTTTAAAAAACAAAACTTGAGAATTTTAGTGCCAAATATTAAAAACTTGCTTTAACGAAAGACAATTAAATTATTCTTTAAGATCTAAACAAAAGTGTGGGCAGACTTAAATTTAGAAAACAGCGCCATGTACGTTACGTTCTAAACTAAGGCTAAGGTGTGGTACACATAAAGAGGAGAACATAGGTTGTTTATGCAAAGAATACTTTTTGAACAAATCTTGGTAATTTGGCTTAAAGGCATGGTTTTTTTTTTAAATATTAATTCTAGCAACTTGTTTGCTGTAGTATTAAATTTAATTTCTTAAAATCTAGGCGTACTTTTAACGCTTTTTTACTTCTTCTGGTTTTTTTATATCCTTCGCTACTACACACTAAATCAAAGATCATTATTTCCTTTTAATTTCAAATTAATGTTAAATCACTTAAGTGTAGATTATTAAATATTAGTGAGGAGTTGATTGATAATAGGTGGTGGGGAGATTATATATATTAAGAGCATCCATAGTTGCTGTGGGGTTAATGGGTTGGCGTTGAACTCTCAGGGAATCCTTCGACTTCACTAATCAATGCATATTCCAGAATAACACGTCCTTCTTTATATCTGTGGGACAAATGGTAATAATATTTTATTGCTTGCGACAGTGGTTTGCTGTCTTATGTACGACTAAGAAACTTGCCTCTATTCGAGTACACCAAATACTATTTGTTTTCTCAAAGCTAGAGCAGAGCTATTCAACTAAGAGCTTTAATAAATCTATGCCATTTTTTTTAAAGGTGGAGACCTTCTTTTTTGGCGTGATGAACGTAGATTTATCGCAAAGGAACCCCTGGGATATGGGTATCCCGCCTTTCCTCCGACTGTCTGTGAATAGGGGTGGTTTTAAATTGAGAGTGGCGCCAGGTTAGCAGCCTTTATGTAATAAGGGAATCATACAGAGTTACGGACGGACGTAGCGTCTTTCCGGCGTTAGTCTTCACGGTCCTGTGAGCACTCTTGAGAGGATGTCAATACAGGAGCGGCGACTCAATCACGAGTTTCACGATATTCAGGGCGGTCAGACGGTGCTAAAAGCTTTAGCGTTGGGCCAGGTGATGTCGAGATTGGCTGCATCTTTTTCAAGGAAATTTTTTGAACTACGGGGATGGAGGTCAGGCTCTACTGGATGTGGGTACCCGCTGTTTCCTCCGACTTTCTGTGTAGAGGGATGGGTCTAAATTGAGGGTGGCAACGCGGCAGCAGCCGCATACAGGGTTCCGGGCGGATGTAGCATCTTTCCGATGGAGGTCTTCGCGGTCGGGAAGGCACTTGAGAATATGTCAATGCGTGAGCAGCGGCCCTATCGACTTTCACGATATATGAAGACACTCAGGTTGTTCTGAAGTAGAGATGAGCGCGTGATTTTGCACTCACGCTCACGAGAAAAGTTACCCCAGCTCGAATTTTGTATGTCGACTAACGTTTAC
Organism: Stomoxys calcitrans; assembly: GCF_963082655.1. Lineage (NCBI taxonomy): Eukaryota > Metazoa > Arthropoda > Insecta > Diptera > Muscidae > Stomoxys > Stomoxys calcitrans. The sequence continues at coordinate 128,761,624 of NC_081555.1, forward strand.
GCACGCTCACAAGCCAAAAATTTTACTCTCGCACGACGCACGAGACAATCACGTCCCACTAGGCACTTACAAGCCAATCACGTCTCGCGAGATACTCACGACTCACAAAAATATCACGACTCAAGAATGCTCTCAAATTATACGGTATTATGCGGTAGAGCAAATACGACTTGGCTAATAAATGAGCAAATTAAATTAAAAAAAATAATAAGTGGTTATGCAGGGAAAAATATCACGTGATTGGAAAAATTTTTTGTTTTAGCGTGACTTGTGATTTTCTCATGTGTGTCTCGTGGTTGCTTCGTGAGCTGTGAGCATGATTTCACTCGCTCACGGAGGATCACGTGATTGGATTTCACTCGGGAATCACGTGACGTGATTCACTTTGAACACGACAACTCACGGGCACTGAAGGGTCTAGCGTTGGGCGGCGTGATGTCGAAATAGATTGCATCTTTTGCAAGGATAGTTTTTTAAACACGGGGAAGGGGATGGGAACGATGCGGCCGAAGAGCCCGCCAGGAGATCTCTGATAATCGCGCTTTGTGATAGAATATCAGTGAGCGTTTTCCCGCATCTTGATTGAGTGGATGTTTTCTAGACAACTGCGCGAGTGAAGGGTTGTTGTAGATCCAGGAACTCTGCGACTAAGATAGGTTGTTGTTGTTGTTGTTGTAGCAGTGTGTTATACACTGAGGCGGCAGCCCTTGCTGATGAAGAACTCCATAGGGTCAATCCGGTACGTACAACCGGCTGCTATGGGATTGACTAAGATGGGCTGCGTCCAGAGTGATCTGGGTCTGTCTGGCCAGTTGAACAGGTGACGTGTATCGTGGGGTCACAATCGGGACAAACATCTTGCACGTCGGAATTAATCCTTGCTCTGTAGGAGTTGAGGCGGCGACATCCGACGGAACGTAATTGAGCCAGAACTACTACTGGTTTGCCGGGGAAGGTCAATTTCATCAGGTGCAATGGGAGGTGGTCGTTCTCCACATTCACTCGGTAGCTGTTTACCGCATCCGCTACAGTGTCTGCATCAGTATTGTCTATCTCAGCTTGATATGCCGCTTAATCTGGAGGTTCTCTCTTGTAGCGCTGAACCTCACGCTCTAGATCATGTAGATCTACCTTAAGGCTTCTGGGCGGTGGATATCTATCCACAAGATAATGATTTGGATGGTCTCTGCGATAACACCCCAAAAGGTATTACTTAGACAGCATATAGCTATGTCTTCGCACTGCTAGGATCTTTGTCTCCTGATGGAGGTGGTCTACATGAGAACTGAGGGGACAGCCCGTCGCCGTTCGGAGGGCGGCATTTTGACATTCTGCGTGTCACAGAGTTGACGAGACCACACTGGCGCTGCATAACTTACCACAGACCGGCCAGTTGCTTTGTACGTGGTCAAGAAGGTTTCTTTGTTTGCACCCCAAGTGCTGCCGGCAAGTGGCTGGAGGACCTTGTTTCTACTTTTGACATTATCGCAAATTGCTGTGGCATGTGGGGAGAATGTTAAGAGCTGTCAAATTTGATGCCAAGTATTTTGGGACGCTTTATGGTCGGAATCATTTCTCCATCGACCACGTTCACTTCACACGTATTTGTAGTGAACAATGTGGCTGAAAATTTGGTGGCAGATATATTCAGATTTCTTGCAGCGAAAATATGAGTCAAGTTCGTTGTGGTAGATGTTTAACCTATCAAAGAAGTCAACAATGGTGAGGATTGGGCTGTTGTTGTGGTTGCATGGTGGCGAAAACCCTGTGACCGAGCATTAGACGAAGCAGAACGTCGCTTTTCCTGGGGGTGGGAAACTATGACTTGGGGTTGCTGGTAGGAGTCCTGACTGGTCATCGCGACGTCAGAGACCTGACTCGAAGGACATCAAAATAGGCAGACTTCTGCAGGATGTGCGATGGCGAGGAGGAATTGGAGATGGTCGATAACCTCGAAATTGCGAGAAGTCACAAAAATATGAGTGAACACCTGGATTGCACCAGATAGTTAGTCCACTGGTCATAATGAAATTCTATGAAGGTCTAATTTGGATGACTGAACACTATTTCTTCCTACGTTTTGTATTTTATGCCTTGGTTTTCCGTTTTTCTATTGTTTCTTTTGTCTTACAACTTATTGGGGCGTACCTCTGTCTGCATATCCCATCTTCTTGATCCCTTCTATCATCTTCTAGAGCGAACACAATGTACATAAGGTCTCCCGGTGAAGCTGCTAGCAACCGAGGTTGCTAGTCGCGTGCCCTCTAACCTAAAATAACCTAACCTTGTCCGTGCCCCAATTGCTGCCGGCTAACAATTTGAGGACCATGTTTCAAGTTCTTGCTTTATGCAGATTGAGGTTATTATTGTAACTAGGATCTGTTAGCTAGGCTTTGTAAAATATCTAGATTCAGAAACTCTGAGACTTAAGTTAGGTTGAAAAGAGGGTGCAAATATTAATCCGCCCCATGCGACTATGGACCTACACCTAAGCCAGTAATCGGCTTGTTGTGTGCTCTAAAAACTATGAGACTTGGAAGTAAGTCAAGTAGGATTTGATTTTGAGTTAAATCATCATATTCTTCAAGTTTGTCCGCTTCAATATTTGTATTTTAAGTGAACATAATTTCAATTTTTCATACAGCAATGATATTTTTAAATGATAAAGGTACAACAATTTTTTTTTTTAAGAAAAATTTGTTAAAAAATATTTCTTTCTATCAACACTTCTACCAAAACAGAGAACTGTATATGGGGTACAACTGCACTAAACATTCTGTTCTTAGCGGCGACTCGAATACATTGAAAACTAAACAGATTACATGAAATACGCTTTCTTGTCTACTTACTTTTGTGCGTCATCTGTTGCATACTCGTACATCCATCCCAATTTGGCATTACAATTCTTACACATTACATCGCGTACCATGTGGCGACCAGTAAGCATTACCCTCTCCTGGACATTGCTGAAGGTGAGATTGACCACACGTTTAAAGAGATAAGCCCGTCCTATATATTATTGACGTAATCGATGATGATTGTGATGGGAAAATGCATCAACCAGAATGGGGAAGCAAATAGTGAAAGAATAAAATTATTACAATGCGCAATTATAGCTGAGTAAAACATTTACAACAAATCACACAACTCACATTCATACATAGATAGAAAGTTCAACTTACCGGTGGCTCCTGTAAAGCGAGTGCTTATCAGCTGATTACGGTTGGTTAGGTTAGTTTGACACTGACCGCAGTTGAACAAGCGAATGCCTCCTAAATGCTCCAAAAAAACACGACCCATAGCGCTGCCAGACAGACGGAGCGTTTAAGATAATTTTCCTCCGTCGTCAATTAAAAATCCAAAAAATATATTGACGGACGGTATGTGTGTAATGTGTAACTGAATAGAACGTAGTTACACACAAATGATGATACGATGATGATTTCGATTTCGTGTATCCACAGCGCTGCTGTGGCTTGTCTTGTCTTGTCTTGCCTTTCACTGTGTTTATTTTCGTTCTGTTCTTTATGTCACTGCTAGTTGTTGTTGTTGTTGCTCATAATTTTCTATTGAAATTTCTTCAGACAATGATTTTTTCTTGTAGGCCAATTTGGTATAGAACTTTGTTTCAACGGCACTTAACTTGTGTGCAAAATAATTCTAGTTAAATGAAATATAATTTTGGAAAATTATAAACCATTAGAATGTGTTGTTTTGAAATTTGTAATGTTATTTGTAATGCTGTTATTTTTAATGTTTTTAATGGTCTTCAGAGAACAAAGCTAAAGCTAAATTGTCTACGGCGGCTAAAAGAACAAAATCATGGACAACGATGACGGCATAAAAAATTGTAACCGGTTACTTGACAAGTGTTTTAACGTAACGTAAGGCCTAAAGGTAGAGTTACATACATCGCGCAGCACTTATGCGTGCGTGTCGTAAAAAATTAAAATACTTTGGTTTGCATAGTTTGAGTTACACAACAAATGCAGGCATCTGACGGAATAAGTTAACCAACTCTCAATTTTGAACGCGATTCAGGGCGCAAAACACATGATTCAAATATGTTTTCTGTCCAAAAATTGTTTTGCAGTTAGTAAATTAGAGAAATTATTTTATGATTTTAATATTAAACTACATCATTGACAATTTCGTCTGAAATTAACTTTATAATGACATAAATAAGCTGATTTTTAGAAATTCATGCGCAGTAAAAGACGCATTGTATGTAACTCAACCCAAAAGAACGTATGAGGGCGTTTCTGATTGCTTAAGCACGCATAAGTGTTTCGCGTGGTATGTAACTCCAGCTTAAACAGAAAAATGCATGTCTGCAAACAATTGCTAAAAAAGCAAAGAGCTAAACAAATTTTAACTTTGACCACCAAAAACACTACTACACGTGTGGCAACACTGAGCGATTATCACTTTCAAGCGTCAAAGTTGACATTTTGTTTTTACTTTTCCGCATTGCTTTTGTGGTATTTGAGTGCAGAGTTGCATTTCTGCAACCCGACGCTCGAAACCAAAGCTCAACGCGTTCATTCTGTTTTGGCCTTTAAAGTGGAGTTACTTACTATGCGCAAGCGTTAAAAATGCAACTTTGCAAACGAATCCTACAAAAGCGTAGCGCAAAAATTAAAGAATTTACAAAAGACGGGGCTTTAGAGTATGTGCGAAAACTACAATTATTAACTCGGAAAACACCAGCCATTAGCAAAATTCCCGGAACAAAGAGAACCAAAATTAGATGTAATTATTTTTAATTTTTGGTGTATAAATATATAATTCTAATAATATATGAATTCGTCAATAACAATGGATCCTTTCCTCTTGTTTGTCATCGAAGACATGTTCGTTCACAATGTCGTTTAAAATGTCATGCTTGATTTTCGCGGCAACTATATAAAAATGTCATAAAATTTACTATCAAGTTAGTTAAGATCCATAGCATACATGTTGGTCAACTGCTACTACCTGTTAAATTTGTGATGGTACCACCCAAGATATATTCATAAATATCTATCATTTGATCTCCGCCTTTCCAAAATTAACAAATTATATAGCCTATTCCACCTTCCTTGCCATATTCGTAATCTACTCCCGAATACGTTTCATTCGAGTTCCATATGGTCATTATCGTCCTATATGCCTATTTAAAAGGGGTTTGGGTCTGGGCGGCCCCCCAGTTAGTTGGATTCAATTTTTAATATGAAATTTGTACTCCTGAATACCTTTCATTTGAGTCCCATATTGCCACGATCGGTCCACGTTTATTTTTGGGAACTTTTGAGGGGGTGGTTCCGCCCCACTTGATATATCAAAAATCATATAACCTATTGCTCCTTTTATGATATCCAACAACTGTGCCAAGTATGGTTCAAATCGGTTCATAATCTGATATAGCTGTCATATAAACAGATCTGGGGACTTGACTTCTTGACCTTCTAGAGGGCGTAATTCCTATCCGATTTGGCTGAAATTTTGCAAGACGTTTTTTATTGTTACTTTCAACAACTATGTCACATAAGGTTCAAATCGGTTCATAAACTGATATAGCTGCCTTATAAACCGATCTGGGATCTTGACTTCTTCAGCCTCTAGAGGTCGCAATTATTATCCGATTTGCCTGAAATTTTGTACGACGGATCCTCTTATGACCATCAACTTACGTGTTTATTATGGTCTGAATCGGTCTATAGCCCGATACAGCTCCCATATAAATCGATCTCTCTATTTTACGTCTTGAGTCCCCAAAGGGCGCAATTCTTATTCGAATTGGCTGACATTTTACACAGGTCTCCAACTAAATTATATGATTTAATTGTGGTCCAAACCGGACCATATCTTGATATCGCTCTAATAGCAGAGCAAATCTTTTATTATATCCTTTTTTGCCTAAGAAGAGATGCCGGGAAAAGAACTCTACAAATGCGATCCATGGTGGAGGGTATATAAGATTCGGCCCGGCCGAACTTAGCACGCTTTTACTTGTTTTTTTTTTTTTTTTTTTTTTTGATAAAAACAAGCCTTATATTATAATTTATGATGAAAAAATGTATATTTCCCCCCTGGGGTAAATAAAATCAACGTTTATGATCATTGGACATATATTTTCCAAGATATGTTAACCATTAATGTCAACGATAAGTAGGAACCCTTCAAAAAAATGTTATCGTCTTAGATAATCGGTTGCAGATAATCGCTTGAAGCATACCGTGGTTTAGTTACAAATTGACGGCCGAGGTAAACGAACAAACCTTTATACAATGGCGGGTTTAAAAGTAAGATTTTGAAATTTTAAAAGTTATGGAACTAATTTTGCGAATAATCATTGGAAATTTATATTTATGTAACTAACGAATTGTGAAGAAAGTGAAGCATGATATCGTTTGGTGAAAGCAATAAACATTTTGTTGGATAAGAAAGCAATTGCGTTCAATAAATCTAATTATTTACTACCGCCAAGTTGCTATGAGTCAACTTTAGAATGTGACAAAAAACAAATGAAAATGAACTTTGGATTCCGATCAAATTTGTTTTTTAGGCATCGATCTATATCGCGTAAGGTGTCGAGAGGACTAAAATTACCCGTTATTTAAAATTTCGTCAACAGGCTTTCACGTGGCCTTAAATCGAGAGATCGGCTTATGCTCAGCACGGGTGTCGAGGCGTCCAATACAATCCATTGTTTCAAATTTTTGCGAATTCGATTAAAAATGTGCCTTTAATGGACTCAAGACCCTAAATCGGGAGATAGATCTATCTATAAACAAATTTCGACAATACTCCACACGAGAATCGAAAGGTCTAATAGAACTCATTGTTACAAATTTCAACTAAATCGGATAAATTAAATGCTCCTCATAACTCCAGACCCTAAATCTGTAGAGCGATCCATATTCAAATATGATCCGATCTCGACTATAGCTGGTGCAGGTATAGTGGCGCTTAATATAACTTAATGTTCCACATTTCAACGAAATGGGGTAATAAACGAGACTTAAAGGGGCTTAAGACCGATTTGTATGGCAGATATATCAGCGGGTCTATTGCAACTCACTGTACTCAACGTATTCCCCTAATCGGCAATTCGGACTATATGGGAACCATAAATTTATTTAGCCCGATATGGACCATATTCAGTACGGATGTTGAGGGTTCTAATATAACTCAGTGAAGAAAATTCTAGCAAAATCAGAAAATAAATGCGCCATTTATCGGCTCAAGACCGTTAATCGGGTAATCGGTCTAAGCTTAAGCCAGTTTGACTTAAACAGCTGTTACTATGCATGTGTGTATTAAACACAGCTCGTATAGCCTGTTTGTCGATGTTGAAAAATAAATCCAGGCGAATAGAAGACAGTCATTCTATTAGTCTATCTAGAGGGTTTTTGGCGTTTACTACATTGACGAACCCATTTATATATCGAAATATGTATTTATTATGTATTTATTATGTAGACGACATAGGAGTGAGGAGGACAAGTTGAGCCTTTTGATGAAAACGCATTTTCTACAGCATACGATCGAACTTACGGAGACAGCAGAATTTTGGAATAATGCGGTTTTTCGAAAGTTTATCATAACAGAATTTTTGGCAAAGGAAGGCTTGAGGAGTTTCCAATTTTTTAAGTCACCCCGACCCGATGGAATATTTTCGCTGTTACTACAGAAGGAGGCCGACTATATGGCGCCCCATCTAGCCACTATTTAAACAGCGTACCAAGGACTTGCCTATACTCCGAAAGCATGGCAGTGATCACAGGTGCTATCTATACCCAAGTGCGGCTAGGCAAGTTATGCGACACCAAAGGCCTACAGACCCATAAGCCCGTCTGTCCGTCCGTCTGTCAGTCGGTCCGTCTGTCCGTCCGTCTGTCAGTCGATCCGTCTGTCCGCCCGTCTGTCTGTCGAAAGCATGCTAACTTTCGAAGAAGTAAAGCTAGATGCCTGAAATTTTGCACAAATACCTCTTATTAGTGCAGGTCGGTTGGGATTGTAGATGAGCCAAATCGGCCCATGTTTTGGTATATCTGCCATATAAAGCGATATCGGATCTTGACTTCTTGAGCCTCTGGAGGGCATAATTCTTAACGATTTGGCTGAAATTTTGCACCAAATGTTTTATTTTAATTTCCAACAACTCTGCTAAGTATGGACCAAATCGGTTCATAACTTGATATAGCTCCCATATAAATTCCGATTTCGTCTCTTGACTTCTTTAGTCTCTAGAAATTTTTATTCGGCTTGACTCATATATTTTACATGAAGTGTTTTGTTCTAACTTCTAACAACTGTGCCAAGTATGGTTCAAATCAGGTCATAACCTAATATAGCTTCCATATAATCCGATCTCGGATCTTGACTTTGTGAGCCTCCAGAGGGCGCATTTATTATCCGAATTGCTTGAAATTTTGACAGAGTGTTTTGGTTATACCATTAACAACTGCGCCAAGTATGGTCCAAATCCGTTTACAGTCATATATAGCTCCGAGGAAGCAATTCTTATCCGATTTGGCTAAAACTCTGCACAACCACTTTGAGTATGACCTTAACAAAAGTGTTATATATGGCTGGAATCGGTTCTTAATCTGATATAGCTTCCAGATCCCCCAATTTTATTGCTTGAACCACTATAGGGCGCAATTCTCATCCGACTTGGCTCAAATTTTGCCCAATGAATTCTATTGGGTTGCCCAAAAAGTAATTGCGGATTTTTTAAAAGAAAGTAAATGCATTTTTAATAAAACTTAGAATGAACTTTAATCAAATATACTTTTTTTACACTTTTTTCCTAAAGCAAGCTAAAAGTAACAGCTGATAACTGACAGAAGAAAGAATGCAATTACAGAGTCACAACGCCAACTATATGAAAAATCCGCAATTACTTTTTTGGGCAACCCAATACTTTGGTCTCCACCACCCAAACCCCAAAGATATAACTCGGTATAGTTTCAGCATAGCAATACTTATCCATTATCCTTTGATATCGGAAAAAGAACTTTACAAATGCGATCCATGGTGGAGGGGTTATAAGATTCGACGTTAGCAAAACAGTCCGTGCCAAATTTTGTGCAGATCGGTTGAAAATTTTACCTACTACGGCCATTAAAGTAAAAATCGGGCGATACATATATATGGGAGCTAGATCCAAATCTTGATCGATTTTGTTATAATCTTTCAGAGGATCAGTAACAAAACTGTCCGTGCCAAATTTTGTGCAGATTGGTTGAACAATTTTAGCTACTACGGTCATTTAAGTGCAAAACGGGCGATTCAATATATTGGAGCTATTGGGTTGCCCAAAAAGTAATTGCGGATTTTTCATATAGTCGGCGTTGACAAATTTTTTCACAGCTTGTGACTCTGTAATTGCATTCATTCTTCTGTCAGTTATCAGCTGTTACTTTTAGCTTGCTTTAGAAAAAAGGTTTAAAAAAAATTATATTTGATTTAAGTTCATTCTAAGATTTATTAAAAATGCATTTACTTTCTTTTAAAAAATCCGCAATTACTTTTTGGGCAACCCATATATCTAAATCTGAAACGATTTTTACCAAAATCAATAGTGTTTGTCCTTGAGCCAAAAAAGCGATATGTGCAAAATTTCGTGATGATTGGACAACAAATACGACATGCATTTTGATTACAAGAATACATGGACTCACAGACGGACAGATGGGCATGGCTTAATCGAATCAGAAAGTGATTCTGAGTCGATCGGTATACTTATCAATGGGTCTAGCTCTTGTCCTTCTTAGCATTGCAAACAAATGCACAAACTTATAATACCCTGTACCACAGTGATGGTGTAGGGTATGAAAATGTGCAGATTTTCTTTACTTTTAGTGTCACAGGCTATGTGGATTTCATTAGATTTTCCATTTAAAGGCCGTACTACTCCGTTCACTTTTCGCAGCAATTTCTTATAACCTATTTTTGTAACGACTTTAGTTTAAAGTTATAATACAAGACAATTTCATTCTGAATTAATGTTCATTTATGATTACCATCTGAAAAATAGAAATGCAAAAGTACCAACTTTAATATAAAATTCCTTAATATCAAGTAAAAAATTGTTCGTCTAAGGAAATTTTTTTCTTAAAAAGTCTAAAATTAGACAAACATATTCAAAATTAGTTCTCAGTGATATTTTCAGTGAAGGAATTTCTCGTTTGAATAAATATTGAAGAACTTTTCATCAATTTTCTAATTCTAATTAAAAAAAACTCTACTATCATGTATTAATTTATAGAATTAGCCCATAAATAAAAATCTATGCATATTTAACCTTAATGGCATCATTACAGTGCATTTATATTTAGATTTTCTAATCACCATTATGGCAGCATACATACATTAAACAAGAACCAATCTTCAATAATAAACAAAGAAAGACAGCTTTAAGATGTACTGGTACAACAAAGAAAAATAACACACGCCTCCTATTATGGCACATATTCTTCGGCCTAAGTCTTTCTTGTTCAAGGCCTGCTTTCAATGTGACACCACCTGCATTAGTCCCATTTATAGATAACCTGTTGGCAGAGTCCATTGTACATTTAATTACAAAAAGTAATTATTTTTATATCGCATCAACGTGTTTTTTTCGGTTTTGGTTTAGAAATGAAAACGCTCAGTTCACCCAAGTGGATCAACTAAGCCGCTTGGAATTCTTGAGCCACATTTTTCTGAATTCAGTAAAAAGCTGTTGTTCAGTGCCAAAACTTCGACATCAATGGGGCTTCTTAATGTAAGAATGGAAAATTATTTAAAAAGAAAATACATTACTGGCTAGTGAAGCAATAATTTTACATAAACACAAGAAATGTGCAATAAGAAAGCAATCGATTATGAAGCGATAATCAAGTAATGCCGAAATCTTATCAAAAACAACCTTTATTGCGGATTAACTACAAAAAAGTGGTCACAAAAGTGACTTTTATATAATGACTGTTTGTTATCAAGGGAATAATTGTGGTAATTTACAAGATAGATGAAACTCGTGGTGGAAAATTCAACGGAATTCGAATTTTAATAAAAAATTTATTGGGTTGCCCAAAAAGTAATTGCGGATTTTTCATATAGTCGGCGTTGACAAAGTTTTTCAACGGCTTGTGACTCTGTAATTGCATTCTTTCTTCTGTCAGTTATCAGCTGTTACTTTTAGCTTGCTTTAGAAAAAAAATGTATAAAAAGTATTTTTGATTAAAGTTCATTCTAAGTTTTATTAAAAATGCATTTACTTTCTTTTAAAAAATCCGCAATTACTTTTTGGGCAACCCAATATAACAATTATAATTTTCATAGAAACATCACTGACCGTGGATGACCAAATTGCTAAGGCAGACGAATGGATGAGAGCGGTAAATGATGTGCTCCTTTGCAGACGTCGAAAGGCGAAACCAAGTAAGGTCAAGTGGTGAATCCGTGAGCTGGAAACAATGCGGCGAAACGTCAGGCGTGTGAGGAGGCGATTCCAAAGAGCCAAAATCAACTATTGATTAGGAGTAAGGAAGATCACTTTAGGAGATTTGTACAGGACAACAGAGATGATCCATGGGGCAAGGTATAACGCGTGTGCCGGCGCGCTGGGCCACAGGGTTCTAGTCAGGGTGACCTGGGCGGTTTTAAAATGGGGGACAATGTGTTTTGTGTTCTTGGCCCGAGCGTGCTAGGGTGTTAATGGGAATGATCTTTCCCGATGCGGATGATCACAAATAGGCTCCCAGTGTGGAGATGATCGTGCCTCCTCCAAGTCTGAAAGAGTCTGGACAGTGTCTGCCATCTTAGAAGCGGGAGATCACCTGGCATGGACGCTATGAAGGCTATACCTGAACATGTCGAGTTGATCCTCACACGATGTGTCGAAGTTGGAGACATGAAGTGTTAGTAAAAATGGAAACATGTGTAGTATTTTGGATTGTGCATTTATTGCAAAAGAGAATACCTGTAGATGGATATATTATAAAGCAGAAGTCACTACGAATTTATAAGCAACTGCAGCTATCGAAGCCATCAACAAGTCGTCAAGATAAGAGAAAGGAATTTTCGGCTAGTGATGGATGGCTTACAGGATTTCTTAAAAGAAGCGCATTTTATAATTTAAAAACAAGTAAAAGCGTTCTAAGTTCGCCCGGGCCGAATCTTGGGAACCCACCACCATGGATCGCATTTGTCGAGTTCTATGCGCGGTATCTCTTTTTAGGAATAAAATATTGAATAAGAACTGTTATACTATTGGAGCTATATCAAGTTATAGTCCGATTCGGACGATAAATAAATGCTGAACATTGTAGAAGTCATTGTGTAATATTTCAGTTCATTCGGTTAAGCATTGCGCCTTGTAGGCACTCTAGAAGCAAAATCGGGAGATAGGTTTATATGGGAGCTGTATCAAGCTATTGATCGATTCTGATCATATTAGACACGTATGTTGAAGGCCATGAGAGAAGCCGTTGTACAAAATTTCATGAGAATAAAGAATATATATACTTTATGGGGCCTTAGACGCATATTTCGAGGTGTTACAAACAGAATGACGAAATTAGTATTCCCCCATCCTATGGTTGAGGGTATAACAAGTAAAAGCGTGCTAAGTTCGGCCGGGCCGAATCTTGGGAACACACCACCATGGATTCTGCTAAAATATGGGAGCTATATCTGGTTAAAGACCAATTTGGACGGTATTTGGCACAGTTGTTGAGAGTCACAACATAAAATTTTAGCCAAATCGAATAATCGACGCTTGTAAGGGCTCAAGGAATTGGGCGATCGATTTATATGGGAGCTATATCATGTACTCGACCGATTTGAACTGTACTTGACACTAATTGACACAATTGTTAGAGGTCGTAGCAAAATATCGCATGCAAAATTTTGGCCAAATCGGACGAGGTGTTACAAACGGAATGACTAGATTAGTTGTGTTGAACCTTACCCTAATTTTCAGAAAAGCCACATCTCGGAGATGGGTGGTGCGATTTATGCGAAATTGTGTGCTTTAAGTAACCTAAAACAAAAAAATTGGTATTCAAATTTTGGATGGGGAACCTAGGGGAGCCGCCCCACTTCAAAAACTCACCAAATATATTTATAGACTAATCACGACAATATGGGATTCAAATGAAAGGAATTTGAGAGTGGAAAACGAATCTGATATTCAAATATGAAGTTAAGTGTTTTGGAGGCCGCCCCATCCCCAAAACACTCCTAAATCGGACATATTTACAGATCATGGCAATATGGGGCTCAAAGAAAGGTATTTGAACCTTACCCTAATTTTCAGAAAAGCCACATCTCGGAGATGGGTGGTGCGATTTATGCTAAATTGTGTGCTTTAAGTACCCTAAAACAAAAAAATTGGTATTCAAATTTTGGATGGGGAACTTAGGGGAGCCGCCCCACTTCAAAAACTCACCAAATATATTAATAGACTAATCACGACAATATATGATTCAAATGAAAGGTATTTGAGAGTGGAAAACGAATCTGATATTCAAATATGAAGTTAAGTGTTTTGGGGGCCGTCCCATCCCCAAAACACTCTTAAATCGGCCATATTTACAGATCATGGCAATATGGGGCTCAAAGAAAGGTATTTGGGAGTAGAGCCCGAAATTGATATCGATTTTCGGGACCAAGTTTCTGGGGGTACTCCTCCCAGCCAAGTGTTTGGGTGGGAGCCCCTCCCGCCAAAACAACCTCCAAATAGGACAAACATACTGATCATTGCAATATGTCGCTCAAATGAAATGTCTTTGGAAATAGAGCACGAATCTGATATCAAAATTCGGTAAAAAGTGTCTATAGGGCCGCCCCTCCCCCAAAAGCACCCCCCAAGTGGACAATTTTACCGACCATAGCAATATGGGGTCGGTATTTTAGAGTAGAATTCGAATCTGACATCTATTTTCAGAGCCAAGTCACCGAGTGGCCTCTTCCCCAAAACACCCCCCAAACAGGACTTATTTACTGGCCATGGCAATATGGGGCTCAAATAAAAGGAATTTCGGGGTAGAATACGAATCTATATCCAAATGTGGGACGCTTCATCCCACAAACTATTGGCAATATGGGGTTTAAATAAATGGTATTTGATGCTGATAGATCTTCTGAGTATCATAGGGACCACCCCATCCCTCAAAACACCCCTAAATCGGACATAAATATTTACTGACCATGGCAATATGGGACTTAAATAAAAAGTATTTGGGAGAAGAGCACGAATTGATACCGGCGGAGCGGAGCGGGGGAATATAATTTTGACAAAAATTTTAAAGAAATAAAATTTGTTTTATTTTTCACTCTTATTTTTTTCTTTAATTGCAGATTTTGTGTTTGGCTTTAATTCTTGCCTCCATTCCTCGGATATCCTTGGTAAATATCCTTCATAGAAACAATTAAGTAGTTACTCCTTTTTTTACAAATATCGGCACATTTTTAGTCTCAAAATATAGTTCCCACTCTTTTGGTTCATGGTGGCGCTGGGGATGTCAGCGATGAATCGATACCCTTTAAGAAGATCGGAGTTAAGTTAGCAGCTCGTGTGGGCTATGAGACTTTAAAGAAAACTGGAAGTGTTGTGGAAGCTGTTCAACAGGCAGTCCAGTCTATGGAGGAAAATGACCAATTCAACTCTGGCTATGGCAGCGTCCTTACATGGGAAGGCGATGTTGAAATGGATGCCTCGATAATGGATGGTTCCACCTTAAATGCTGGATGCGTATCTTTAGCCAAAGACATCTTGCATCCCATTGCCTTGGCCAGAAGTGTTATGGAAAAGACCAGGCACATGTATTTGGCTGGTGAGGGAGCCATGGCTTTTGCCGTTGAAGAAGGTTTTGAGATATTGCCCGAAGGCTCATTGGTAACGGAAAAGTCCAAAAAGGCTTTGGAAGATTATAAGAACAGCTTGAATGGTACCAGTGCTAACAAAAAGCAAAAGTCATGTCCTGAAATAGGTGACAAAATATTTGGATCTCCTGGCACAGTGGGCGCTGTGGCCATCGATGCTTATGGCAATGTGGCTGCTGCCACCTCCACTGGTGGTATAACTGGTAAAATGCCTGGCCGCATAGGTGATTCACCAATTTTGGGAGGTGGCACTTATGCTGACAATGATTCGGGTTGCGTTTCGGCCACTGGACAAGGTGAAACCATAATGCGTTTTAATGTGGCCTCCAAAATTTTAGCTCTTATTGAACATTTCGGTATGTCAGCCCAGGATGCCACCGCAAAGGTGTTGGAAGAAATGACGCATCGCTTCAATCAAACGGCTGGCGTAATAAGTATCGATGGTAAAGGAAATTTGGGTATATATTTTACATCGAGGCGCATGTCATGGGCCTATCAACGTGGTGAGGAACTTCACTATGGCATTGATAAGGATGAGGATATTGTGGAAATTGTTGGTGAACCAAGAGTTGAATTTCTTTAAATAAGGGTTTGTAAAAATTAAAAAAAATTTTAACAAAGATAATAAAATTTTTTAAATGATTTTTTTTCGAAAATTGTTTTTTTTTTTTATTTGGATTTAAAGCGGCTGCCCGATGAATACAAAAAAATGTTTCAAAGTTTGGGTTAGGTTAGGATATTAATCCACCCCATGCCACCATGGAGATACACCTAAGCCAGTAGTCCGCTTGTTGTGCGCTCCTAATACTAAAAATTTACTTCGAAAAAGAAAATCTATGTCAGGAATTCCGGGCTACTTACAAAAATCCCTAATTGTTTTTCATACCATGCCCTTAGTTCATGTTTGATATTGTCTCCCACCTTAGTGCCGTTGTCTGTTAGCCGCGATATGCTCTCATGTCTCATCATCTACCCCGCATGCCATACACAGGCTATCACTCGCCGCACCAATTTTGCACCGATTTTTGTTTCTAAATTTACTATTTATAGAAAAATTTTTTCAAACATTTTTTAGTTAGAGTAAATTTTGTCTAAAATTTGTTATTTTATGTAAATTTACTATTTATAGGAAATTTATTCAAAGTTTACCATTTATACAAAATTTAGTTTTTGTTGAAAAATTCCTCAAAATTTTCTATTCATAGGAAATTTGCTTAAAATTTTACTTTTCATAAAATTTTTTTAAAAATTTAATTTTTACAGGAAATTTTCTCAAAAATTTACTTTTTTGGGAAATTTTTTTAAAAATTTACTCTTTATATATTTTTTTAAAATTTTCTATTTACAGAAATTTTTCTAAAAAAATTTTACTTTTTAAACAAATTTTTTTTTTTTAAATTTTCTAGTTATAGGAATTTTTCTAAAATTTTAACAAAAAAAAAAATAATAGAAATCGTCACAAAATTTATTGTTAGTAGGAAATTTTCTTGAAATTTATTATTTATAGAAATATTTTCAAAATGTACTTTGTGTTGGAAATTTTGTTAAAATTTAATTTTTATTGGAAATTTTGTCAAAATCTTGTATTTAAAGAAAACTTTTTAAAAATTACTTTCCATAGCAAATTTTCTCAATTTTTTTTTAACTAATTATAGAAAAAAACAAAAATTGTCAAATTTTATGATATTCGCCCTAACTGACAAAAAACTTAAAAAAAATTCGGCAGAGCCCGGCAGGGATTCGAACCTGGCCACACGGACCAACAGCGAGAGTCGTTGCCGTTGTCTAGCGTTCAAAGCCATCAATACAACTTCCAACAGAAGCACAGAATCATGTGCACCATGGAAGCAGTGTAATTGTCGCAGAAAAAAAGTCTGTCATTTCACGAAAACACATGCACTGGGAAAAAGTACAGCTAATAGACAGGGTTGTCGAGCGTGGTTAATGTGGTAATTGTATCATAGATGCGTTTTCGCTATTAATACGATTCAAATACAACATACCAACGCACGGCCCTTGAAGCCATCACTCCTAATATGGTTGAAATGTCTCCCAACCAAAGACGAAACTCGTCCCATAGTGGTTGGTGTGTGTTGCTATCTCTGACTTTCCTTTTCCATTTGCAAAGAAAAATCTTCGATCATTGAGCTCGTCTCGAAAGTGAAACAAACAAAAATGTTCAAAAAGTTTTGTGTTTGTTGAAGTTTTGTCAAAAATTATTTACATTATTTACATTTAGTATACATTTTTATCGAAATTTACTTTAATTAGAAAGCAGAGACACAGCCAAGGGTGTCTATCGGGTCCGAACTACCACGAAAAATCCTATTTTTCGAATGTTAGCGCGTATACGTACTTATTATAGTTTTGCTTTATATAAGAAAGTTTGCTCAAAATTTTCTCAAAATATTCGTTGAATTGAAAAAATTTTTTTTTTAAATTTTACATTTGAGAGGAAATTTTGTCAAAATTAAGTTTTTGAGGGAAATTTTCAAAATCACATTTTCTTAAAATTTAAGGAAATTTTTTTTTAAATTTTTTATGGAAAATTTTCTCAAAATATTCTTTTAAAGAAATTTTTAAAAAGGGGAAATTTTGTCAAATTTTACTTTTGAGGAAAATTTTGCAAAAATTTACTGGTTTTTGGACAAGGATTTTTTTTTTAAATTTACTTCTTAACAAATTTTTGGGAAATTTAAAAAAAAATTGTTTTATGGCAAATTTTCTTAAAGTTTTTTTACGAAAACTTTCTAAAAATTAATTTTTTAGAAAATTTTTTCAAAATTTGCTATTTATTGGTTACGTAAGGTTTTTTAAAGAAATTTTCTGAAAGTTTTCTTTATATAGAAAATTTTGTCAAAATTAGCTTTTTATGGGAAATTTTCTCATAATTTACTAAAGGGTGTTTTAAGCTATTATCTTTTTGGCAACACTGGTTCAAACAGCTCACGCACGTTTCATGTTTTGTTTCATTGTCAAACATCTTCAGTTTGATCTATAATTTAACCATAAATCGTCTTAAAAACGAACAACACTTGCAAGTTGTGCAATCGCGCTTCATCCATTTAATGACGAAGCTCATTTTTTGGCACAAAAAGTCACAGTTTGGTACGGTTTATGGGCTGGTGGCATCATTGGACCGTACTTCTTCAAATATGAAGTGAATCGTAATGTAACTGTGAATGGTGAGCGCTACCGTGAGATGATATCCAATTTTTTTTTGCCCAAAATGCAAGAGCATGACGTGTGGTTTCTACACGACGGTGCCACATGTCACACACCACGCGTAATAATGGAGGTGAGTTAGTGCAATCGTTCGATTTAACGCTTTTAGACTATTTTTTGTGGGGCTATGTCAAAGCTCATGTTTATACAGACAAACCCGCTTCAATTAACGCATTGGACGACACCATTTAAGCATTTGTTCGTGAGATATCGGCCGTAATGTTGGAAAGAGTATGCCAATATTGAACTAAGCGGATGAACCATTTGAGGCGCAGTGACGGTCCACATTTGCATGAAATAATCTTCAAAAATGAAATTATATGGACCGTACTATCGATTCAAATAAAGATTTCATGCATTTTTCTAAATTTTATGTTTTTTTGAAAAATTTTACTATAGCTCTTAAAAAATCACCCTTTATTTATGGGAAATTTTTTCAAAATTTACTATTTATGGGAAATCTCTAAAAATTTACATTAATGGGATATTTTTTTTTTAATTTAAGTCATGAAAAAATTTTTCCAAAATTTGCTTTTTATAGGAATTTTTTCTTAAAATTTACTGTTTATAGGAAGTTTTTTTTGAACTTTAGTATTTCGTATATAATAAAAAATTAATTTTGATAAAATGTTCTAAAATTTGCTTTTTTGTAGAATTTTGTAAAAACTTACTTTTTATAAGGAATTTTGTTACAATTTATTATTTATGAGAAATTTTTTCCAAATTTTCTATTCATAGGAAATTTTCTCAAAATTTACTATTTATAGGAAATTTTCTCAAAATGTACTATTATAGGAAAATTGTTCAAATTTTCTCAAAATTGGGAAAATTGTCTTCAATATACTATTATAGGAAAATTTATCAAAATTTCCCATTTGTAATAATTTTTTATAAGAAATTTTCTCACAATTTACTATTTATAAGAATATTCATCATTAATAGAAAAAAATTTTAGAATTTTTTGTTTTCACAATGTGTTTTTTGGGCATAACTTTCTCAAAATCTAAAGTGTTCGAAAAGTTTCTATTTAAGGAAATTTGGCCAAGTTCCTAATTGTGGGAATTGTTTTTCCCTTGGGGTACGTTCCTCTTGGAGAATATAAACTTCAGAACAAACTCCCTTTCGCCGAATGAATTGCAAGTTTGCAACAGCGTTGCCAAAGCAAAGATTTTGTTTTTTTTTTCTTTCAAATATTTTTTTTCTTTCATTAATATTAAGTTTATTTGTTTTTTTTTATTTCATTTCTCATTAAATAATTTACAATAGTTTTGCTTACTTTCTGCTTTTGATAAATAGTTAATAATAGGGGATTGTTTTGGGTTGTATTTTTAAGTTATTTACTTATATGCATACCTGTTGTTATTTCTTTAAATTTATAAAATTATACATGATCCTAAAGGGGATTAAATGATGATTTTTACTTTGTTACATAAATTACCCTCATTTTGTATATGCACTCTATATATATGTATATGTTTTTTACGTCTTTTTGAATTTGGTTTTATATTAATATTTTTTTTTTGGTTTATAAAACTTAAATATTCGAAATGAAAATACTTTCAAGGCAGGATTTTAAAATGTTTTCAAAATTTGTATTCATAGGGGAATTCGTGGGAAATATACTACTTTTTATAGGAAATTATCTCAAAATTGTTAAAATTTACTTTTTATAAGAAATTTTGTCAAAATTTACTTCTTATAGGAAAATGTGTCAAAATTTACTTTTTATAGGAAATTTCAAAATTTACTTTTATAGGAAACTATCAAAATTTGCTTTTTGTAGGAAATTTTGTCAAAATTAGCTTTTTAAAGGAAATTTTGTCCAAATTTACTTTTAATAGAAAATTTTGTCAAAATGTACTTGTTATAGAAAATTTTGTCAAAATTTACTTTTTATCGGAAATTTTGTCAAAATTTACTTTTTAAAGGAAATTTTGTCAAAATTTACTTTTTATAGGAAATTTTGTCAAAATTTACTTTTTGTAGGATATTTTATGAAAATTGACTTTTTATAGGAAATTTTGTCGAAATTTAGTTTTTATAGGAAATTTTGTCAAAATTTACTTTTTATAGGAAATTTTATCAAAATTTACTTTTTATAGGAAATTTTGTCAAAATTTACTTTTTGTAGGATATTTTATGAAAATTTACTTTTTATAGGAAATTTTGTCGCAATTTACTTTTTGTACGAAATTTTATGAGAATTTACATTTTATAGGAAGTTTCGTCATAATTTGCTTTTCATAGGAAATTTTGTCAAAATTTACTTTTTGTAGGATATTTTATGAAAATTTACTTTTTATAGGAAATTTTGTCGCAATTTACTTTTTATAGAAAATTTTGTCAAAATGTACTTTTAAAAGGAAGTTTTGTCATAATGTACTTTAAATAGAAAATGTAGTCAAAATTTACTTTTTATAGAAAATTTTGTCAAAATTTACTTTTTATAGGAAATTTTGTCAAAATGTACTTTTTATAGGAAATTTCGTCAAAATTTAGTTTTTATAGAAAATTTTGTACTTATTTACTTTTTATAAGAAAATTTGTCAAACATAACTTTCATAGGAAATTTTGTCAAAATTTACTTTTTATAGGAAATTTTGTCAAAATTTACTTTTTATAGGAAATTTTGTCAAAATTTACTTTTTGTGGGATATTTTATGAAAATTTACTTTTTATAGGAAATTTTGTCGAAATTTACTTTTTGTACGAAATTTTATGATAATTTACTTTTTATAGGAAGTTTTGTCATAATTTGCATTTCATAGGAAATTTTGTCAACATTTGCTTTTTATAGGAAAATTTGTCAAAATTTGCTTTTTATAGGAAATTTCGTCAAAATTTATGTTTTATAGAAAATTTTGTACTAATTTACTTTTTATAAGAAATTTTATGAAAATTTACCTTTTATAGGAAATTTTATGAATATTTACTTTTTATAGAAAATTTTGTCGAAATTTACTTTTTATAAAAATTTTTATGAAAATTTACTTTTATAGGAAATTTTGTCGAAATTTACTTTTTATAGAAAATTTTTCAAAATTTACTTTTTATAGGAAATTTTTTCGAAATGTACTCTTTATAAGAAATTTTGTCAAAATGTATATTTTATAAAAATTTTGTCACAATTTACCTTTTTTATCTTTTTTCTTCCTTTGAGATGAGCTTAATGATCGAAGATCTTTGAAATGGAAAAGGAAAGCCAGAGATCACAACACACCAACCACTATGGGACGCGTTTTTCCTGGGTTAGGGGTTTTTCAAGGAGCAATAGGCTGGTCATACTTATACCGAATATACAATTAAAAGGTGTCCACAATGTGAGCAGAAAACTCAAACAAGTTTGTCAACTTTCTCATCAGCTGTTCTCTTCCACCACATGTGTTTTCTTTGTCGTAATAGACTTATTTTCTATTCGACTACATGGCCTCCATGGTATACACATGTCATTTGTGCATTTTTTTTTTTGGTAGTTGTATTGATTGATGGCTTCGAACGCTAGACAACGGCAACGGCTCTTTATTTTATTTTTATAGAAAATTTTGTCAAAATTATATTTTTTTGGAAGTTTTCGTAAAATTCTCTTATTGTGATAATTTAAGCCGTAAGCTGTGAAAAATGGTCGCACGAAAATGTTCACGAATTAATTCAATTTTTATGTCAAATTAATATTTTCAAATAGTCAAAACATTCTTAGTTCGATTATGCTAGAAAATGTCAAACTTTCCAATGGCAATGTCAAATTGCACCTGGCAATACTTAGTGTTGCCGGCGAGAAACTTTTAGAGCAGCCCTCGTATGCCAATTTGAGACGTTTTGTGGGTGGGGCGCTCCCCTAGGTTATTCGACCACAAAGTTATGTACCAGATTTGTGTTTTTCGATTTTCGACCTTTCGACCACATTTTTGAATACATTTTGATTTAAAACCAAATGGTGATTTTATTTACAAATAAAATCACCCACGGTTGTCAACTAATAAATAAGCTGGACAACCATGGGTTTGGTAGTTACCCCTATGGTAAATGTCAGCCAGAAAAGGCCGGTTATACGTACCGGATTAACCCGATGGATTCCTTCATCGGCAAGGGCTGCCACCTCAGTGTACAACACTGCTACAACATCAACTACAGAATATAACAATTTAAAATATAATTTTCCATTGTTTCTTTTTTCAAAACGAACTTAACGATCGAAGATTGTTTCTAACGGAAAAGGAAAGCCAAAGATCACTACACACCAACCACTATGTTAAGAGTTTCGCCTTTGGTTAGAGGCATATTAAGTGTGGAGGCTTTAAGGGCGATACATTGGAAGGTCGTACTCATATTGAATATATCGTGAACACGTGTCTACGATGTAAGCATGACACTAACCAAGTTTGACACTTTTAAGAGAAGCTGTTCTCATTCACTCCATCTGTTTCTTATTGTAGTAATGGACTTGTTTTTCCAGATCAGAGAACAGCAGCACTTTAAAATAAGTGCACATGGTAGACATGCAACGAATGGCAAGCTCACACCTTATACCAGCAATGGTTGTTGATGCTTACAACTCTCAACGACAAAAACATAAAATACTCCTTTAAATTCGTTGAGCTATTGTAAGGGTTTTTGCTGAAATGATTGTTGAAAGAATGATTGCTGGGCATATTTTACATTTTGAGCAATACTCACGTGGGCTCTCATTGACCGTAACTAAATAGAAGACACACAGCTACCGTTCAAAGTTATGAAAACTGAAATTAATTTGCGTGCTTTGTAATGGCTTGGGTAAAGAAAAGAGTAGAAGTAAGTCGGTCACTTTTGAACAGACGGAGACAGACGGCACGTACTTCACTGATAAAAGCAATTCTCATCCAAAAATAAAAAAGTAAGTGCAAAAAAAAAAACAACAGAGTATATGTCTCATTTATCTGCTTGCGTTGGCTTCATATGACACTCATCTGAGTGGTGCTCATTTGCATATCACATACGCTGTGCGACGACCAAATTTAAAAAAACACATCCACATGCACCCAATTCCAAAACATTTGGGTATCTCTCACTCTATTGTATATGTGCGTGTGTTTCTAGCTTACTTCGTTTTAAGGTGTCATGCGTTACAGGTAATTGCTTTGGCCAAAGTGGTTACTGAGTGAGAAGTTTTGTGTTTCGGGCGTTTCTCTGATAGATACTATTTAAATTCTCTGATTGCCCCTGATTGAAATATGAGTAAGAATTCTGTGATTTTCATTTTTTCACTTTCATTCCATGCCCTTAAGAAATTTCCTACGAAAGCCATGGGCCAAATTCTCCCTTCTGTAAATGAGCAACTTTTTATTCGAACATTACTTTCGTTCCGTAAATACCAACTAGATAATGGCTTCTGATCGTAGTTTGTGAACAAGTTATCGATTTCGGAGAAAAATTAACCGATCAGCCGAGCATATTTTACCATCCCAATCATGGCTGTGTTATATTGGGTTGCCCAAAAAGTAATTGCGAATTTTTCATATAGTCGGCGTTGACAAATTTTTTCACAGCTTGTGACTCTGTAATTGCATTCTTTCTTCTGTCAGTTATCAGCTGTTACTTTTAGCTTGCTTTAGAAAAAAAGTGTAAAAAAAGTATATTTGATTAAAGTTCATTCTAAGTTTTATTAAAAATGCATTTACTTTCTTTTAAAAAATCCGCAAGTACTTTTTGGGCAAACCCAATATTTGTGCAAAATTTCTAGCGCCTAGCTTTCTTCTTCCAAAGTTAGCTTGCTTTCGACAGACGGACAGTGCAAAGTGGAAAGAATATCAGTGCAAAGTAGTACTAGTAAGTTATCGATATCATGCAATAACAGATAAAAAGAACCGATTACTTGTGATTTGCACTATATAATACTAAAATAAAGGAGGCCACCGTAGCGCAAAGGTTAGCATGTCCGCCTTTGACGCTGAACGCTTGGGTTCGAATCCTGGCGTGACCATAAGAACAATTTTCAGGGGTGGTTATCCCCTCCTAATGCTGCCAACATTTGTGAGATACTATGCCATGTAAAACCTCTTTCCAAAGAGGTGTCTCACTGCGGCACGCCGATCGGACTCGGCTATAAAAAGGAGGCCCCTTATCATTGAGCTTAAACTTGAATCGGACTGCACTCATTGATATGTGAGAAGTTTTCCCCTGTTCCGTAGTGGAATGGTTATCATTGAGCTTAAACTTGAATCGGACTGCACTGATTGATATGTGAGAAGTTTTCCCCTGTTCCTTAGTGGAATGGTCATGGGCAAAATTTGCATTTGCAGTACTAAAATAAAACGCAGCAATTATAACAACTACTATTCCTATTTTTACACAGTGCATTGTTGTTGTATGTGAAAGAAGGTCAGAAACACGAACCTGAATTCCTTTTTTACGTAAAAAGGAATCTGTATACGCTTGGTGGGAAGTGCTCCAAGCTAGGGAATATGGTTAATTTGTTTAATGGTAAAAAAACACAATGGACAATATCTATGCCGCTCAACTAAAGTTTATGTCTCATTCCGCTTCTTGCTTTAGCTTCATATGGCACTCATCTAAGTGGTGTTTATTTGCAAATAACACACGATGTCTTCCAACAAAATAGAAAATCATATCCACTGAACGTTTACTAAAACATTCGCGCATCTCTCACTCGGTTGTGTGTGTGTTTCTAGCTTACTTTGTTTTTATGTGGCATGCGATACAGACAATTGCTTTGGCCAAAGTGCCTATTGAGTGCCAAACTTTGGATCTCATGCAGTTATCTAGTATAGATGATATGTGTATACCATGGATATATGGCCTCCATGGTATACACATGTCATCTGCACCTGATAACTGCATGAGATCCAAAATTTGGCCAGTCGTGTAGAAAATTAGTGCATCACTACATAGAGAAAACACATGCGATGGAAAAGAACAGCTAGAGTAATAAGTGTCAAACTCGATGTAAGTACGACCTACCAATGTATCGCCCATTAAGCCTACACACTTAGGGTTAGGTTAGGTTGAAAAGAAGGTGCAGATAAAATAGTTGAAAAGTCTTCTAACCAAATACGAAAAGCATCCCATAGTGGTTTGTGTTTTATGACCTCTTTTCTTTCCTTTTCCATTTCAAAAAATCTTCGATCATTAAGCTCGTCTCAAAAGAGATACAGCGGAAAATTGTGAAATAAAATGATGTTCGCCCTAACAGTTAACAAAAATGTTATTAAAAATTTACGTTTTTTTTAGTTTGTCATACAAACATTTGAAATAAAAACTTTTTTTATTCATTTTTATTTTATTTTTAAAACAAAGTATGCCTTCTCGAATTGTTCAATCTTTTACTCCTTGCCTGCCTTGATAACCAAATGTAGATTTTCTACGGGGGTTCTTTCCTTTGTCTAATTTGAATACCTCCTCATCAATGGATTTTTGTATAATTTTATTTTTATAAATTTTTTTTACTCATACAATAAATGTGGTTTTGCTTTAAAATGCCTTCATGTTCATTGGTTTAGTTGATTATCCTATAGGGTTAGCTTAATCGCTTGTTTTACTTGTCTTTACATACAAAAATATTTATAAAATTACACAAAAATACATGTATACACATTTATGTTGTCCTCTGCAAATTTTTAGCAAACTTTACCAACTTTTTGGATTGTTTGTATTTTTTTTCTTATGTTTTTTAATTTCATTTTATTTTCAAAAACAAAAAAAAATATATGTTTGGTATAAAAAGTTTAACTTATTATTATTTTTTTCTATATATTTAACTTGATTATATTTAAATTTTAATTCCAGTAATTTTAATCAATTTTGTTTGTAACATATAATTTCGTTTCTGTTGTTTTTGTTGATATTTAAAAACAGACTACAAATAATGATTTTAAATTCTCATCTTATTTAAGCCAAAAAGTTTAAGTTAAAAAAAAAAAAAAACTAAATTTAAATTTCTCTTCTTCCGTTCTTTGGAAGATTTTGAATTTGTAAAACAGTTTTTTTGTTTTAATTTTCTTTGTATTTATTATGATTTTTTATTTAAATTCTTTTGTTGTTAATTGTTTCTATTCTATTTAAAATAAATTATATTTATTTAACTATTTATTTATTATATGCAATTCAATACTTTACTAATTTAAAGCCATTTTGTTTATTTGTTTGTATTAAGTGATTTTTGCATTTAGATGGAAAGAAAAGAAATTATAATGAATTTAACAAAAAAAAATCAACAACTTTTTTAAAAGACATTCTTTTCATGCGCTAGAATATATTGATTTAAATTAAGAACTAAACGATTATGGCAAACTTTGCCACTCCGTCATATAAGCACTTGAATTTATTTTCTCCTACATTTTTCTTAAATCTTTGAAATAGGAAAACACCAAGGGAAAAAGTATTTAGTTCAGCCTAGCTGAATTTTTAATACCCACCATCATGGATATATTTAAAGCTTTATGTAAAAAACGCCTCTCAACTATATCCACATATGATTGCATGTTTCATCCAAATCTCATAAAGGCCCATTTGGTATGTGAGATTTAATAGAAATCCTATTCTTTTTTAATTCCGTCCATGATTGAAATCCGAGTTTTGCTTTACATTATGATTGGGTTAGGTTGAAAAGAGGCATGATCACGCCCATTGCCAAAATGAGCATACACCTCAGCCAGTGATCGGCTTGTTGTGCACTCTAAATAATAAAAAGTAACCTAGAACAAGTAAGAGCGTGTTGTTGCAGTAGCAGTTGTGGTACATTGAGGCGGCAGCCCTTGGCGATGAAGGAATTCATCGGGTCAATCCGGTACATACAACCGGCTGCCATGGGATTGCGGCCGAATCTTATATACCCTCCACCTTGGATCGCAATTGTCGAGTTCTATGCACGGTATCTCTTTCAAGGCCAACAAAGAATATTGAATAAGAATTGTTGTGCTATTGGAGCTATTTCAAGTTATAGTCCGATCAGGACCATAAATGAATGCTGAACATTGTAGAAGTCAGTGTGTAATATTTCAGTTCATTCTAATAAGAATTGCGCCTTGTAGGGGCTCAAGAAGCAAAATTGAGAGATCAGTTTATATGGGAGCTGTATCAAGCTATTGATCGATTCAGACCATATTAGACCCGTATGTTGAAGGAGAGAAGTCGATGTACAAAAATTTCTGCCAAATCGGATGAGAATTACGCCTTCTAGAGGCTCAAGAAGTCAAGATCCACGATCGGTTTATATGGCAGCTATATCAAAATATGGGCCGATTTGAACCACCGCAGTTGTTGGAAGTGATACCAAAACATCACGTGCAAAATTTCAGTCAAATCAGATGAGAATTGCGCCCTCTAGAGGGTCAAGAAGTCAAGATCCACGATCGGTTTATATGACAGCTATACCAGATTATGAACCGATTTAAATCATACTTAACACAGTTGTTGGAAGTGATAACGAAACACTACGTGCAAAATTTCAGTCAAATCGAGAATTGCGCCCTCTAGAGGCTCAAGAAGTCAAGACCCATGATGGGTTTATATGGCAGCTATTTCAATATATGGACCGATTTGAGCCATACTCACCGCAGTTGTTGGAAGTGATACCAAAACACCACCACCACGTCAAATCGGATAAGAATTGCGCCCTCTAGAGGTTCAAGAAGTCTAGACACAAGATGGGTTTATATGGCAGTTATATCAAAACATGGACCGATTTGAACCATACTTGCCACAGTTGTTGGATATCATAACAAAACAAAACAAACAAAATATCAGTCAAATCGGATTAGAATTGCGCCCTCTAGAGGCTCAAGAAGTCAAGATCCAAGATGGGTTTATATGGCAGCTATATCAAAACATGGACCGATTTGAGCCACACTTACCGCAATTGTTGGAAGTGATACCAAAATTTCAGTCAAATTGGACGAGAATTGCGTCCTCTAGAGGCTCAAGAAGTCAAGACCCAAGATCGGTTTATATGGCAGCTATATCAAAACATGGAACGATTTGGCCCATTTACAATACCAACCGACCTACACTAGTAAAAAGTATTTGTGCAAAATTTCAAGCGGCTAGCTTTACTCCTTCGGAAGTTAGCGTGCTTTCGACAGACAGACGGACGGATGGACATGGCTAGATCGACTTAAAATGACATGACGATCAAGAATATATATACTTTATGTGGTCGCAGACGCATATTTCGAGGTGTTACAAACAGAATGACGAAATTAGGATACCCCCATCCTATGGTGGAGGATATAAAAAGAAAATTTAGTTCAGGAATTCCATGCTACTAACAAAATCCCTAGTCGTTTAAGGGATTTTACAAGTATATTCAATATATTCAATCAGTATTTTGGACTATTTTGTAAAAATGATTTTTCGGTCCCTTTTTCGGAAACAGGGCTAAGAACTCCTTTAAATTAAAAAACTCCTAAAAAATTCTACTATTGTCCCCTGAATACATCAAATCCGAAAACTTAACATAAACACCGGAAATCAGTAAAACGGAAAACACAATTTAGGGATAAAGTCGTATGTTAAAGTAAACGCCTTCTATAGGCTTAAGAACTCTAATCAAGAGATTGGTTTATATGGGAGCTTTATCAGGTTATTTGTGGTAGTTGATGATACTCTTATCAGATGTCATCATGCAAAATTTCAGACAAATCGGGTAATAATTGCGACCTCTGGAGGCTCAAAAAGTTAAATCGGGAGATCGGTTTATATGGGAGCTAAATCAGGCTATTGACCGATTTGGACCATATTCCACTTTTTCCTATATTATACACTCAATTACAACTCTGTGTTCTAGACATTGAGATCTATGTTAACTCTTAACTATTTTTGTCCAAAGAATACTCTAAGAGGCAACAGACTCGGCCATAAAAAGGAGGTTCCTTATCATTGAGCTTAAACTTGAACCGAACAGCACTCATTGATCTGTGAGAAGTTTGCCCCCGTTCCTTAATGCAATTTTGCATATTCGAAATCTATTCGCTAATACCATTCATTTGATACCCATATTGCCTAAGTTGTAGCACTTTCCACTAGGACGGTCCAGAGGCCTTTGCGCCCAAAAACGGGCTTCAGATTCGTGTTTCTGGCCTTCTGTTTTTTTCACATGAAACAACAATTTATTGAGTAAAAATAGTAATCGTTGAAAACAATGACATTCTTGTTGTGTTTTATTTGAGTAGTATATAATGCAAATTACGATTAATCGATTATTATTATCAGTTATTGCATAATATCAATGACTTACCAGAACAACTTTGCACTGATATTATATCCAGAACATCTGACTGTATGGACTAAACCACTGGATAGGACTAAAATATAACACAGCAACTAATAATTTTTTTAACTGTTTAACTGTTTAAATCGGTAAATTTTGTTTTTCCGAAATCGATAACTTGTTGACAAATTACGATCATAAGCCATCATCCAATTAGTATTTACGAAACGGAAGTAATATTCTAATAAAAACTTGCTCGTTCACAGATGCGAGAATTAGGACCCTGGCTTTCGTGGGAGGAAAATTCCTTAGGGGCATGGAATGAATGTGAAATAATGAAAATCACAGAATTCTTAGTCATATTACACTTTGGGGACAATCAGAGAATTTAAATAGTAACTACGTATCTATCAGAGAAATGCATGAGAGTCAAAATTTCTCACTCTGTAGCCACTTTGGGCAAAGCAATTATTGTAACGCATGCCACCTTAAAACGAAATAAAGCTAGAAACACCCGCACATATACAATATAGTGAGAGATGCTCAAATGTTTTAGTAATGGCTGCATGTGGATGTATTTTTCAATTTGGTAGTCGAACAGCGTATGTTGTCTGCAAATGAGCACCATTCAGATGAGTGTCATATGAAGCCAAAGCAAGCAGAGGAATGAGACATCAAGTGTTGTAGTGTGGCATAGTTATACTCCGTCGATTTTTTGCACTTGCTGTTCAAAAGTGGCAGACAGACTTCCATTTCTTTCTTTACCAAAGCCATTACAAAACTCTCAAATTAATTTCAGCTCTCATAACTTTAAACGGTAGCTGTGTGTGTGTGTGTCTTCTATTCAGTTACGGTCAAAGTGAGCCCTCGTGAGTATTGCTCAAAATGTGAAATATAACCAGCAAGCAAAAGTTATGCGCATCAGCAAAAAAACTTACAGTAGCTCAACGAATTTAAAGAAGTATTTTATGTTTTGCTCTTTGAGAGTCGTAAGCGCCAACAACGATTGCTGGTATAAGGTGTGAGCTTGCCGTTGGCCGCATGTCAATTTTGAGCAATACTCACGAGGGCTCACTTTGACCGTAACTGAATAGAAGACACACACCCACACAGCTACCGTTTAAAGTTATGAGAGCTGAAATTAATTTGCGAGCTTTGTAATGGCTTGGATAAAGAAAGAAGTGGAAGTCAGTCTGCTACTTTTGAACAGCAAGTGCAATATTTTTAATGTGGCTTGCTGCTGTTTTCTGGTATCTTTAAGAAAAACCTGGGACCTTATTCTCGCATACATAATCGATTTGTTAGGATCGAGATGTGAATGTTTGGGATGATGGCCTCCGTAATCGATGAATTCTATTCGAAACTTGAAATAGAAATGTACGTTACGGCTCGCAATGATTTCCCTATCGCAGACAAGCAAGTATTTTTTTGGTAAAATAATAGAAGTATTTATTAGGTAAAATATTACAAAAGTTAAAAAATATTTAAATAAATTATCCTTTAATTTGTACAAAAATTGACTTTACGCAATGCACAAAATTGGTAAGCCAAATTATCTAATTACATGTCTGTATCTAAATCTGAATCCATTTCTATGAAATTCACCAGTAGTGTCGAGAGTCATAAGAGAATTCCTCGTGCAAAATGTCGTGAGAATCGGTTAAGAAATTACGAAATCATAGCCATACTAGTCAAAATCGGGCGATACAATATATGGGAGCTATGTCCAAATCTGAACCGATTTCTAAAAAATTCGACAGTAATGTCGGGAGTTATAAGAGAATCGCTCGTGCAAAATTTCGTGAGAATCGGTTGACAAATATATAATCGGACGAACATTGAGAGAGTTGGGGTGACCAGATTAATAATTTGTATCTCTTACAAATATGGCTGTCCCAAAATTTCCTTTGTGGGGTAGAAAGGTGATGAAATAAGGAACATTTTGTGGTATAATTAAATGGTTAAAAATTTGAAAAAAAAAATTTTTTTTAATTTTTTTTTTTTTATTTTGTGATACATATTAGTCAAAATCGGGCGATTCAATATATGGGAGCTATGTCCACCTCTAAACCGATTTCTAAAAAAATTCAACAGTAATGTCGGGAGTTATAAGAGAATCGCTCGTGCAAAATTTCGTGAGAATCAATTGGCAAATAACGATGTTATTATAATCGGACGAACATTGAGAGAATTGGGGTGACCAGATTAATAATTTGTATCTCTTACAAATATGGCTGTCCCAAAATTTCCTTTGTAGGGTAGAAAGGTGATGAAATAAGGAACATTTTGAGGTATAATTAAATGCTGAAAATTTTGAAAAAAAAAATTCTTTTAAATTATTTTTTTTAATTTTGTGATACATAGCTTTAAAATTTAGGAAATAATGCATAAAAAAACTCTTTGGGGCGTTTTTAAATCCATTCATTTGTTGTAAAGTTAAAGCGGTTTGAAAATTTTTCTGCAAAAAAATTCGAAATCCTGATAGTGTGGCAACCCTACATCACACGGACCTAAATTCATATTCTCTCTTTTTTTAGTAATAATTGACAAAAAAAAGTATGAACACTTTTTTTTGCGAGAATGCCTCTTATGTCACTGAACCCCTAAATTATATGTGGCAGGATAGATGGAGATTTTAATAAGGATAAGCTTTTAACTTCATTACATGGGAAGTTATTGATGTGGGTGCATTAGTCCTTCTGCCTGACCGAAAAAGACAAACATTGAAGAAGCACCTTTGGCGATATAAGTTCCACAAATTTTTGTCCTTTTTAACTTGAAACATCTTAAAAACAAGTAAAAAGTCATTAAGTTCGGCCGCGATGAATTTTGGGTATCCACCACCTGATATATATAATTTAGCCTTCGACAAAATCCGGTGAAAATGAACCATTACTGATACCGTAGCAGCTATATCGTATATTGGTCTGAGCTAGGTCTAGCCCAGTACGAAAGTCAAAGGATTAACGAAACTTTTTTTTCTAAAAGGAATAAATAAGCCAAGTAATAAATAAGCCGAAGTAATCAATAAGGCATTTATGGGTGAAAGACCATAAATTGGAAGATTGTCGCATATTGGAGCTATATCTAAATATGGTCCGATGTGAACCACACTCTGTAATAACGACGAAAGCCCTACCCCAGTTCTCAGCGCTGTATTTCAGCGAATTCTGGTAATAAATGCGGCTTTTACGGCCCTTAGACCTTACATCGGAAGATCAGTCTTAGTCTCTCTAAGATATTGTCCGATGCGAACCATTTTCGAGGACCTCAGGATCAGGGTTGCTTCAGAATCCTTGTCACTCCTGAAGTCCTCGCTGGGAGAGGTCAAGTTTGGCTTAACCATGTGCGAATGGTCCTGCCCGCCGATGAAGACGACGTCACCCAGGCTACTAGGGGGCATGGGCTGCCTGAAGCTAATGAAGCAGATTAAACTGCACCACTCGGAGGCTGTCACGGATGAGCTGGTGAGAGCTATTGGGAGAGATGACACTAATGTGGCCCTCGTTCAAGAACCGTGGGTACGAGGTAACAAGGTTCGCGGACTCAGATTACGAAATCTGAATCTCAATCGCTTATGCGGACGACGTCGTGCTGATGGTCCGAGGCAAGTTTCTGTCGACGATCAGCGAGATCATGGAAGGGTCACTGAGGAAGTGGTCGCGATGGGCTACCAGAAATGGGATGAGTACCAACCCAGGGAAGACGGAGCTAGTCCTATTTACGCGTAGATATAAGATACCGGAGTTCAGATTTTGGACGGGGTCACCCTGCGGCTGTCGAAGGAGGCGAAGTACCTAGGCATAGTCCTCGATTCGAAACTGTCCTGGAAGAGAAACACCGAGGAATGACGCCGTAAAGCACTGTGCGCTGTTTACTTCTGCAGGAGGAATTTCCGACTACCTGGCCCCAGTGCCAACTGGAGTGAGGGCATTCGCGATACGTTTTCCTGAGAGGGACGAATGGAGGACGGATGGTGTACTTGAGGAGGATGAGACCTCGCACAGATGGCACCAAGATGGAGTCAGGGACTAGATTGGGGGTCTACTCGATGCACTCAATATCAGTGTGTCTCTGGGACTGCCGGACGAGTGTACGGTCTTTCAGGCAGAGGTCTGTGCCATTGCAGTGGCCGCAAGAGAAATTCTGGTAAGAGGCTTACCGCCCTCGAAACTCAAAATTTATGTGGACAGTATGGCGGCGCTCAAGGCCTTGGGGTCGAGATGAAGGCGGACAGTTTGGAATCCCTGTATATGCTCCGGGCCCACGAAGTGACACTGACATGCGTTCCTGGGCATAAGGGGATTCCAGGAAATGAGAGGGAGGACGAGTGCGCCAGTAGGGGTTCGTCTGCGCCGGGCGGACCAGTCGTCGGTCTTGCCTACGTGCCATTTGTCGAGCTATTGAACACAGTAGATGGGATGGCCAGGGCGGCGTCGGTGGCAAAGTGGCACTCGGTAGATGGTTGCCGGATTGCGAAGGTGCTATGGCCGGTCATCGACCGGAGGAGGACGAGGAAGTTGCTGGCGTTAGATAAGAGGTCGATGAGTACTTTGACAGGGACACTGTGCCATAGACCGCATGGCGGCGCACTTGGGATATCGCACAATGACTTCTGTAGGATTTGCATCGATGAGGATAAGGAGGAGACTACCTAGCACTTGCTGTGTTCCTGTCCGGGTTTGCAGAGACGTAGGCTCTCTTTTTTGGGGAGCTGTTTCTTCTGTGATCTGGTTGAACTTGAAAATGTACCTCTGGTATCTCTCCTAAGGTTTGGTGAGGGAACAGGATGGTTCAGACGTGGGGTGCCACAAACTCCGGCGTAGGTAGATCCGTGCTTGCGTAGTGACGGGCGGTTCTTCACCCCCCGCTCGGGGTTCTCCACTCCTCTTTCGTGTATAACCGTTAGTATGAGGTCTCACATTTTCTTTTTCTTCCCTTCCCTCAGTCTGGGGTACCACAATGGGCCAAACTGGCCTCCGAGTGAACTCACCTTTAGTGGGCAACCCATTCAACCTAACCCTAATTGAGCTTAAATCTTGAATCGGGCAGCATACATTGATAAGTGAGAAGTTTGCCTTTTTCCTCAATGGAATGTTTATGAGCAAATTTGCATATACCACAAGCTATTTACCAACAAAAATGCAAAAATCCATGATAAAAACCAAGTTATTTTTAAAATCATTTTGTATATCCTCCACCATTGGATGGGTGGATAGCAATTTCATCATTCCATTTGTAAAACATCGAAATACTAATCTGAGACTCAACAAAGTATATATATATTCTTGATCGTCTTGACATTCTGAGTCGATTTTGCCATGTCCATCCATCTGTCTCTCGAAAGTACGTTAACTTTCGAAGGACTAAGTGTAGATAATAAGTGTAGATCTGTTGGGATTGTAAATGGGCCATATCGGTCCATGTTTTGGTATAGCTCCCATATAAACCAATTGCACCTATCGAGCCTCTAGAGAGCGCAATTCTTATCCGAATTGGATGCAATTTTGTACTACGAAGGTTTCTTGAACATTAAACAGATGTGGCAAGTATGTTCATGGGCAAATTTGAATTTTCCAAGTCTGGTCCCAATTGGTTCAAAACCTGATAAAGCTTCCATAAAAACCGATCTCCCGATTATACTTCTTGGCGTCTAGAAGGCGTAATTTTTATCCAATTTTGCAGGGATTTTGAACAGTGACTCTCCTACAACCTCCAATATAGCTTTTAAGCCCCTATGGGGCGCAATTCTTATACGATTTAGCTGAAATTTTGTACAATGACTTCCAAAATCCAAACCAAATATGCTCAGGCTATCGGCCCACAACCTGATATAGCTGCAATAGCATAGCAATTCTTAACCATTGTTTGCCTTAAAAGAGATAACGTGCAAATAACTTGACAAATGCGATTCATGGTGGAGAGTATATAAGATTCAGTCCAGCTGAACTAAGCACGCTTTTATTTGTTTCAGTGTATGCATGTGATAAACCTATTGTGTAATGGCGCCCCATTTGTAGCATATGGTAAAACAATAATCAAGAAAATAATACCCACATTACAGAATAGTCTGGTCAACAAAAACTCTTCAATGGAAACGAAGAGGTCAAGAAAAAAAGAAATAAATCATCATATTTAAATGCATAAAATTCCATGCTTTGCTTTTCTCTTCTTTTTTGTTTTCATTTATTTTATTACAATTTTTCGTAATTATTTTCTTTAATTTTTTTACATTTCTTACTAATAACATAAAAACACATTTTCAAATATTTATATTCACTGGTAGACGGATGAAAGGGAGCAGGGGGTGTGGGATGGGGTTTGATGGCTGATATATAAATATCAATTCTTTTGGTTTGTTTTTGATAACTTCTTCAATTTGTGTATGATAATGGATGCAATATTGGTATGATGTAAATTATGAAAATGGATGGATTCAAAATTCTAATGTACATGTTACACAAAATAATAATAAAACGATTTATTTTGTAAATTTACTCTTTTCGTTTTTTGCTTTTGCTTTTTTCTTTTAAATACATAAATATTTACTTAATACATAGTTAACTTTAGCAATAAAAACACATTGGTATTACAAAATTAAAATTATAAAAAAAATTAAAACAAAAAGATTTTTTTATTTTTTCAATAGTATTTTTCGTATTTTTCGCATTTTTCAATTGATAAAAAAAACTTAAATAAGAATTCAATTATAATAAAAATAACTTAAAATTAACAGAACAATTTGTTTTATGCTTTAAATGATAAACATAAGAAAGAATTACTAATAAATGCTTATGTGTTAAACGATAGCGAATAAAAAAAAAAACAATTCTTATGCATTAAAATTTCGGTAGATAACTTTTTGTTATTTTCACTTTTCATTTGATTTTTTGTTTTGTTTTTAATTTATGTAAAATTATACGAATTTATTTATATAAGTATTTATATAGTAAGATAAGGAAGATGACTGAATTTTTCTCTCATTTTGATTGATTGATTTCGTTTTCAAGAGTTAAAAAAATAAAAAAATAATTAAAGAAATTATATATAAATATATATAATTTTTCGTATAAATACATAGATATATATAGGGTTTCTTATAGGTAATATACAAAACGAAGGAGGGGAGTTGAATGATTTCTTTTTTTTAATGACTTGTGTTGTGGTATCATTTTAATAACACATTCAAAGAGAAAGCGTTTTAGGAATTGACGATGATACGAGGATTATTTAAATTTGACGACTAGTTGGTGTAAAATTTAAGAAGATTTTGGTTTTAAGTGTGATTTGATTATTTGTTGAATATCTAATTCATCTTGCGATAGAAATTATTGATCATGATAAATATGTTATTCAAGTTTGAATGTCGTATTCTGCTTGCTGGATTAACTTATGGAGGTACTTTTATCCTATTCAGCTTCTGAATTATTTAATAATATATAAATGTATACTATATAATATACTATTCACCTTACTAAAATAGTTATTAACCACGCTGAATATGTTATTCACCTTGCCGAATATGTTATTCACCTTACTGAAATAGTTATTAACCTCGCTCAATATGTTATTCACCTTCCGAATATTCTATTTAGCTGTCTGAATGTTATTCACCTTGCAGAATACATTATTCACCTTGCTGAATATGTTATTCAACTTGTTGAATATGTTATTAAACTTACTGAATATGTTATTCAGCTTGCTGAATTTGTTATTCAGCTTGCTGAATATGTTATTCATATTGCTGAATATGTTATTCAACTTGCTGAATATATTATTAACCTTGCTGAACATGATATTCACCATGGTGAATGTTATCCACCTTGATGATGATATGCGGTTTATTTAAATTTTACGAATAGTTGGTGTAAAATTTAAGTTGATTTTAGTTTTGGGTCTGAATTGATTATTTGGTGAATATCTAATTCAGCTTGCGATAGAAATTATTGATCTTGCTACATGTGTTATTCAACTTTGAAAATCGTATCCGGCTTGGTGAATTATCTAATGCAGCTATTGTACTTAGCTTCTGAATTATTTATTAATATATAATTTTATAAGCTGAATATATTATTCACCTTGCCGAATATGCTGCTAAGCTGTCTGAATGTTCTTCACCTTGCAGAATATGTTATTCACCTTGCTGGACATATTATTCACCTTGCTGAATATATTATTCACCTTGCTGAATATGTTATTCACCTTGCTAAATATGTTATTCAACTTGCTGAATATGTAATTCAACTTGCTGAATATGTTTATCAGTACGGCCAGAGTCGCCTGTTATTAGTATTACTTTGCACTGGAAATCTATACAGTACATTTGACTTGTTCTGGGTGAAGCGAAAATCAGAAACCTCCGAAGGAAGCTCTACTATCTTCCTTCAGGTTGTGATTAATGCACAAGAGCTTTTTGTGACAAAATTTGCTGTGTTTATTTTAGTCCTATCTAGTGCAAGTCAAATGTGGTGGTTGGAGTTACAGTGCAAAGTTGTACTGTATAGTTATTGATATCATGCGATAACAAAAAAAAACAACCGATAAATTGTAATTTGCACTATATACTACTTAAATAAAATACAGCAATTGATTCACTTTATTGTCTCCATATTTGTATGTATATAATATCGATAAAACGATAAAGGTCCAGAATAATGGCGGTATTTTATTTTAGATTCACGTTGGATTTACTGCAAAGAAATACGGTGCACTGTTATTGATTTCACCCGATAATAGTTATCGATATCATCCGATAATTATTATCGATATCATCCACTTATAATTATTGATATCAGACGATAATGAGTATCTATATCAACCGATATTAATTACCGATATAATTCGATAATAGCTATCTATATCATTGGGGCATTGTTATTTATATCATTTGATAAAAGTTATCGATATTATGCAGTAATAATTATTGCTATCAGACGATAATAAGTATCAATATCAACCGATAATAACTGTCGAAATCATACGATAATAGCTATCTACATCATCGGTGCACTGTTATTGATATCATACGATAATAGTTATCTACATCATCGGTGCACTGTTATTGATATCATTCGGCAAATGTTTTTGATATTATCCGATAATAATTATCGACATCATCCCATAGCAATTGTCGATATCATCCCATAGTTATTATCGATATCATCCCGTAATAGCTATCGATATGATTTGATAAAAGTTGTCGATATTATCCGATAATAGTTACCGATATACGATAATAGTTATCGATATACGATAATAGTAAAAAATATCAACCGATAATAGTTTTCGATACCATCCCACAATAACTATCGATATCATCTGTTAGTGTTATTGCATTGATAACATACAATAACACGTGGATAATACAGCAAGTTTATTTTATTTAAAAGGTACTCAATGATAATTCAACATATCAATAGATTTCGATTTCGCCATATATCTGGAAATACTATTGTCCGATAACAATTATCGTTATCATCCCATAATAATTATCGATATCATCCCATAATAACTATCGATGTCATCCCATAATAGTTATCGAAATCACCCGATAATAGTTATCGATATCATCCGATAATAGTTATCAAAATCATATGATAATAGTTATCGATATCATCTGATCATAGTTATCAATATTATCAGATAATAGTTATCGATATTATACGATAACACCTGTTTAATACAGCAAGTTTCAATTATTTAAAATGTACTCAGTAGTAATATCCTAACGGCAAACTTAATAATTTATTTTGTAATTTAACATATCATATTAACATATCATTTAACATATCGATTACGCCATATATTTGGTAATACATATTTTGTTATGCAATGGAAAACTGTCTCTGAACTGGATATTTATTTGTAAAAAACTACAAAAATCATTGTAAAACTGTTATTTCTATTCGGAGTCTCAGAGTGTAGAATACCGATAACAATCAATTACGATTTTTTATGGGTGGAATGGCTATACCAGACAGTAATTTGCGCTTTCGGAATAAGTCCTTATACGTGTCTGTTATTATTAATCTTTTTGTAACGATAAATAGGTTATTATTATCTGTGGTCCTATGATATCAATAACTAACCAGTGCAAGTTTGCACTGAAATTCTATCCAGTACATCTGCACTGTACTGGCATTTATCGATTCATACCAATAACACGGCAATTGGAAAGTTAAATATAAAATACCGATAAAACGATAACCGATAACATACCAAAAGCAAGGCAATTGAAAAGTTAAGTATAAAATACCGATAAAACGATAACGGTTTACTATAATTTTTTAAAGAAAGGCTTTACCGACCAGTTATTTGCTTTTACTTCAACGCCCCACACTAATCTCTTACAATTAATATTATCGAGTCATATCGATAACACGATAATCGTTAGCTTCAAATTTAATTTTTAAAACGTTTAAATATTTATGGGAACGTTAATCGTTAGCCTTTCAAACATTGGTTGCAATGAATCGCTCGATTGAAACGGATTTTTTTCTATGTAATCAGGTATAGAGAAAATTACTCTTAATCATGCAACGCTTTCTCTTCCGTTGTAGTGTCTTTTAAATGTACCACGAAAGGATTTTTAAAGGGGGAAAGGCAATTTGGATATATCATGGGGAAAAGTAGGGTTTCCATGATTGGGTTGGTTTTTGGTGTTTAGTAGATTAAATTTTAGTAGTAGTTGTTGTTGTTGTTGATTTTAGTAGATAGGTATTAAAATACAATTTTACTCTTCATATGTGATTGTATATAGGAGGAGGGGCGGGGGAGGTTTGCTTTGCGTTACATCTTTTTTCTTCTTATTTCATTAAATAATAATACAAAAAAATTGCCGTTAATTGTTAAAATAAATAAAAATGAATTACTTTAAATTAGTATATACAACAATCGTTTGTTTTTCTTTTCAGATTTGGGAGGTTGATTGGTTTTATGTTTGTTTTTTGTTTTCGTTTGAGGAGAGCAGTATCGAAGCGACATAGTGATAAGATCAGTAGTAATGGAAACGGCTCATAACCCTTTTGTATTGGGCTAAGGCCTAGGGTGCAGGAGGAGCCATAGGAATATATGCCAAATTGTTTGGAAGATGGAGGGGGGTTGGGGCGGGGCGGGACCTCTCTAGCTTTGGCTTTGATTGTTTGTTTGTTTGTTTGGCTTTCCAACCAAACCAAAATGGGAATTTTGAAAACTTTTCTCTTTTAGAAAAAAGTGGAGAATTTTCGTTTATTTGGTTGTCTTACACTATGGCTACTTGTGCCAGTTGTAGAGTTGGCATTTACCACAGCCACAGAAGCATAGGCAGCCGGCTCTGCAGCGCAAGGATTTGCTACAGCAGCGGCAACACCAACGCCAACACCAACAATAACACTACCGGTGCCACCGGCAACAGGACCGCTGCTACTGCAACCAACGCCAACGCCACCACCACTACTGCTGCTGCTGCTGCTGCTAACCACCAACGTTTTTTTGGTTAATGGGCCGGTGTTAACGGTGCTACCAATGCTGTTTGTCGCCATTAGTTTTTTATGCCCATAGGCGTTGTGCAGGGCCGTTGAGGGGGCGGGTGGGGCTACAACGACCGGTACCAGCACGGGTTATACGGAAATCTCATAATTCATATCGTATACGCTGGCACGGTCGGGTGTGGGCGTGGTGGTATTCGCCCTGGAGCTCATCATATGAGAGCCGCCGGCACCACCACCCTGACCCGTTAAAATGGCACCA
Organism: Stomoxys calcitrans; assembly: GCF_963082655.1. Lineage (NCBI taxonomy): Eukaryota > Metazoa > Arthropoda > Insecta > Diptera > Muscidae > Stomoxys > Stomoxys calcitrans. The sequence continues at coordinate 128,802,635 of NC_081555.1, forward strand.
TTGTTACGATTTTGTGGCTGCTGTTGCTGTTGTTGTTGCTGCTGATGTTGATGATGGTGTTGTTGTTGTTGTTGCTGCTGCTCAAGCGTTTGCATTTCCATAGAATCGGTCATTTCGAGTGCTCTCACAAAGGACATGGGTCGGGTGGGAGTTTGTTTGCGCTTAATTTGAGGCGAGGGTTGTGAATTGCCAGCCAGGGCCTGGGGATTGGGAGGAAATACGGGCACACCGCCATGTATCTTAGGCTGATAGCCTTGACTGGCAGAGCTGACGGCACCAATACCGCCAGTACTGCCACTGCCCAGAGCCTGACTATAGCTGGCCATAGCCTGGGGCTGTGATTGTGATGAGACTGTAGATGAACCACCGCCATAGCGCAGCATATATGCCGGCGCCGAGGCTGTTGTTGAAGCCGAAGGTAATGTTGTAGGACTAGTTGGATTTGAACGATGAAATACCGCATGCGGTTGTTGCTGCTGCTGCTGCTGTTGTTGTTGGAAGTCGTGGATCACACCACCACCGCCACCTGGCTGCATGCGAGAGTGCGCCAATATAAGGGGATGACCTTGTTGGACTCCCCCACCTCCTCCTCCTCCTCCACCTGTGATGTATTGAGGCCCACCTGCACTGTGATGTTGTGGTTGCATGCTGTTTGGCATAGTGCCTGCACTGCTGCCAATACCTCCCATTGAGGATGGTGGTCCTGGCATCATCATGCCACCGCCGATGCCGCAACCTCCTGTACTCCCCTGAAAGCCTGGCGAAGTATCCTTCCACATGTACACGCCTCGTTGGGGACTACCAGCCAATTCGCGTATATTATCCACGGTATTATTGGAACGGGCGTAAGCCAAATCACCCACAGCAGGTCCAACAGCGCCGCTACTCTGACGTACCAATTCACCTTCGGAGAGAAAGCGTCTTTGAGGACTGCCACCATAGGGTTGTTGAGCTAATGCGGCAGCATGCTGTTGTTGCATATTGATAGCCCCTGGAAAAGATAACATTAGTAAAAAGCAGTCATTTGGGAAGTATAGAACAAATTTTTTCCACAATCACTATCTTTAAAGCACGTTGGGGCTTTTCAATATATAAGAATAGGGCAAAATAAAGTTTAAATGCGGTATGGCCATTGTGCTCTCTGAAGCGCTTCGCTATTCGAGTTGATGCGAGCAAGGCGTCTTCCAGACACCTATCCCCAAATTAAGATATCAGAACTCTACTTCCAAAACACTTTCATGTCAGACCCATACTGTCTCAGTCGATCTTTTTGACATGTACCTGGTTGGCTATGCGAGCTCGCTACCAACTCTTGATCGGCTACATGTCTGTTTGGGGGGGCTTTCCTCCTCGGTCTCAAATACGACTCAGACAAATTTTGCCCATTGATATACCGCAGCAGGGAAAGAGCAAAGAATCTGTTGACAATCAAACCCACGACCCCTGCATTGTTAATCCGAGCTCACCACCAACTCCTAATCGGTAATATATCTGTTTGTGGCGCTTTTTTGTAGGGCTTACCCCCCGGTGTCATAGCTACAAAAAATCAACAAAATTTTCAGCGGTGGTTATCCCCTTACAAATGCTGGGTTTCAACTTTAATCGGACTGCACTCATTGGGATGAGAGAAGTAACCCTTGTTCCTCATGGGAAATTTAGTTTAGATATCAGTGTTGTGAAAGCGACAAACCAAGCCCACTGTTAGAAATAGAAGCCACGATCCACAAAATCATCGGGTCAGCTAAATCGTGGCTGCCTCCGATTACCATTTTATTCGACCAATGACATACGGCCGGGGTGATCAATACATCTGAAATTATGAGAATATTATGGAACAGGTTATGAATTCCATGGTCCGGTATAATGTACGTCGGGGCTATTCCCATGCGAAAGTCGGACATAGATATACCTTGTACACAGCATCGCTAGTCGCACCTAACTTATGTAGCTACTCAAGGTCATACTGATCTCCTTTCTACTCTTTCTTAGTATGTAAGCGTGTCTGTAAACATATCTGTATGTTCCAGGATAATGTACAATCCGAAAGACAGGCATAGGCATGCCTTGTGCACAGCATCGCTAGTCGCGCTTACCTTACATGGGCGTGCCAATAAGCCTATCTGTTCCCTATATTCCAGGAAAAACTATGATCCACTACCTCGGAATATTTCCCATGCGCATGTCTTGCTCACAGCATCGCTAGTCGCACCTAACTTATGTAGCTACTCAAGGTGATACTGATCTCCGGTCGACTCTTTCTCAGCCTCGCCTTTAAGGGTCCCTCCCATATGGGAGCAATACAGACGATGAAATGCCGAACGATATCCCTGTTCTCGGTGCAGAGCAAGGTGGCACTTACTATTATATCATCCTACCAAATAGTGGCGGAGCCCGTACCCCGATAGACCTACAGACCATGTAGCGGGCCAGTCTCCGATGATATCCCGAACGATATCTCTGTTCTCAGTACAGAGCAAGGTGACACTTAGAATTATATCATCCTACCGAATAGTGGCGGAGCCCGCAGCCCGATGGACCTACAGGCCATGTAGTGGACCAGTCTCTACATCGTGAGGTCTAAACCCCAGATGGGAGAGAGGATGGCTCAAGGTGGCGATCCTCATCAAGATCCATAGGTGAGCAATCTCGTTCCGTTCCGTAGCACCGATCGCCGCGGAAACGTTATGGCCATTGGTTATTTATAGGCGCCAATGTCAAGCCTTGTCATATCGCGTTTCATACGCACTTAGTATTTAAGAAAGAGCTGGTGCCGCATGGCGTCTCACTGAGGCTCTTTAGTGTTATGGCTGATTGACCGCGACTGCAATTTCAGCTACATCGTATACGAATCATTTCACTATACGCAACCTGTGGATGCGCCCGATAGCCCTCAGCTGAGCTTCTCGTGCTGACGATGAACACCACACAAATTAGAGCTCAGAGTTTCACCCCGTCTGGTGCTCACAGTCATCCCGTGCCGGGAAGGTCTCCAAGTGAAGTGCCTAGTAACCGTGGTTGCTAGACACGTCTAAGGTCCAAGGGTGAATATAATGCGTTTACCAACGGCCCCATTTGCTGTAACCTACATATAAAAACCAATCCGATCACAAGTAGTTGGACGTGTTCATCTCCTTGGTTAGGTGAATTCCTTCTGACTTATGAGCACTCGATTAACAACGAAACTGCCTGCCGTGCGATACCCGTGATACCAGATTAAAATCTGCTGTCAGACTTCGTGATACCAGTTTAATTCCAAATATTCTCGAACTAGATACCTATGAACTTCTCACTTTTAGACCAAGAAACAGGGATCTTTGATTCCGCAGCACGATCAGCGCCAATCAGCAGTTCAAAGTCATGCTTCCTCAGCCCCAGCATAACCGACGTTTACTGCAACCCATAGCATCAGCCCACGCCTCATTCGCGGCATCACTGTAGAAAGCGCCCACCCTACCAAGAAGCTTCCACAGAGGAAGACTCACGGAGTTCAATCTGCAAGCAGGCATCTATTCGTTGTCAGTTCGTCGGCCGCTTCATTCCCCGATATCTCTTGACGACACAGGACCCAGCAGGGCCGCACTATCTTTTTCCCTGCTTCGAAGAAGCTCTGACAAAGGCTTCTGATAGTTTCATTGGACCGGCGCTCACGCATCGGAGGCCACCGTAGCGCAGAGGTTAGCATGTCCATCTATGACGCTGAACGCGTGGGTCCGAATCCTCGCCATCAGAAAAAATTTTCAGCGGTGGTTTTCCCCTCCTAATGCTGCCAACATTTGTGAGGTACTATGCCATGTAAAAACTTCTCTCCAAAGAGGTGTCGCACTGCGGCACGCCGTTTGGGCTCGGCTCTAAAAAGGAGGCCCATATCATTGAACTTAAATCGGAATGCACTCATTGATATGTGAGAAGTTTGCCCCTGTTCCTTTGTGGAGTGTTCATGGGTAAAATTTACAATTTGCAATAAGTGCAGCCCGATTCGAGTTTTAAAGCTCGGCCTCCTTTTTATAGCCGGGTCCGAACGGCGTGCCGCAGTGCGACACCTCTTTGGAGAGAAGTTTTACATGGCATAGTACCTCACAAATGTTGCCAGCATAAGAAAGGGAAAACCTCCGCTGAAATTTTTTTCTGATGTTCTCGCCAGGTTTCGAAACAGGAACGCCAGAATTCGAAACAGTGCCGGAGATATCACCCATCTTGGGAAACTCCCTGGTTCCCTCTACGGTGTTTCGACTTCTTATCCCTTAATTTCACAAATGACTGGCGACCCAGAGTTTCAGTCTTGGCTGGAGGGATGTGTTGGGGATGTCCTCAACTATTGTTGACCGTGTCGAATACCTTCGATAGGTCCAGTGCCATGAAGACCTCCTATCACATGGCCTGGGCTGATTGAAACCATGGGAAATTTTTGCGATGATGGCATGCAATGCAGTTGTTGAGCTATGCAGTCTTCGAAATCCATGTTGGTGGTCCGCGAATGAAAATTTTCCTACGAGGCTCGGTGGGAGTAATGCCTCAAGCGTTTTGGCTGATGGTGAAAGAAGGGAAATTGGTCTATACGACTCCCCCAAACTCGGGTCCTTTCCAGGCTTCAGTAGCGGGATCACTCTGCCCATTTTCCAGACATCGGGAACTATAAGTGTCTTCAAAGACAGGTCGAGGACAGTAGTAAGGTATTCAACTCCAGATAAATCCAGATTCTTCAGCATCAATGTAGAGATTCGGTCGGGGCCCAACGCCTTGGATGAATTGGCGACATGGATGACATTCGTAACTTCGCCCATGGTAAATTGTGATGGCTGTCCATCGGCTCGGAGACCACGAATGCGGCGAATGGTTCCCCTCCTTGCCCTGTCACTCTCGGAATGCACAATAAATTGACGGTTGAACAACCTGGCGCATCTCTTGGGATCAGTCACGGTTACGTCGTAAAAAGTGACTGAGGTCCTGTCATCTCGTCTACCAGGGTTCGAGAGTGACTTAACAGTAGACCACAGCTTGCCTAAAGAGGTGCCTAAGTTACATTGCTCCAAGTGTCCAGCCATTAATTCCGCCTATGTTCGTTGACTACCCTGTTTATTTCCAGGTTCAGCTCGCTGATTCTGGGGTTAGTGAGGTCCGTAAACGAATCCCATCACGCTCGTCTACGAGTACCACTGTCTGCGCCGGGAATTTCCTGTCGGCAACTAGCACATCCGAGGGAGGTGCTAGTTCACCGAAGCGGCGATTGGTGTACTCTCTGAAACCAGCCCAATCGGTAAAACACAGTCTCTTACTGCTAAGGCATAAGACCCCCAGGTCTCATGCGGCTTTCCCCGTTTCTGAGAGTACGGTGCAACTGACCCTTATTAACAATTGGATAAATGTCTCGGTTTTCACAGTGCTCCTTTAAATGAATCTACATTACCGATGTCCTCATCAAAAGAACTCCTCGAGTTTTCAAAATTAAGTTTCGGAATAAGGCTATTTTAACCGCACTCATTTTTTTATACTTCTTAAAGATTATGTGGAAAAATTTGTTTATTATCATTCAACATCTTCTACTTACCTTGTTGCTGTTGTTGCATTATGGCACGTTGTTGCATCAACATTTGTTGCTGCTGTTGTATTGTGGGTAATTGCGGATGCTGTGGTGGTAGTCCCGCCGATGATGATGAGGATGAGGAGACACCAACATTTGTTGTATATTCGTAAAAGGATTGCGTTGGATTTTGTGGATTCGCAAGTTGTTGCTGTTGTTGTTGATTCAAACCTATGAAGTCGGGCCTCCGTGGCTGTGTGGGTGTGCCAGGATTCGATCTGTTATTTGATTAAAACGATACAATCATCTCACAACAATTAATTGCTTTGAATTGGGTTGCGCTTTGAAAACAAAAACGTTTGTTTCTCTTTCAAACAAAGGGAAAAGGAGAGAGGGAGAGAAAAGATAAACTAAAAACAAAGCTCACAGAGAATGTTATCTCCATTGGAAGAAACCATAAAACAAAAAATATATAAAGCTTTGTACATTATTTTTCTTCTTAGTAAGGAGTTTGTTAGTAAGAAAGGCTATTAGTCTTTTGGTTTGGATTTTCAACAGAGCCAAAGAACCAAAAACCAAACAAAAGAAGCAGTGCAGACACATAAAAACTAGGAAAAACTTATATGGTATTCAAAGAATGAAGAACCGAAATGGAATAAATTTTTTGGTCGAATTAATCAATGGGAAATGTTGTGATTTTGTGGTGCATGGATATATTGCTTGAATGCATGATGTTGGCAAGGACTAATGCTATTGCTTATTTGTTAATGGTGTGCGAAAATGATGCAATGAAATGTGACATCGTTGCGGGTAATAATTTGTGTATCTTGCTACTGGTTGTTTTTTAAGCAAACTACATTTTTGTCGATTTCTAATGATTTTAAAAGATATACGACATTTTTCTACAGTTGAGTGTTGACTTAATGGAAAAAATATTTCAAACGATGTCTAATCTTAAAATCTATAATAGCAACTGGCATAGTGAAAAATGCGACTATATCAAGCATTAAGAAAGTGTTATAACAAAAATTTTAACTCTTACTTCAAAGGAAACTTTGAAAATTTCAGAAAGCTCTATAACAAACCGCGAATGTTATAGAATATGTTACATCTATAAGTTTGAAGAATCTTAAGGAAAGAAGATTATTTTAGAAGAAGAATCTTAAAAAAAAGTTCAAATATCTATTCCTAATCGCAGAAAGAACTATGCATAGCCTTCCTTGTATCCCTTGATTGAAAATCAATTGTTACCAATGAGGAAAGGCTTTTAATTATTACTCCTTTTTGATTCGTTGTCCCTTTTTATGATTTTCATTTGAATTGTGTTTTTAGTTTATCTTTTTCATTAGCTTTGCATCTTTAGCTTTAATGTTCATAGTCGTCATCTTCAATTCTTTAATATAACATCTTTGATATTTTCTTCATATACTTTAGCGTCTTAGTATTCTTCACAATTTTGATATCTATCTGCATCTTCATATTATTTTGATCAGCATGACTTTTTTATTTGTCATATTCATTGTATCTTCATATTCATCTTGAGATTCGTTTCTTTATTATATAATCATTCGATTTTTATGTTGCTATTCATTCCCCAACTTCTTTTCCATTATTTTTTCTTTTATCAATATGACTTTATTCTTTCTTATCTTCATGTTTCTTTCATATTCAGTTTCAAGTTTTATTCATTCGATTTTGAATTGATATTCACTGCTTAATTTTTCTTTCATGTTTCTTTCATTTTTTTCATATTCATATTCATATTCATATTCATATTCATATTCATATTCATATTCATATTCATATTCATATTCATATTCATATTCATATTCATATTCATATTCATATTCATATTCATATTCATATTCATATTCATATTCATATTCATATTCATATTCATATTCATATTCATATTCATATTCATATTCATATTCATATTCATATTCATATTCATATTCATATTCATATTCATATTCATATTCATATTCATATTCATATTCATATTCATATTCATATTCATATTCATATTCATATTCATATTCATATTCATATTCATATTCATATTCATATTCATATTCATATTCATATTCATATTCATATTCATATTCATATTCATATTCATATTCATATTCATATTCATATTCATATTCATATTCATATTCATATTCATATTCATATTCATATTCATATTCATATTCATATTCATATTCATATTCATATTCATATTCATATTCATATTCATATTCATATTCATATTCATATTCATATTCATATTCATATTCATATTCATATTCATATTCATATTCATATTCATATTCATATTCATATTCATATTCATATTCATATTCATATTCATATTCATATTCATATTCATATTCATATTCATATTCATATTCATATTCATATTCATATTCATATTCATATTCATATTCATATTCATATTCATATTCATATTCATATTCATATTCATATTCATATTCATATTCATATTCATATTCATATTCATATTCATATTCATATTCATATTCATATTCATATTCATATTCATATTCATATTCATATTCATATTCATATTCATATTCATATTCATATTCATATTCATATTCATATTCATATTCATATTCATATTCATATTCATATTCATATTCATATTCATATTCATATTCATATTCATATTCATATTCATATTCATATTCATATTCATATTCATATTCATATTCATATTCATATTCATATTCATATTCATATTCATATTCATATTCATATTCATATTCATATTCATATTCATATTCATATTCATATTCATATTCATATTCATATTCATATTCATATTCATATTCATATTCATATTCATATTCATATTCATATTCATATTCATATTCATATTCATATTCATATTCATATTCATATTCATATTCATATTCATATTCATATTCATATTCATATTCATATTCATATTCATATTCATATTCATATTCATATTCATATTCATATTCATATTCATATTCATATTCATATTCATATTCATATTCATATTCATATTCATATTCATATTCATATTCATATTCATATTCATATTCATATTCATATTCATATTCATATTCATATTCATATTCATATTCATATTCATATTCATATTCATATTCATATTCATATTCATATTCATATTCATATTCATATTCATATTCATATTCATATTCATATTCATATTCATATTCATATTCATATTCATATTCATATTCATATTCATATTCATATTCATATTCATATTCATATTCATATTCATATTCATATTCATATTCATATTCATATTCATATTCATATTCATATTCATATTCATATTCATATTCATATTCATATTCATATTCATATTCATATTCATATTCATATTCATATTCATATTCATATTCATATTCATATTCATATTCATATTCATATTCATATTCATATTCATATTCATATTCATATTCATATTCATATTCATATTCATTTCCATATTCATTCTTCTTTTGTTTTTGATATTTAACCTTCATTTCATTTTGCAGTTCCATTCTGAACAGCTACAGCTTGAGCTTCATATTCGCTTTCTTCATCTTCTTTCCAAACTTTATTTTATCCTTCAATATCATTTCATACAGCGGCATTTTCATATATGCCGTCATTATCTTCTTTCTAATATGTTGATTTTTTCACATTCATAACCAAATTCAAGTTATATTTTTATCTATTTTAGTATTTAGTATCTATATTAGTATTGATATTCATCCTGCTATACATTTATCATTTGTATGTACATTCTGAGCATCTTTATTTTTGCTTTCATATTCAATCTTAAACGTATGTATCATATGCAAATGAATGAACACCATTCGAAGGATTTATAGGTACATATTCTTATTTGTCATCATAATCTTCTTTCTGATCGCACTTTGTTTCCTTAATTTTCATCTAAAATTTCAAACATTGTATGTTTATTAGATTTTCATGAAGCCATTCATTGTTCAAATCCTTTTTATTCATTGGAATGATCATTGTGAGCATCTACAGCAACATCTTCATATCGTGTTTTTTCTTATCTTATTGTATCCTTTATATTGATATTTATCTGCAATATCAAAACTTATTCATATATCTTCATATTCGTCAATGTTATGTTTTTATCATATTTTCATTTTGTTCATTCATATTCAACTTAATACCAAAGACATATTTATCCATCCGATTTTCATATTGATATTTTCATTCGGAACGTATACAGCTACATTACCGCCTTTGAATTAATTTTTGTCTTTATGTTTTTTTGTATTTGTCTCTGCAGTTTCATATTATGATTTAAAGTTTGAACTGATTCTTGACATCCATAATCAACTTGACAACTTGAAATGATATTCAGCATTTTCATTATAATCTGGATAGACATAATTTTCTTCTTAGAATTGCAATATTGACGTTGGTTTGTATGTACAATTTTATTACCTTTTTGATTAAATGAATATAGATCCTGAGTCCCATTTTGTCTTCTTTTCAGTCATAGTTCTCCCCATCATTTTCCTCCTTTACTTTTATAATATTGTTTTGTATGTTTACAATCATTTGTTTTCATTCATATTCTTTCACTTTTTATTCTGAAGAAGTAGATTTTTATTCTAATATTTATCTTCTTCATAAAAATTACTTCACTCTTTCCTTAATTTTCAATAACTAAAGTCTTCATCATTTGGTTTAATGTAATCTTGATTTCCTTTTAAGTCTTCTTTATTTTTATAATAATAATTCCTTTTACTTTAATATTGATTTGAATATTCTGCATCTTGATTTAATCAATTGAATTTTAATTCCAATCTTGATTTGTGTATCTTTATCTGAACCTTCTATTAAGTTTGATTAAGTTTGACATAAAATCCTTATCCTCATCCTCATCTCCATTGAAGTCACTATCCATATTTTTGTTTATCATGATACTAATATTCACTTTCATATAATTAATTTTGATCTTTAGCTGCATTCTTCACCTAGGTTTTTCATAAGCACATTTAAATTTCACTAAGGTTTTCAACTTATTTTTAATTACCTTCATATATAAGTTGATTTTTGAAATTTTCTATCTTCAGTGGTTATTTTACACATTAGCTTCAACTTAAATTGTATCGCAAATTGAAGTTATATAGCCAATAGACAGAAATAGACTTATGTCCTTATTTACCAAACTTAATGAAGCCTTAAATTAGATTTATTTGGCAATTCTATAAAGGAAGTCTGTCAAATAAACCTATTTCAAATCTACATTTAGTTTTGTGAATACCGGCGTTAAACTTCAAATAAAACGTCAATGTAACTTTCAATAATTATTTAAAAAATTTCATTATTTTGAAGTGAAGCGACTGATCTCGAATGAACTCCAAAGACCCAAAGACTGTGGTGGTGGAATCAGGATGTAGTATATTGCTTGCTACTGAGACCACTACTGGTGGAGTGGCTGCACTAGCCGACAGGATTCAATATTCAAGGATTTCCTAAAATCCTGAATCCATACTTGGGAGACTAAGGGACTGTAATCCCAATCTTTCAAACACCGAAGGTTGATAGATTGGATGAGGCTGATGGCGATCCGAGACATGCATAAGGTTATAGATCGATGCAGGCTATACTTGAAGCGTATGTTGGAAGTCATTGTGCAAAATTTCGGCCAAACCGGATAATTGCGCCTTTAAGAGGCTTAAGAAGCCAAATCGGCCGATCGGGCGGATCCTCTCCAAAACCATAATTTTTAGACACGCCATATCTCAGAGGTGAGGTGCTGCAATTTAAGCAAAATTTTTTCTTGTGCTCTCTTATAAAAACAAAAAAACAAAAATTTGGTATCCAAATTTCAGGTGGGGTACCTAGGGTGGCCGCACCACCCCCAAAACTTAAATGAAATGTATTTAAGATTGGAAAACGTATCTTTTTTCACGTAACCAACGCGCAGGGAATGTCCCCTTTATATGCAGTGCATTGCGTTGGCAATTAGGAAAGTTAAGGGTTGTAGGGGGGAAAGAGGGAGTAGTGTTTATTGATATTCGTCTTAAATTTATGAACGTCTATGTTGGTGGGAAAGACATTAGCCAGAAGTCGATTCCACATACAAACGGGCGAAAAATTAATTTTCTCGGCAATGCATGGTTCGGTCGACTGGCCAATCAGTTACAAACGGGTGTGAGTTCCTGGCAAGTCTTGTATTCCTGGTGAACATCCTTACGTCAGGGATAAGAAGACGAATATCCCTGGAACACACGCCATGAAAATAACGATAGAGCAAAACAACACTACCCACATTCCGACGATGTTTAAGAGAAACAATACTCTACTGTCCACAAACAACCCCATCGCTCTCCATTGAACCCGGTCGAGTAGCTCCAAGGATGATGCTGGAGCTCTTGCCAATATATGAGAGTTATATTCCATCTTCAGCCTGATGTAGGAAGTATAGATATTGGAAGATCAGAAGAGGTGAACTACTTCCTGCTTCAAGAGCATCTGACTGCTCAATATCTATACCGTCGATAGATATCGACGATTGTAGCAGGTCAATGAATCACTTGTGAGAAAAGAAACAGCACTACGTCTTCTGTGCGTTAAAGTTTACTCTGTTCATTCTACCCCACTCGAAAATGGCCAACAAATCTTGGGAGAGCGACTCATTCAAAATGCGCCTCCTGTCCCCAATTTCTTGAGGACTGGGCCTATGGTCGAATGAATATGAATGATACAGACTACTGTCGTCGGCAAATAGGTAGACTGGATTCGAAATCGTTAATGAAAATAAGAAAAAGGGAAGGGGAAAGGACAGAGCCTTGCTCACCCGTCGACAATGTATACTCATCGGATGAGAATCCATCGACAACAACTCGTATAGTGCGATCTCTGAGAAAGCTCGATATAAATCGAACGAAGTTATTACCGACTCGCACTCGTATAGTGCGATCTCTGAGAAAGCTCGATATAAACCGAACGAATTTTTACGGACTGCAAAACCGACAAGCTTTGATAAAAGTGCACCGTGCCAGACCCTATCACATGCCTTGGAGATATCCAGAGCCACGACCTTACTCTCCTTAAAGCGATTTCTGCGGAACCCATACTGTCTACCACTAAAAAGGCCATTGGACTCCAAGTATCTCACAAGATTATGGTTAACCATACTCTCCATAACCTTGGAGTGCTCGGAGCATATCGCAATTGGCTGGTAATTTGCAGGCTTGTTCGCCCCACCTTTTTTGGAGATGGGCTGAACGTTAGCAACCTTCCAACGCGCCGGAAAAACTCCAGCACCGTAAGCAAGGTTGAAATGGTTGCGTAGTGGACGAGCTAGTGTCGAAAAACACTTACAAAAGACAAGTGTTGATATACCGTCCGGGCCCGGAGATTTATTAATGTCGAGATCCGCAAGATTGTGGGACCAAGTGTTTAGGGGACTACCCCTCTCCCCAAAACACCCCTATATTGGACATATTTATCGACCATGGCAATACGGGACTCAAATGAAAGGTATTTTGGGAGTAGAGCACAAAATTGATACCCACTTTCGCGACCAGGTTTTTTGGGGGTCCACCCCTTCGCCTGATATTATTTTTTCAGGGCTAAGTGTCTGGGGACCACCCAAATCACCCCTAAATCGGACATACATTGTTATAGACCATGGCAATATGGGGCTCAAATGAAAGGTTATTGGGAGTAGTGCACGAAATTGATACCCACTTTCGGGACCACGTTTCTGGAGGCCCATGGCTCCCCCTAAACCCACCAAACACCACTCTGAGGGCCTTCCCACTCCCAAATTCCCTATGAGAATATCGGTCTCCAATAAATTTTTTTAAACATCCGAACTTTAATGACCCTAAACCCTCTGAGCGAATTCATAGACCAATAAAGGATCAAATGGGGTTCAGATACAGACACTTATATTGTTAAACTGTTAGTCAAGTGATATACATATACCATTTTCGCAACATGGCATTTCAATAAAAGCTCTTTAATTGTCGAAAATAAATATTCAAAGGATAATTTTGTTCCATATATTGTAAAAGAAGGCGCAGCGGAAAGGGCCCGTTTCAGGTAAAAATAATAAAAAATATTGGGTTGCCCAAAAAGTAATTGCGGATTTTTTAAAAGAAAGTAAATGCATTTTTAATAAAACTTAGAATGAACTTTAATCAAATATACTTTTTTTACACTTTTTTTCTAAAGCAAGCTAAAAGTAACAGCTGATAACTGACAGAAGAAAGAAAGCAATTACAGAGTCACAAGCTGTGAAAAAATTTGTCAACGCCGACTATATGAAAAATCCGCAATTACTTTTTGGGCAACCCAATAGTAAATCAATTTCTTGCATTTTCGCTTTTTTATTATATATTTAGGTGAACCCACTGGGTTATGGACATATTAGAACCATATTTGACACGGCCGTTAGAAGTCGTATTAAAAATTTTTGTGTAAATTTTCAGCCAAATATTGTACAATTTCGACTTCTACAGGAAATCAAATCTGAAGATTGCTTTATATGGCAGCTATATCAGGTTATGAACCGATTGGCACAGTTATTGGTAGTCATAGCAAACCAATTGTTTCAAAATTTCAGCAAAATCGGATAAGAATTGCGCCCTCTAGAGGCTCAAAAAGTCAAGAAACGATATGGGTTTATATGGCGGCTATATCAGGTTATGAACCGATTTAACCCATACTTGACACAGTTGTTGAAAGTCATAACAAAATACCTCATGCAACATTTCAGCCAAATTGAATAAGAATTGCGCACTCTAGAGGCTCCAGAAGTCAAGATCTGAGATCGGTTTATATAGCAGCTGCATGAAAATAAGGGCCGATATGGCCCATTTACAAGAAGTATTTGTGCAAAATTTCAAGCAGCTAGCGTTATTTCTTGAAAAGTTAACGTGATTTCGACAATCGGACGGACATAGCTAAATCGACTTAGAATGTCAAGACATTCAGGCGGTTTGCCCCTCTTCCTTAGTGGAAATTTTATGGGAAAAATTTGAATTTTTCAAGACGGTTAAGAATATATATACTTTGTTGGGTCTCACATCAATATTTCGATGTGCTACCCACGGAATGATGAAATTAGTATAACTCCTTTCTATTTTGGAGTATAATAATGTTTGTTTCCTACTAAAACGCATAAAATTAAATTTTCTATATTTCATAGCTTTAAAAAGCCAAAACTAAGTGCAATTAAATCCTATACCACAGCTAAATGAAATTAAACTATGAAAATAAAAATTGTACCATACAACAACATATAAACCAATTAATTGCATACTTTTAGGTGCAACTGAAACATTTAAATGGCCTAAATCCTAATGATATCTAAAAAATATTTTCCAACTTATACGGAATGTGAAGAGAAAATAAGAAACATAAATGGACAACCTCAAAGTTATACAAAAATGTAAAGTATGTATCTTTATGTAACGAAATATAAAACAAATATAAAAATATGATATGAAGAGATGTACTATTTATAATTTTGTATAATATAGGCGAAAGAATATCATTTACAAAAACCCAAATCATGGAAAATGACACATTGATGAAAGACAACGCAGAGACAGGACAAAATCCGAAATGGCTGAAAGACATTTGTTGATGTTCATACAGACTAGTATATGTTTGTTATCACATGTTCAAAATTTTGAAATGAAATATCTGGAATTCAGGAAACGGAAACGAAAGCGAAACACAAAAAACACATATGAGATTCGAAAGAAATGATTTTTATAGAAAAAGCCGAGTAGTTGGGAAATTTAAAAAAAATTAAAATACTTAAAAAACTCAAAAGCAAAACTCAAACTCACCTCCATTGATATTTGGATGAAAGAAAAATTAAAAATTTTAGGGCAAGTTGCAAAGTAGAGGTAGAGTAGTAGGTGTAGACTAGACGCAAAACGTTTTGTTTTATACAGAACAAGGCTTGTTGTAGTAGTAGTAGTAGTTGTTATTTCTTGTTGTTTTTTTTTTAACAATGGACGGAGTTGTTTTTGTAGTGGTTGCGTTTACAAAAACAGAAGTTTATTTTGTTTAAAAACTAAAATTAATTTTTCTTATTTTTTTTTTTTTTGGTTTTGATATATCTAGTAGTTGCCTAACTAGATGTAGTTAAAGTAAAAAGGAGTATAGGAGGTGTTTGATAAATATATTTTTTTTTTACATTTAATACAGGGAGTGAGTTGAGGTGTGTAGTATCTGTGTGCGCGCACTCTCTCGCTTACTTTCTTTCAATTTCTTATAGAAATATTTTACATGATTTTTCTTTTTGGTTGATCACTTTGGGCTTAAAAACAAAAACAAGGAAAGAAAAAAGGGGGAAACATTGATTGTTTTGCGTAGATTATAGAAAGTATATAGTTTCAGTAAAACAAAAATGGAGAATGAAATTATTTGAATTATTAAATAATAAAGAAAATTTTGGTATACGTTTATAATGAAGAAGAAAACAAATAATGACTTGAAAGTATGCTTTATATTCACTTATACACTGTTTGACCCAAAAGTATGCTATACTTTTTTGATCGCTGCAAAAATTTTGGAGAATACAAATCGCATAGTCGTATATCTATTGTAGAAGAAGCTATGTATGATAGGCTTAAGCGAAAATATGAATTCTGTTTTTTAAAATTAACCATCCCAAAAAAAACAAAAAAAAAATAATAATATTTTAATAAATAGAATTTGGCATAGAATGTCTTATTATCATTGGACTCTTGATGTTTAAGTATGTAAATTATATATGGTATGAGTAAGATGAGGCATTTAGAGAGGCTTTGTACTACCATTAAATGTCTTATAAAGCATGATTTTTTACCCATTTTCTTTTTGGCAGCACTCGTTTAAACAGCTCACGCACGTTGCGTGTTTTGTTTCACTGTCAAACATCTTCAGTTTGGTCTATAATTTAACCATGAATCGTCTTAAAAACGAACAAAGCTTGCAAATTATTGAATTCTATTATTAAAATGCGTGCTCTGTTAAGAAAGTTAATCGTGCGCTTCTTCTATTTTATGGACGAAGCTCATTTTGGCTTAAAGGGTGCATAAATAAGCAGAATTGACGATTTTGGAGTGAAGATCACCCAGAAACATTGCAGGAGCGCTACCAATGCATCCAGAAAAAGTCACGGTTTGGTGCGGTTTATGGGCTGGTGGCATCATTGGACCGTACTTCCTCAAAGATGATGCGAATCGTAACGTAACTGTGTAACTTTATTTTTTGTCCAAAATGCAAGAGCTTGACTAGCATGACATGTTGTTTCAAGAAGACGGTGCCACATGCCACACAGCATGCGTAACTATGGGCTTATTGAAAGGCGTGTTCGGTGAAGGGCGGGATCGGTCAATTCGCCGGCTAGATCGTGCGATTTAGACTATTTTTTGTGGGGCTATGTTAAAGCTCATGTCTACACAGACAAGCCCGCTTCAATTGAAGCATTGGAAGACAATATTGAATCATTTATTAGTGAGATACTGGTCGAAATGTTGAAAAGAATATACCAAAATTGAACTAAGCGGATGTACCACTTGAGGCGCAGTCACGGTCAACATTTGAAATAAATATTCAAACATTAAATTATATCGACCGTTTTATCGATTCAAATAAAGATTTCATGCATTTTTCTGAATTTTTTTTTTTTTGAAAAATTTTCCCACAGCTCTTAAAAAATCGCCCTTTAAATCCTTAATTGGCAAATAATACTTGATACTTATAACACTTGGAGGCCACTGTGGTGCAGAGGTTATCATGTCCACCTATGACGCTGAACGCTTGGCTTTGAATCCTGGCGAGACCATCAGAAAAAATTTTCAGCGGTGGTTCTTCCCTTCCAATGCTGGCAACATTTGTGAGGTACTACGCCATGTAAAACTTCTCTCCAAAGATGTGTCGCACTGCGGCATGCTGTTCGGACTCGGCTATAGAAAGGAGGCCCCTTGTCATTGAGCTTAAACTTGAATCGGACTGCACCCATAGATATGTGGGAAAAGTTTGAATGTATGTGTGTTTGGCTTTGGTAAACACAAAGACGAGTAAGCGAAGCACACAGAAATCAGTCTATCCGCAGCCGTGACGACGTAAAGACGCGAGTTAAAACCGAACGCCATTCCATTAGTTTACATTGATTACTGTTTTACTTTTCTATTGATATCAAACATTTTATTGTACTTTACTCTTAAACTTTAACTAAATATAAATAAAATAAAGGGATTTAAAAGAAGAAAAAAAGTGTCCACAAATTGGGGGCTCAACCGAAATAGAGTCGACTCAGTGAACTAAAACGACGATCGGCCAATAAAAGCCGCAGTGAAAGAAGAAACCTCGCGACGCGACTCGGTCGAGACGAACGGAGTAATTCAATGGTTAATGTGGAAAGGCGACAATCAGCCTGAACGGTTAAAAAAGAAAGAAAAAGAAAGGAAAAGACTCGACGAGGAAGTATATTTATTGTCTGCATCAAGCACATCAAAAGAGAAGAAAAAAGCAGAATAGTTTCTATCCACGAATGTCCAAGCACGGAATCACAGGTGTACAACTTCTTTAATTCTGCAACGCACACACTCTCACACAATCACGCAAAACGACGGTTGAATTTGAAAATACGGAGGTGGTTTAAATAACAACAGACGACGAGTGTATGTGTTAGTGAGAGAGAGACGGACTCTCGCAACCATACACAAAACGACGGTTAATTTTCAGAAGTGTATATGAGAACGCCGACATCCCAACGTTGTGTGTGTAGAGGCAAGTTGAGGAGAAGAGTGTGATTGTGTGTAAGACATTGTCAAGACACCTTAGACATTTGATACAATATCTGATTTGAATTGAGTGCACGTTTATGTGTTTGTGTGCAGCGGACAGTTCTTTTGAATATAAGAAAATAAAACTATAACAAAGACGCACACACACACTTGTGTAGAAAGAATACTCATAATAAATAAAAGAGAACCATGGCATGTTTAGGGGATTTTACGGCGGTTGACAATCGTTTAAGAACTGCCAAGCGTACGGTGGTGGTTGCGATGCATAAATTCATTTTTGGAAGAGAAGGAGATCGTGACAACCGAAAACGACTACGCTTGTTCGACGGCTTCGACTACGATGTAGACAGCGAAATGTATGCAAACAAAGCAACGTACATAAAGGCAAATTTGTGTCAAGCTGACCTGGTGTCGATATGTAACGCTTTGGGTATCGACTACATCGATGGTGATTTGTGTTTACACATCTTTAATAATCTGCGAAAGGGTGCAATGTTAGCTGCTGCTGTTGATGACGACGAAGACGATGATGAAGGCGACGACGACGACGGCGAAAGCAACGAAGACGACCGCACAATAATGAGAGCAGATAGCCAAGCAAGTGTTAGAGAATCAATTGGTGGTGGTTCACATAATGACAAGCTGTTGCTTGCAGGCGATTTGGTTCGCGAACAGTGTCTCAAAGCTGAAAGTGTTCACGTACAGCAAACAATGAATTGCGAACTGCCTAGTGGTGTAAATAGAGAGGTTTCATCGTGTCAGACGCATCAATACAATGACGTTCCCAGATTTACTTTAAATTTCCGAGATATTGAAGACTCCATTCGACCTTTTGATGGAACTGATGACTTACCCATTGGCGCATGGTTGGATGAATTCGACGAAACTGCTTTTGTTATGGGATGGAATGACCTCCAGAAATTTGTGTTTGCTAAACGCTCATTGAAAGGGCTTGCGAAATTGTTTATATCAAGCGAACGTGGTATAACATCTTGGAGTACCCTTAAAAGCAAATTGGTAGAAGAATTCCAGTCGACGACAAACAGCGCACAGCTTCATAAACAATTGTCCGAACGACGAATCCAAAAAGGCGAAAATTACCTGGAATATCTTTTAAAGATGAAAGAGCTAGCTTCTCGAGGCAACATAGAAGACGACGCTTTGATACAATACGTAATCGACGGCATAAATGATTTAGCAACAAATAAGGCGATGCTGTATGGTGCCAGAAATCTTAAAGAGTTTAAGGAGAAATTAAGATGCTACGAGACGATGCAGGAAAAGATTAAACCAAGGTTTAATTTTAACCAAAAACAACCTGACAAGACGAAACAACCTGATAAGACGAAACAACCGGATAAGACAACAAACAAGGCCGAGAAAAAGGAGTTGTGTTACAACTGTGGCGAAAAAGGGCACACGTCCCGAAATTGCAGCGATAAAGATAAAGGGACCAAGTGTTTTGGATGTAATGAGTTTGGCCACATATCAAAACAATGTCCGCGCAAAAATGAAAGAGCCAATATGCGACGTTTAGTTCCTGATGACATAATGAAGAAAGTTGTTAAATTTTCTGATTTACAATACATGGCGATCTTCGATACAGGCAGCAGGTATAATGTTGTCAGCGATAAAGTTTACAATGATCTAAGAAGACCAACTCTTAAGAAATCTGATTTTTATTTGGTTGGATTTGGTGAAAGGACTCTCAACAACCGAATAAAGCCGCTGGGAAACTTCACGCATCAAGTTGAAATCGACGAGGAGGACTACCAATTGACATTCCACGTAGTTCCAGCAAATTCTATGGATATCGACGTGGTGCTAGGAAAGGATTTCTGCTCCGATGTTCGTGTTGAAATTACGGCGAATAGTTTAAAGTTCGAAAAGATCAAAGACGACGTTACCTCCCAGCAGCACAACATTATGCTCATAAGAACAGCTGACGAGCCAGAGAGTCAAGTAGACGTGAATTTAATGGCAAGTGATGGTGCAAAACGCGAAGTTATGAAGCTCATTGATAATTACAGACCTGAGAAGAACAAAACTACGAATGTCAAAATGAATATCATCCTGAGCGAAGACACTAACATATTTTCCAGACCTCGTAGATTACCAATGATTGAAAGGGAAGCAGTGGATGAGCAAGTGGACAAGTGGTTGGCTGATGGCATCATTGAGGAATCTGTGTCTGAATATAGCAGTCCAGTGGTGATGGTTAGGAAGAAGGATGGTTCGTATAGACTATGCGTTGATTTTAGACGCATGAATAAGATCATAGTTAAAGACCGATACCCCCTACCACTCATCGAAGATCAGCTAGACCGACTGCAAGAGGCTACGGTGTTCAGCACAATTGACTTAAAGAACGGATTCTTCCACGTGAGTGTAGCCGAAGCAAGCCGTAAGTACACCTCATTTGTTACTCACAACGGGCAATACCAGTTTTGTAAGGTGCCATTTGGTTTGTCAAACTCACCTGCTGTGTTCCAGAGGTTTATTAACACAATTTTTCGTGATTTGACACGAAGAGGTGTTGCACTTCCTTACGTCGACGACGTTATTATTCCATCGAAAGACGAAGACGAGGCCCTGCGAAATCTGAAGGAGGTAATACAAGTTTGCAAGGATTATGGACTTGACCTAAACTTGAAGAAAAGCCAATTTTTAGTCAGACGCGTGGAATTTCTTGGCCACGTAATCGAGAATAAGCAGATATTTCCATCGAACAGCAAGGTCGCCGCTATATTGAAATTCCCAATGCCGAAAGACGTTAAAGGGTTACAGAGTTTCCTAGGGCTTGCTAGTTATTTTAGGAAATTCATTCCAGATTTTTCAATATTGGCTAAACCTTTGAGCGACTTAACGAAGGCAGGAAGATTATTCGAGATGGGTCACGAACAGATTGCTACGTTTAACGCTTTGAAAAAGATTTTGTCAGAAGGACCCGTATTAAATATTTTTAATCAACGATACGAAACAGAAGTTCATACGGATGCATCGATGGACGGGTATGGCGCAATCTTATTGCAACGATCTCCAGATGACGACGGTTGGCATCCAGTATACTACATGAGCAGGAAGACGACGGACGCCGAAAGGAAATATTCCAGTTACGAGTTAGAGATACTCGCAGTTGTGGAGGCACTGAAGAAGTTCAGAGTATACTTACTTGGAATTCATTTTAAAATAGTATCCGACTGCAATGCATTCACCAAGACGATGGAGAAAAAAGATTTATGTACACGAGTTGCCAGATGGGTGTTGCTACTGCAAGAATTCGACTATGAAGTGGAGCATAGACGTGGTGTAAGGATGAAACATGTCGATTCATTAAGCCGATTTCCAATAATGACGATAGTGGAGGATAGTTTACTAACCAGATTGGAGAAAGCTCAACAACAAGACGATGAGTTATTGGCAATTATAAGCATTCTTCAAGAAAAAGACGTTCATGATAACTATTTCATGAAAGGAAATATTTTGTGCAGGTATGTTGATGACTATGAGGTAATGGTGATTCCTAAGGGAATGCAGAGGGAAGTAATACGAGCTGTTCATGAGAAAGGGCATTTTGCCAAAGACAAAGTCAAAGAGATTATAAGAAGGGAGTATTATATACCCAAATTAGAAGAGAAGGTCAAATATCATTTGCAGAATTGTATTCCATGCATAATGGCTAACCGGAAAAAAGGAAAACAGGAGGGCGAACTCCACCCATTACCGAAAGAGTTTCAACCATTGCATACCTACCACATTGATCATCTAGGACCATTGGAATCAACTAGCAAACAGTATAAACATATTTTTGCCGTGATAGACGCCTTCACAAAGTTCTGTTGGTTGTACCCAACAAAGACAACATCGACGAACGAAGTTTTATCTAAGCTGAAGTCGCAAAGTGTTCTATTTGGAAATCCCCATCAAATAATTTCGGACAGAGGAACTGCTTTTACCTCAGAGGACTTCAAACTGTATTGTGAGACGGAGAACATCAGACATTTCCTGATAACGACGGGCTTGCCACGAGCCAACGGGCAAATTGAGAGATTGAACTCGACGATTATAGCCGTTTTGTCAAAGTTGAGTATGGATGACCCTGCAAAGTGGTATCGACACGTTGCAAAAGTACAGCAAGTCATAAATTCGACAATTTCCAGAAGTATTAGCACTACACCTTTTGAACTAATGTTTGGAGTAAAGATGAGGACTCCCGAACAATCTGAAATTCTGAAGATGATTGAGGATGAGCTGAATTCGAATTTCGTTGAGGAAAGAAACTTTTACAGACAAGCTGCGAAAGAGCAAATTTTAAAAGTCCAACAGGAAAACAGATTGTATTACAATCTACGACGACGTAAGGCCACTAAATACCAAAAGGGTGACTTAATTGCTATAAAGCGCACGCAATTTGGTCCAGGCCTTAAGCTGAAACCGAAATATTTGGGACCCTACGAAGTGATGAGGGTAAAGCCAAATGATACCTACGATGTTTTCAAACGTGGTTCTGGTGAGGGACCGATGAAAACTACAACTTGTGCAGAATACATGAAGAGGTGGTGCGATTTTGAGGGCGAAGATGAAGAATTCGAGACGAATTCCCCGCAGGATGGCCGAATTGTGGGAAAAGTTTGAATGTATGTGTGTTTGGCTTTGGTAAACACAAAGACGAGTAAGCGAAGCACACAGAAATCAGTCTATCCGCAGCCGTGACGACGTAAAGACGCGAGTTAAAACCGAACGCCATTCCATTAGTTTACATTGATTACTGTTTTACTTTTCTATTGATATCAAACATTTTATTGTACTTTACTCTTAAACTTTAACTAAATATAAATAAAATAAAGGGATTTAAAAGAAGAAAAAAAGTGTCCACAGATATGTGAGAAATTTGCCCCTGTTCCTTAGTGGAATGTTCATGGGCAAAATCTGAATTTTACTTATGCTCCACTACCCACTAAAAGCGGTAGGGTTGGGGAATCAGGAGTCGACTCAGCAGTTTTTGCTAAACACTTGTCTGAGGGACTATCGACCACATCTCTTAAATCTGGCGGATTGCAGGAGATTGAAAATTTCCCTGTCACAATTAGAAGAGGAGGGGAAGGAAGGCGTCGAGACGGTTGGATTGGGCTCTATGTGTGCGCCGACGGGGAAGGACGGAACTCAAAAGGTACTTCGACAGCAGTAGCTGGTGAGGCTTCTCAAGAGGAATCGTCCACACCGTAAGTGTCCAGTCAAATGAGAAAGGTTAGGTTTAGGTGGCTGTCTGGCATCAGACTCACTTAAACGTTTTCGTCCATTGTGATATCACAGGAACAAAAGAAGGAAGATGCCTTCTAGTTTAAAAAACCCAATTACTTGCAAATTAGAGGCAACCGTAGCGTAGAGGTTAGCATGTCCGTCAATGTCGCTGAACACCTGGGTTCGAATCCTAGCGATACCATCAAAAAAAATTTCCAGCGGTGGTTTTCCTGGCAACATTTGTGAGGTACTATGCCATGTAAAACTTCTCTCCAAAACTTTACATGGCAGTGCGGTACCTCCAGTGCGACACATCCAGTGCGACACCTCTTAAAACTCGAATCGGACTACACTCATTGATATCTGAGAAATTTTCCCCTGTCCCTTAGCGGAATGTTCATGGGAAGAAAAAAAAAAAAAAACAAATAAAACTTGCGAATGTTCATATCTGCTTTACAATTCTCTGGGATATCTAAGTGGCTCGGCACCCAGAACAGGTGAATTTTGAACTGTTCAGCCATCTCGTTGAGAGATCTGCGAGAGTCGAGGGCGGTTTTTGTGTTCAGAAAGACATTATCCAGGGATATAATGGCTACCTGGCTGCCTGAGAAGATATTTATGCCTTAATTGCAAGGATCTCCTTTGGATACACACTGCAGTGGTCGGGTAATCTTTTCGATATGACCATTTTTAGATCTTTAGAGTACACCCCAAAGCCCACCTGGTAATTTAGTTTGGAACCATCCGTATAGAAATCTATGTAACTTCTGTTACCAGGGATGTCGTAGTTCCAATCGGTTCTATCAGGAATAGTGGAACAGTACTTTATTAAAAAAGCGGCCCAGGTAGGGTATAATCCACGCTGCCTGGAACATCGGATATTGTATCAAGAATAATACAGTGTCCGTAGCCGCCATATGACCAATGAGAAAGCTCCCTTAAACTCACGGCAGTGGTCGCTGCAATTTGGGTAGCTACAATGTCCAGAGGCATAAGATGTAGCATTAAATTCAGTGCATCGGATGGTGTCGTCCTCAATGCGGCTGTGATGCACAAACAATCCATCCTTTGGATTCGGTTAAGTATTGAGCAGTAGGTGGACTTTTGAAGCGCCGTTCACCATACCACAACACCATATAGCATAGGTCTGTCAACTGCATACCCATACTGCATACCCCCAACTATTCCCAGTGGCTCTCTTGCAGGTGTATAGGGCCAGAGTTGCCTTTCTTGTCCTTTCCAAAATGTTGGATTTGAATTCAATTTCCTGTCCAGCAAAACACCAAGGTATTTCGCGCTTTCTGTAAATGGAACATTCTCTCCTCCCAAGGAGACAGGTTCCACTGTAGGTAACTTGTATCTCCTGAACACTTTCGGTAGTTCACTTTGCTGTTGCATGTAGAGCTTCCTTAAGTATATCTCTTAGAGTGCTGAGAAACTTTCCCCTAACCGCAATTGCCTCGTCATCAGCAAACGCGACCACTTTCACGAATGAGAAAGAGTGGTTCCAATGCATTCTCAACTGCCCCTAGATGAGTAAGGAAACTCATCATGACAAGATTGAAGGAATCTTGTGATTAGGAAATCCTGTTGGGCTCAGACCACGAGGCTAACGCAACAGTGGTGGAAAAACAGAATCCGGTTGCTGTACATAAATCTCCACCATTGTAAAGACGTTCGGCAGCACTAAAGGTCCTTTTATGGCAGAAGGAATTGACGTTGTTCTTATCTACGAAACATGGGTGTGTGGAGAAATGATTCAGCGAACTAAGAATTCCTCGATTTAAACTACTCATGAGTATGGGGGATGGGAGACAAAGAGCCTGTATTCTTGCAAGGAGTAGTTCTAACGTTTTTTTTTTTTGATAAGTTTGATTATTGGATGGCTTCCCTATATATGACACAAGATTCAGAGATGCCGCTTTCAAGCCTTCAGTTGCTGGTTGAAGCCGATTCTGCAGACAAAAATAGCCTCATGGTGGAAAGTGATGCTAATGCACATCACTAGTGATGGCGCATCCCAGCACTGGATAACTGTGAGCACAACCCAGCTTATAGCTTTAAGCACTGATCTGTGTGGTGTTCATCGTTATCGTTCACAGGTTGCGGATATTGGAATGCTCTATACGGAGTAGCTGCAAATGCAGTCGCGGACAATCAGCGATATCAAGTAAAGAGTCTCAATGAAAAACTGGACAGCTTTGACCAATGGCCACCATGTTCACGCGGCGATTGGTCATATGGACCAGAACTAGCATATTCATCTTTAGGAGCTAAACTAGGATCGATATCTCCACATGATATGGCTACAACAACAACCAGATATGGGGAAGTTCGGATATCAACGACAGGAGTGGGCTGCTTATATATGCAACTGCAAAATTGCCCATGAACATTCCATTAAGGAGCAGGGGCAAACTTCTCACATATCAATAGGTGCTGTCCGGAACGTGCGTGAGCTGTTTAAACCAGTACTTCACGCGCTTTTTCTATTCCATCGACGAAGCTTATTTTCGGCCCAATGGGTACGTAACAAGCAGAATTGTCGACTTTGGAGTGAATATCCGCCAGAAGCATTGCAAGAGCTACCAATGCATTCAGAAAAAGTCACAGTTCGGTGCGGTCTATCGGCTGGTGGCATCATTGGACCGTACTTCTTCAAAGATGATGCGAATCGTAACGTAACTGTGAATGGTTAGGGCTACCGTGAGATGATATCCAATGTTTTTTTTTCCAAAATGCAAGAGCTTGTACATGCCATAGAGCACGCCAAACAATGGACTTTTTGGACATTTGCATGAAATTATCTTCAAGCATTAAATTATAGGGACCGTCTAACGATTTAAATAAGTATAAATTTTTCTAAATTTCCGGTGTTTTTTTTGGAAAAACTTTCCTATAGCTCTCAAAAATCACCCTTAAGTGGGAGACGGTGAGTTGTCAGACCGTCTAGATGAAGAAGAGAAGGTATCCTGAATAAAACCGTCGACAGAAGTAGAGGAAATCACAATAGATCTCTGAGCGAAGGAACTAGCACTCGAGCTTACAAGTCTTGCGCTCTTCAACCCATCTAGTTTAGAAGGATTTAGTTTATTTGTCATTAATACCTGAATATAAATTTTAATAAATTTTAGTTTTAATTAAGCGAAAAATAATCTTGTGGTAATTTACTCTAACTTTATGCAGAAAGCCAAATTTATTATCACATTCTTATATCATTTAAAATCAAATTTAAAATAACTCAAATTTCCTGTCAGAGGAAAAATAACTAAGAATGCCTAAATATATGCAACACTTTTTAACATCTCTGGCAGAAAAGAAAACATAAGGTTAAACCAATGATTTATATGAGAAAACCAAAATAAATGCAAGAATAAACTCGTTTAAATCAACTATTGGTAAATATTTTGTTGGTTAGAGAAATGTATTATAAACAAATAGTACATCATTGCCAAAGTTGCAAGAAACTCTATCTAAGGTAAGAATTACATACACATATACAAGAACAAACTACCAAAGCATATTTTAGGGCGGTGCATTTATTTTCAAAACCTTTTTTAATTTCTTTCAAACACACATTTTTTGTTAAAACACCATAAAACAATAAATTTTCTGCATAGTTCGTTGCCAACATTGATTTTTTATTTCGTTGGTTTTTGAGGAAATTCGATTTAATTTGCCTAAAAACAACACACACACACACTGAGAGTAAAATGCCGTTTAAAATTTGTTAATTACCGATTATTTTGGCACAAAGAAAACGTAGAAAACTCCAGCTATGTCCATCTTTAAAATTGTTTTTTTTTGTGTTTTTGTAAATGATTTTAATTTGAAATATTTTGAAAAGAAATGTGTGTAGTTGTTGTTTAATGCGGGAATAAATGGTAAGGCAAGACATGGTATAAATTATTTGGAGATAGAATAAAAATCATATTTTGGAGGTTTGGGGATGAGGAAGTGTGTAGCAGGTTTGAGGGTTTGTGTTTTTTTTTTTTTGCAAAAAACAGGGTTAAATTAAAAAAATTTTTGTATTACAGTTGAAATTTGTTTGCAGAGTAAACATAGAAGATAAAATGAAGAAAAATAAATAAAGCAAAATATTTATAAAAAATAAATAATTTTATATAGATTTTTTCTTTTTTTTGAATTTTTTTTTTTTAAATCTTAAGGTAAACAAGTGTATAGGTGATGGTTGTGGCGATTGTGATTATTAAAGTTTTAAAATTATTTTTTTTTTCATGTACAAAGATTTTGTTTGAAGGATGGGGTGGCAGTGATTTTGTGGAGCGAATTGAAATGCATTGCTTTTTGGGAAATATTGAATTAAAAGCACTTACCTTCTAACTGGACTAGCCATAACGAGTGGTGTGGCTACACCCAAAGGTTTCATGCGTTGTTGCATGGTGGGTGTAGCCGTTGTCCCCGTGCGATTTTGTGCTTGTTGCTGCTGCAGCTGTTGTTGTTGGCTAATATGATTTGGATTATCTGGTGACATGGCATCATTGAAACCACGCTGTGGATCCAATCCCCTATTTCAGTTAATGCAAAAAGAAAATGGAAAAAGAGCAACGCTTAGTAAGGGTGTTTGTTTTTTCTTTAATTTTCCACATTTTCAGTTTAAGTCAATGTATTCAGTATGCGAAAGTTATATTTTAGGAATAACAAGTAAAAAGGCGTTAAGTTCGGCCGGGCCGAACTTTGGATACCCACCACCTCGGGTATATATGTAAACCACCTTTCATACCGAATCTGGACCGATCTAGACCAAATTGACGAAGGATGTCGAAGGGCTTTTCGCAACTCACTGTCCCAAATTTCAGTTAAATCGGATCATTAATGTGGCTTTTATGGGCCTAAGACCCTAAATAGGAGGATCGGTCTATATGGCAGCTATATCCAAATCTGAACCGATCTGGGCCAAATTGACAAAGGATGTCGAAGGGCCTAAAACAACTCACTATCCCAAATGTCTGCATAATCGGATAATAAATGTGGCTTTTATGGGCCTAAGACCCTAAATCGGAGGATCGATCTACATGGCAGCTATATCCAAATCTGGACCGATCTGGGCCAAATTGACGAGGGATGTCGAGGGGCCTAACAAAACTCACTGTCCCAAATTTCAGCAAAATCGGATAATAAATGTGGCTTTTATGGGCCTAAGACCCTAAATCGGCGAATCGGTCTATATGGGGGCTATATCAAGATATAGTCCGATATAGCCCATCTTCGAACTTAACCTGCTTATGGACAAAAAAATAATCTGTGCAAAGTTTCAGCTCAATATCTCTATTTTTGAAGACTGTAGCGTGATTTCAAAAGACAGACGGACAGACGGACGGACATGTCTAGATCGTCTTAGATTTTCACGCTGATCAAGAATATATATACTTTATAGGGTCGGAAATGGATATTTCGATGTATTGCAAACGGAATGACAAAATGAATATACCCCCATCCTTCGGTGGTGGGTATAAAAATAAGTTCCTGTGGTAACTATAAGCCTTTAACAGGCAACTGAAATGTCCGCGATTTGGTTCTAAGTTGAGTTCACTTGTTTGTAATGATGACAAACGGGACAAATTTCCATCAGGTTGCACAGCAACCAGCGGGACGTAGCTAAGGCAGGGCAGATGGAAGGCTTCACGTCTTGCATGTTGAATGAGGATACACCCACTAGGATTACGAGGAGGTGTAGCAGCTCTCCAGACATTTCATTGTATCCCCTCATCTACTGAGTGACGTAGCCTGGATTAGATCACCTCCCCATAATTCTCACCATCGCCCAACTTCATAACCTCTGTTTATCAATCTGTAGAAGGCCGATTGGGTCGGTTTCAGAGAGTACACCCACCGCCGCTTCTGTGACCGTATACCCCCCCCCCCCCCCCTCAAATGAGCTAGTTGCCGAGACGGAATTGCAAGACAACATTAACGCACCAGCCGCTCGCCTTATATCAACAGCTCGCCTTAAACCAGCTGCTCACCTTAAACCAGCTGCTCACCTTATACCAACCGCTCGCCTTATACCAGCCGCTCAAACACCCCAAGTGCGTCCCAATTTACCGGAGCAGGCAGTGGTACTCGCAGACGAGAGGGATGGGATACGTTGCACGGACCGCACTTAACCCAGAATCAGCGAGCCGAATCTGTAGTTAATGAACATAAGCCGAATTTGTGCGTGGAACACTTGCAGCAATGTAATTAAGGTCTCGGGATACTCGTCAATTTATTGAGTATCCCGAGAGTGATAAGGCAGATCACAATTTACGGTGGACGAAGTTACAAATGTCATCCATGGCGGCAAGTCATCCAAAGGGTTGGGCCCCGATGGAATCTCTACACTGATGCTGAAGAATCTGCATCTACCCGGAGTTGAGTACCTTACAATTGACCTTAACCTGTATCTGAACATTCTTAAGGTACCCGATGTCTGGAAGATGAGCAGACCTCAGCCACTTTTGGCGACGTTACTGTGTTTGATTCAAAGAGATGCGCCAGGTGTTCAACCTTCAATTTATTGAGTATCCCGAGAGTGATAAGGCAGATCACAATTTACGGTGGACGAAGTTACAAATGTCATCCATGGCGGCAAGTCATCCAAAGGGTTGGGCCCCGATGGAATCTCTACACTGATGCTGAAGAATCTGCATCTACCCGGAGTTGAGTACCTTACAATTGACCTTAACCTGTATCTGAACATTAACATAAGGTACCCGATGTCTGGAAGATGAGCAGAGTGATACCTCTACTGAAGCTCGGAAAGGTCGCGTGTATGGGGGAGTCGTAAAGACCGATCTCTCTTCTCTCACCATTAGCCAAGTCGCTTGAGAGACTACTCCTTTCGAGCCTTGTTGGAGAATCTCCATTCGCCGCGCATCAGTATGGATTTCGAAGACTGCTGGCACGGGATAGCTGTGAGAACCACACATGCTAGAACATGGAGGTCCGATTTGTGTGGTGTTCATTGCTGTCACGAGATGCTTATTTGCTAACTACAGAACGCGTCCACAGGTTGCGGATAGTGGAATGCTCCATACGGAGTAGCTGCAACGGCAGTCGTGGACAACCAGCAGCATCGAGCGGAGAGTCTCAGTGAGAGGCCGGGCGGCACCGGCTCTTGCACAAATACTGAGTGCCTATGATGCTCGATATGACAAGGCGAGTTATTGGCACCTTTAAATAACCAATGGCCACAGTTTTTCCTTGGCGACCGGGCCTTTGGACCGGAACGAGCTTGCTCGCCACCTTCACATGAAAATGTGGCTACAACAACAACAACAATTGTGGACGAAGTTACAAATGTTACACGTGGCGCCAAGTCATCCAAGGCGTTGGGCCCTGACGGAATCCCTACATTGATGCTGCAGACTCTGGATTTACCCGGAGTTGAGTACCTTACAACAGTCCTTATCCTGTCTCTGAACACTCTTATAATAATGTCTGGAAAATAGGCAAAATGATCCCACTACTGAAGCCCGGAAAGGACCCGAGTAAGGAGGAGTCGTACAGACCGATCTCTCATCTCTCGGTTGAGAGACTACCCCTCACGAGACTTGTTGGAGAATTTCCATTCGCTAGGTGTCATAATGGATTTCGAAGATTGCATAGCAAAACAACTGCTTTGCATGCCATCACCGCACACATTTGCTGTGGCTTCAATCAGCTCAGGCTATGTGATAGGGCGGTCTGGACCTATCGAAAGTATTTGACACGGTCAGCCATGTCAAAATATTTAGGACATCTCCAACACGTTCCTCCAGCCAGGCATCAAACGCTGGGTGGTGAATTATCTGTGTGGCTGCAAGTAATTTGTGGAATTTAGGGATAAGAAGTCGAAACACCGTAGACTGAAACGGGTAGTTTCCCAAGGTGGAGTGATATCTCCGGTACTGTTTAACCTCTACATATTCTCCATTACAACCCCTTCAGACAGCATAAAAATCGTATTATACAATATATGGACGAGGTTTGCATGTCCGTCAATAACGCTGAACACCTGTGTTCGAATCCAGGCGAGAACACCAGAAAATTTTTTTTTCAGCGGTGGTTATCCCCTCCAAGGGCTGGCGACAGTTGTGAGGTACTAAGCCATGTTAAAACTTCTCCCCAAAAAGGTGTCGCACTCCGGCACACCTTTCGGACTCGGCTATAAAAAGGAGGCTCCTTATCATTGAGCTTAAAATTTGAATCGGACAATACTCGGTGATATTTGAGAAGTTTTCCCCAGTTCCTTAGTGGAATGTTCATGGGAAAATTTGCATTATCATGTTATAAAAGAAAATTAATATTAAAATATATAACAAAGTGTTATAAAAACAAGTTGTTAACAAAATGTTACGTTAAGATTAAATAACATAAATATATTTAATTTTTAAATTTTTAATAACAAATGATTGCTTTTTTTAAGAAAAAAAAAAAATGATTGCTTAATGAACGCCGAGGAATTTAAACATAGTGGTTGCCCACCACTATGGATAAATTTATTATCTTATTTGAATCGTTTTAATAGCGAAAACGCTTCTATGATACAAATACCACATTAACCAAACTCGACAACCCTGCTTATTAGCTGTACTTTTCCCGGATCGTTGCATGTCGGACAAAAATTACTCAATAAGTCAAATTGCGAGATCGGTTTATACGGAAGCTATATCAGGTTATAGACCGATTTAGACCATACTTGGCACGGTAGCTGGAAGTCAAAACAGATCACTATATGCAAAATTTCAGCCAAATCGGACAAAAATTGCGGCTTGTAAGGGCTCAAGAATTTAAATCGGGAGATCGGTTTATATGGGAGGTACATCAGGTTAGACCGATTTGGACCGTACTTAGCATAGTTGTTGGAAGTCATAACAGCACACTACATGCTGACTTTCAACCAAAACGGACAACAATTGCGGCTTCCAGGGGCTCAAGAAGTCAAATCGGGAGATCGGTTTATATGGGAGCTATATCTAAATCTCAATGCATATGGTCCATATGCATTCCCAAAGGGTCTACATCAATATTAAGTATATGTGTAAAATTTCAAGCGGCTAGCTTTACCGGAAATTTAGCACAGTGTGTTCCGGTAGACCCCTACCCATTTCTGTCGAATGTGGTCCAGATCGGACCATATTTGGATATAGCTGCCATATAGACCGATCTCCCGATATAGTGTGATGAGCCAATAAAAGGAGCATTTCTCATCCTACTTCGATTAAGTTTGGCACAGCGAGTTTTGGTACCCTTCTAAACCGTGTCGTCGAATATCGCCAAGATCGGACCACATTTGGATATAGCTGCCATATAGACCCATCTCCCGATATAGGGTATTGAGCCCATAAAAGGAGCATTTTTCATTGCTGCTGTATCCAAATATGGCCCGATGTGGACGATGTTCGACACAAAGGTGGGGAGGTCTATCAAAACGCACTGTTTCAAATTTCATCTAAATCGGATGAAAAATGCTCCTTTTATGGGCCCAATACTCCATATAGGGAGATCGGTCTATATGGCAGATATATCCAAATATGGTCTGATCTGGACGATGTTCAACGCAAAGGTGAAGAGGTCTATCAGAACGCACTGTTTCCAATTTCATCAAAATCGGATGAGAAGTGATCCTTTAATGGGCTCAATACTCTATATCGGGAGATCGGTCTATATGGCAGCTATATCCAAACATGGGTCTACCGGAACACACTGTGCCAAATTTCATCGAATTCGGGTCAAAAATTGATCTTTTATGGCCTCTATACCCTATATCGAGAGATCGGTCGGTCGGTCTATAAGGCAGCTATATAAAAATATAGTCCAATCTGAATAGCACTTCACAGAAATGGGAAGGGGTCTACCAGAACTCACTGTGCCAAATTTCATCGAAATCGGATGTAAAAATTATCAATTTATTGCCTCAAGACTTTAAGTCTGGAGATTGGTCTATATAGCGGCTATGCAAAATTGCAAATTTTTGCCCATGAACCTTCCACTAAGGAACAGGGGCAAACTTCTCACATATCAATGAGTGCAGTGCGATTCAAGTTTAAGCTCAATGATAAGGGACCTTCCTTTTATAGCCGCGTCCGAGCGGCGTGCCGCAGTGCGACACCTCTTTGGAGAGAAATTTTACATGGCATAGTACCTCACAAATGTTGCCAGCATTAGGAGAGAAAACCACCGCTGAAAATTATATTTCTGATGGTCTCGCCAGGATTCTAAAACAGTCGTTCAGCGTCATAGGCAGACAAGCTAACCTCTATGCTACGGTGGCCTCATATAGCGGCTATATATAACTAAAATCCGATTTTATGAGATCAGCTTAGGCAGGGCAGATGGAAGGCTTCACGTCTTGCATGTTGAATGAGGATACACCCACTAGGATTACGAGGAGGTGTAGCAGCTCTCCAGACATTTCATTGCATCCCCTTATCTACTGAGTGACGTAGCCTGGATTAGATCACCCCCCATAATTCTCACCATCGCCCAACTTCATAACCTCTGTTTATCTGTTTATCAATCAGTAGAAGCAGAGGTTTCAGAGAGTACACCCACCGCCGCTTCTGTGACCAGATACCCCCCTCAAATGAGCTAGTTGCCGAGAGGGAATTGCAAGACATCATTAACGCACCAGCTGCTCGCCTTAAACCAGCTGCTCACCTTAAACCAGCTGCTCACCTTATACCAGCCGGTCGAATACCCCAAGTGCGTCCCAATTTCCCGGAGCAGGCAGGAGTACTCGCAGACGAGAGTGATGAGATTCGTTGCACGGACCCCACTTACCCCAGAATCAGCGAGCCGAATCTGTAGTTAATGAACATAAGCGGAATTTGTGGCTGGCTGTGGCCGCTCCCCTTATACCAGCCGGTCGAATACCCCAAATGCGTCCCAATTTCCCGGAGCAGGCAGTGGTACTCGCAGACGAGAGGGATGGGATACGTTGAACGGACCGCACTTAACCCAGAATCAGCGAGCCGAATCTGTAGTTAATAAACATAAGCGGAATTTGTGGCTGGAACACTTGCAGCAATGTACTTAAGGTACCGGTTTAGGCAAGCTGTGTGGTTTACGAGGAAGACACCCTCGAACCCCGCGGAATGGTATTACAGGACCTCAGCCACTTTTGGCGACGTTACTGTGTCTAATTGGAAGAGATGCGCCAGGTGTTCAATCGTCAATTTATTGAGTATCCCGAGAGTGATAAGGCAGATCACAATTTACGGTGGACGAAGTTACAAATGTCATCCATGGCGGCAAGTCATCCAAAGGGTTGGGCCCCGATGGAATCTCTACACTGATGCTGAAGAATCTGCATCTACCCGGAGTTGAGTACCTTACAATTGACCTTAACCTGTATCTGAACATTAACATAAGGTACCCGATGTCTGGAAGATGGGCAGAGTGATACCTCTACTGAAGCCCGGAAAGGTCGCGTGTATGGGGGAGTCGTAAAGACCGATCTCTCTTCTCTCACCATTAGCCAAGTAGCTTGAGAGACTACTCCTTTCGAGCCTTGTTGGAGAATCTCCATTCGCCGCGCATCAGTATGGATTTCGAAGACTGCTGGCACGGGATAGCTGTGAGTACCACACATGCTAGAACATGGAGGTCCGATTTGTGTGGTGTTCATTGCTGTCACGAGATGCTTAATTGCGCGTCCCCAGGTTGCGAATAGTGGAATGCTCCATACGGAGTAGCTGCAACGGCAGTCGTGGACAACCAGCAGTATCGAGCGAAGAGTCTCAGTGAGAAGTCGGGCGGCACCGGCTCTTGCCCAAATACTGAGTGCCTATGATGCTCGATATGACAAGGCGAGTTATTGGCACCTTTAATTAACCAATGGCCTCAGTTTTTCCTTGGCGACCGGTCCTTTGGACCGGAACGAGCTTGCTCGCCACCTTCACATGAAAATGTGGCTACAACAACAACAATCGTGGACGAAGTTACAAATGTCACACGTGGCGCCAAGTCATCCAAGGCGTTGGGCCCTGACGGAATCCCTACATTGATGCTGCAGACTCTGCATCTACCCGGAGTTTAGTACCTTACAACAGTCCTTATCCTGTCTCTGAACACTCTTATAATAATGTCTGGAAAATAGGCAAAATGATTCCACTACTGAAGCCCGGAAAGGACCCGAGTAAGGAGGAGTCGTACAGACCGATCTCTCATCTCTCGGTTGAGAGACAACCCCTCACGAGACTTGTTGGAGAATTTCCATTCGCTAGGTGTCATAATGGATTTCGAAGATTGCATAGCAAAACAACAGCTTTGCATGCCATCACCGCACACATTTGCTGTGGCTTCAATCAGCTCAGGCTATGTGATAGGGCGGTCTGGACCTATCGAAAGTATTTGACACGGTCAGCCATGTCAAAATATTTAGGACATCTCCAACACGTTCCTCCAGCCAGGCATCAAACGCTGGGTGGTGAATTATCTGTGTGGCTGCAAGTAATTTGTGGAATTTAGGGATAAGAAGTCGAAACACCGTAGACTGAAACGGGTAGTTTCCCAAGGTGGAGTGATATCTCCGGTACTGTTTAACCTCTACATATTCTCCATTACAACCCCTTCAGACAGCATAAAAATCGTATTATACAATATATGGACGAGGTTTGCATGTCCGTCAATAACGCTGAACACCTGTGTTCGAATCCAGGCGAGAACACCAGAAAATTTTTTTTTCAGCGGTGGTTATCCCCTCCAAGGGCTGGCGACAGTTGTGAGGTACTAAGCCATGTTAAAACTTCTCCCCAAAAAGGTGTCGCACTCCGGCACACCTTTCGGACTCGGCTATAAAAAGGAGGCTCCTTATCATTGAGCTTAAAATTTGAATCGGACAATACTCGGTGATATTTGAGAAGTTTTCCCCAGTTCCTTAGTGGAATGTTCATGGGAAAATTTGCATTATCATGTTATAAAAGAAAATTAATATTAAAATATATAACAAAGTGTTATAAAAACAAGTTGTTAACAAAATGTTACGTTAAGATTAAATAACATAAATATATTTAATTTTTAAATTTTTAATAACAAATGATTGCTTTTTTTAAGAAAAAAAAAAAATGATTGCTTAATGAACGCCGAGGAATTTAAACATAGTGGTTGCCCACCACTATGGATAAATTTATTATCTTATTTGAATCGTTTTAATAGCGAAAACGCTTCTATGATACAAATACCACATTAACCAAACTCGACAACCCTGCTTATTAGCTGTACTTTTCCCGGATCGTTGCATGTCGGACAAAAATTACTCAATAAGTCAAATTGCGAGATCGGTTTATACGGAAGCTATATCAGGTTATAGACCGATTTAGACCATACTTGGCACGGTAGCTGGAAGTCAAAACAGATCACTATATGCAAAATTTCAGCCAAATCGGACAAAAATTGCGGCTTGTAAGGGCTCAAGAATTTAAATCGGGAGATCGGTTTATATGGGAGGTACATCAGGTTAGACCGATTTGGACCGTACTTAGCATAGTTGTTGGAAGTCATAACAGCACACTACATGCTGACTTTCAACCAAAACGGACAACAATTGCGGCTTCCAGGGGCTCAAGAAGTCAAATCGGGAGATCGGTTTATATGGGAGCTATATCTAAATCTCAATGCATATGGTCCATATGCATTCCCAAAGGGTCTACATCAATATTAAGTATATGTGTAAAATTTCAAGCGGCTAGCTTTACCGGAAATTTAGCACAGTGTGTTCCGGTAGACCCCTACCCATTTCTGTCGAATGTGGTCCAGATCGGACCATATTTGGATATAGCTGCCATATAGACCGATCTCCCGATATAGTGTGATGAGCCAATAAAAGGAGCATTTCTCATCCTACTTCGATTAAGTTTGGCACAGCGAGTTTTGGTACCCTTCTAAACCGTGTCGTCGAATATCGCCAAGATCGGACCACATTTGGATATAGCTGCCATATAGACCCATCTCCCGATATAGGGTATTGAGCCCATAAAAGGAGCATTTTTCATTGCTGCTGTATCCAAATATGGCCCGATGTGGACGATGTTCGACACAAAGGTGGGGAGGTCTATCAAAACGCACTGTTTCAAATTTCATCTAAATCGGATGAAAAATGCTCCTTTTATGGGCCCAATACTCCATATAGGGAGATCGGTCTATATGGCAGATATATCCAAATATGGTCTGATCTGGACGATGTTCAACGCAAAGGTGAAGAGGTCTATCAGAACGCACTGTTTCCAATTTCATCAAAATCGGATGAGAAGTGATCCTTTAATGGGCTCAATACTCTATATCGGGAGATCGGTCTATATGGCAGCTATATCCAAACATGGGTCTACCGGAACACACTGTGCCAAATTTCATCGAATTCGGGTCAAAAATTGATCTTTTATGGCCTCTATACCCTATATCGAGAGATCGGTCGGTCGGTCTATAAGGCAGCTATATAAAAATATAGTCCAATCTGAATAGCACTTCACAGAAATGGGAAGGGGTCTACCAGAACTCACTGTGCCAAATTTCATCGAAATCGGATGTAAAAATTATCAATTTATTGCCTCAAGACTTTAAGTCTGGAGATTGGTCTATATAGCGGCTATGCAAAATTGCAAATTTTTGCCCATGAACCTTCCACTAAGGAACAGGGGCAAACTTCTCACATATCAATGAGTGCAGTGCGATTCAAGTTTAAGCTCAATGATAAGGGACCTTCCTTTTATAGCCGCGTCCGAGCGGCGTGCCGCAGTGCGACACCTCTTTGGAGAGAAATTTTACATGGCATAGTACCTCACAAATGTTGCCAGCATTAGGAGAGAAAACCACCGCTGAAAATTATATTTCTGATGGTCTCGCCAGGATTCTAAAACAGTCGTTCAGCGTCATAGGCAGACAAGCTAACCTCTATGCTACGGTGGCCTCATATAGCGGCTATATATAACTAAAATCCGATTTTATGAGATCAGAAGATCAGGTTTATATACAAAGAATACGAAACCATCAAAAATTGTTAGCAAAATGTTTTTATACCCAAGATATCTGGAAAATTATAAATACCCAGCTTTTGGGTAAAAATGGGAAATACCCGGGTATTTACCCAATTTACCGGGTAAATACCTTTTGGGTATTTACCCATCGCCCATCTCTAGGTATGGGGTCATGGACGAATATTTGGAGGTGTTACAAACGGAATGACTAGATAGTATACCCCCAACCTATGGTGGTGGTTATAAAAAACACTATCATAAAAATTAAAATTAATTTTTTTAATTTTTTGTGAATTAAAGCGTGAATTCTTATTTTTTTTTTAAATTATTAAAATTATTGTAAATTGAAAGTCTTTTTCCTTAAAAAAAAGGTGGACAAATTAACACAACTACAAATTTCGGGATATATATTCACAGAACCACTTTGACTTGTGTTCGCTTGATGAGTAAAATCAGCTGTTTTTAATCAGGGAAACAGCTGATTAAAAAAATTATCGATTATTAAAATTATTGTAAATTGATTTTTTTTTTCCTTAAAAAGAGGTGGAAAAAATTAACACAACTACAAAATTCGGGATATATATTCATAGAACCACTTTGACTTGCGTTCGCTTGATAAGTAAAATCAGCTGTTTTTAATCAGGGAAACAGCTGATTTAAAAACAAGAAAGCATTGTGGATCGTGGGCTTTCACTTTCAATTTTTGATATTTGTGAATATTTAAAGAAAAACATTTTGGAAAATTCAACTAAACTTGGCTTTTTTGTTTTTTTTTTTTGTAAATAATATTTCCCCTCACTCTTACCTTTGTCTTGCTAAAGGACTATGCCTGGGATGGTACATGCGCATATGTCGTGGCGAATCACCGCCACCATTGCTTTGGCCAGCATTACCCTGACCCGTTGATATTGTCCCATTCACATTCTCCATGGGAGGCAAGAAGAAATTGGTTGAATTGTGTCGTTGTAATGGCGGTGTGGGCTCACAATCTTGACTCTGTGATGCTTGTGGTTCCATATCAGTATCGGAACATTCTCGACCGGGCGATAACTGTTCAGATGAATAGACATATAAACACATATGGGGGTTTTTAATACAACAATGTCACCTGTCCATAATTAACTTACAACAACAACATCAACAAACAATGTACATACATATGTAAAATGATAACATAATTATAATAAATGACGTTAGACATTAATTAAAATAGATTAATGTAATAATAACATAATAACGATATGTAGATCTTTATGGATATGTTTATGGCAAGGGGATGGCGAACAACGACGACGACGACGATGACGACATGAGCATGAGGGTCAAAGGAATTCTTTCTTTGTATTGGCTAGAAATTTTGTTGCGACATAAAAATTTCAATAATCCATCTTAACATAAATTTATTATAATTTAATAAAAATAATTTAATAATTACGGAAAAATAGGATAAAGAACTTTATTTATAAAAAATAACATTTCTATACCTTCCCTTTCATGTTGGGTTCTATTTCAATTAAGACATTTACTTTAGGCAATGGGTAATAATAGAATATTTTGATAAAAGCAAGACCTCTACTGGTCGTCATTCCCAAATGAACTTTAATGATTGCCCCTAGAGAGTAAAAGACTTCTAATGATCATCCATATTAACACTATATGGCCTAAAATATACTTCCACAATAAAAAAGAATTTTAATGGCTGTCCATAAAGAATAAATCGCCTCTAATCAATGCCAGTTGTATTTTCTAATGGCCATACATGGCCTGTCATAAGAAATAAACGTGGTATAATCATCATCAATTGGATTTAAGTGATAGTTAATGGTAGTCTCTAATAAAATGGGATACCCAAAAAAAATATTTTTCGAAATTGTTTAGTAGAATAGGAAAAACTGCGCCATATAGGTGCTCAAGAAGAAAAAACAAGTAAAAAGGCATTAAGTTGGGCCGGACCGAACTTTGGATACCTACCACCTCGGGTATATATGAAAACCGCCTTTCGTCACAATTCGGCGAAAATTGGATAATTTATGCAGCGAAATTCGACACGGACATTGAGTGGTCTAATAAATAAAAGCCAAATTTCAACAAAATCTGATAATAAATAAAGCTTTTATGAGCTGCAGACCCTTTATCGGGATGTCGGTCTGTATGGCAGCTATACCTAAATCTGTACCATAATTGGGACGGATGTCGGGAGAACTAAGGCAACCCACTGTTTCAAATTTCAGCCAAATCGGATAAAAAATAAAGCTTTTATTCG
This sequence comes from Stomoxys calcitrans, assembly GCF_963082655.1. Lineage (NCBI taxonomy): Eukaryota > Metazoa > Arthropoda > Insecta > Diptera > Muscidae > Stomoxys > Stomoxys calcitrans. The sequence continues at coordinate 128,843,417 of NC_081555.1, forward strand.
CTTCAGACCCTTTATCGGGATATCGGTCTGTATGGCAGCTATATCTAAATATAGTCCGATCAGAACCATATTTGGGACGGATGTCGGGAGAACTAAGACTACCCACTGTTTCAAATTTCAGCGAAATCGGGTAATAAATAGGGCTTTATGGGCTTCAGACCCTTTATCGGCAGATCGGTCTATATGGCAGCTATATCTTAATATAGTCCGATCCTAACCACATTTGGGTCCTATCTAAGAAGGCGTTTAACTACTCAATGTTTCAAATTTCTGCGAAATCGGGTAATAAATAACGCTTTTATAGGCTTTAGACCCCTTATCTGGGGATCGGTCTATATGGCAGCTATACCTAAATATAGTCCGGTATGATCCATATTTAGGTCAGATATCAGGAGGCTAAATATAACCCTGTGTTTCAAATTTCAACGAAATCGGGTATTAAATAAATCTTTTATGGGCTTTAGACCCTTTATCGGCAGATCGGTCTATATGGCAGCTATATCTAAATATAGTCCGATCTGAAGCATATTTGGGTCCTATGTTAGGAGGCGTAAAACTACTTACTGTTTCAAGTTTCAGCGAAATTGGTTAAAAAATAAAGCTTTTATGGGCTTTAGACCCTTTTGGTTTTTAAGGAGGAGGTATGGAGTTTTCAAGGGACCGGTTCTTGATTGAGTAGAGGCTCTCTCGGGAAGCTAAACACTTGGACGTTATTCTTGAGCAGAAATTGAACTGGAGAAGAAACGATGAAGAGAGAGTCAAACGGAGGCTGAATATTCTGCGCAAGGCCGCTGGCTTGGGATGTCTTCGTGGCATTGACGACGCGACGAAGTATGTGCCAGGCGGATTTTTTATTAATGGCGATCTGGAGGGAGGGGAGGAAGTTTTGGCCTAGGAGCGTCACGCCTTTTCTTGGGCCCCTCTGATGGGTCCAAACTGGATGGAGGCACAGGGGCACGCGTGTGTGCCACATAGACTTCCGGACGGGTGTTGTGTCTTTCAGGCTGAGGGTTTTTGCAATCCTCAGGGCCTGCTGTGCTATGGCCAATCCTCTCCTATGGGTGCCTAGTGTTGCACTGGGCCCTCAAGAATGTGGTTCTACATGATATATATGATGCAGAAGGTACTGGGTACTGTGGCGGTGCTAATAGCTGGGGCGAAGTAAAGTGCTTCGAATGCGATACTTCATCTGAGACCTTTGCACTTCTACGTGGAGTGACAATGGATTTCGGGAATTCATTTGTACTGCGGAAGCCCACTGTCCTGGAACGACTACGTGACATTGGCAATGTGATGGCGATCTGGAGGTTGTTTTCCAGGCTAGGTAGCTTTAGAGGCGTCGCGTCCTTTCTTAGGTCCCTCGGTTTATATGGATGGGTTCAAGTTGGATGTAGGCACAAAGGCAGGGATTTTTGGACTGATGGAGTCAGGGACAAGGCGCTCTTTGGCTTTAGGGCATTCGTTTGCTCTGTGCCGGGCCGCTGGCGTGGGACGACGCGACAGACTATGTGACGGGCGGATCTTACTTTGATGGCGATCTGGAGACTGTCCTGGGGAGGGAGCTTTGTTCTGAGGGCGTCCCGCCTTTCTTTGGGTCTCTCTGTTTATACGGATGGGTCCAAGCTGGATGGAGGCACAGAGGCAGTGTTTTTTGTTGAATTCCTAAGAATCAGGGAGTCACATAGCTTCTGGACAGGTGCAGTGTCTTTCAGGCAGAGGTTTTTGCGATCCTCAGGGCCAGCTGAATTTTGGCCGATGCTCAACTATGGGTGCCTGGTGTGGCACCGGGCCCTCGAAAAGGTGCTGATACCTGGGGCGAGGAGCAGGACTAAATGCGATACTTGATCTGAGACTTTTGAACTCATATGTGGAATGTTCGGCGTTGAGGACTGATCTCGGACTGAGGGAGTCAGGGACAAGGCGCTTTGCGGATTTAGGGCATTCGTTTGTTCTGCGCAAAGCCGCTGGCGTGGGACGACGACGTGGCATTGACGACGTGCCATTAATGACACGACGGACTATGTGACGGGCGGATCTTACTTTGATGGTGATCTGGAGGTTGTCTTCCCAAGGAGGGAGCTTGGGTCTGGGGCGTCCCGCCTTTTCTTGGGTTCCTCTGTTTTCCCGAATGGGCCTATCCTCACCTATGGATGCCTGGTGATGCACCGGGCACTCAAGAAGTTGGCTCTATTTATTATATTTGATGGTATGATACTTGATCTGTGACTTTTGCCCTCATGTGTGGAATGTTCGGCGTTGAGGACTGCTCTCGGACTGAGGGAGTCAGGGACAAGGCGCTTTGCCGATTTCGGGCATTCGTTTGTTCTGCGCAAGGCCGCTGGCGTGGAAGGACCACGTGGCATTGGCACTGCGACAGACTGCAGGTTGTCTTCCGGGGGAGAGAGCTTTGCGCTGGGGACGTCGCGCCGCCTTTTATAAGGTTCCTCTGTTTACAAGGAAGGGTCCAAACAGGATGGAGGCACAGGAGCAGGGGTATTTATTGGATTCCTAGAAATTAGGGAGCCCCATAGACCTCTGGACGGATGCAGTGTCTTTCAGGCTGAAGTTTCTGTGATCCTCAAGGCCTTGGATGTGGTACTGAGCCAGGAGGCGGCTCTCTCAGACTGTTATGATTTATGTGGACAGTGAGTCGGCGCTGTTGTCCCTGGCAGCAGGTCATGTGAAGATCAGGTATTTCGAGAGATGTAAGGAACGTCTCGAAGCTTTGGGGTAGCTATCAGATAGTAATGGGTTGCGGGCCATGGAACGTCTCGGATGTTTGGGGCTGCTGTCAGATAGTGCTGGTTTCCGGGCCATTTAGGGGTGGCGGGGAATAAACCGGCTGACGAGCTGGCCACGTTTGGTTTGATTAGGGGATGGACTCTGTGAGTGCGACGCCGATGGTGAACCTCCTTCTGTGTTGGCTAGAAATTGGGGAGCCACATAGACTTCTAAACGGGTGCAGTGTCTTTCAGGCTAAGGTTTTGGCGATACTCAGGGGTCAGAAGCGGCGGCCCTCTCAGACTGTCCCGATTTATGTGGAAAGTCGGCCCTGGCAGCGAGTCACGTCAAGTCGAGACTTATAGGGAGATAATGTCTCAGAGGTTTGAGCTGCTGTCAGATTGTGTGTCAGATTGTGGTTCTGTGTCATCAAGAGGTGGCTAAAAACAAAGCGGCTGATTAGTTGGCCAGGTTTGGTTGGTGAACCCCTTCCATGTTCTTACCACGTACAATGCGCTGACTTGGCATGGGCTGCTATTGTGGGCTGCATGGTTGCCAAGGAGGATCTCCGGAACAAGTACGTCCTTGAGCTGGGGAAGCGCGACCAGGGGTCCTGTTGGTGGGAGTCCTGACAAGACACTACGATGTCACGTCGCTGATATATTGATGGGCTTGAGACAATGAGGATTTAAATGGGGTTGAGGGAGGAGTTCCAGACGGTCGAGAATCTGCTGTGCCAATGCCCGCGATGCCAAAGATAAGGCGTTGTACTATGGATGAACACCTCTTCTTTTCACTGAACTGTCTACAATCTTTCGACTGCCGAGTCATTCTGGACTTCTGTAAGGGTCTGGGATGACTGAAGGGGTGGCCCTCTAGACGGTGAGACTTCTTTAGGGCTCTATGCCAGGCTTATCTTTTTCTACCAGCCTTCGTCTCTCTCTCTCTATCTATCTCTCTTATGTCTTTCTAGAAAACAATGAACCAGGAAGTTCTTCGAGTGAAGCGGTTGGCAACTAAGGTTGCCATGCGCGTGTCCTTTAATCTAACCTAAGTGTTTTGTTAAACATATAAATCATCTTCAAAACCAACATTTTGAAAAGGCCAAAAATAGCAACTCTTGCCATAAGACAAACAAAAATGAGAGTCGTCATCTCAAACTGGGCAATCAGGAAAGTCTTAATCAAAAGATTTTTTTTCAGCAGCAATTTCCAGCATCGAACAGATGATTTTTTTTTGAAAACCAGTTGTTTTACTCAAATAAATTGCAAAAGAGAGTAAAATCTCTTCTTATTCTCCTGCAATTTTTTACCGGAAAAGTATGCGAACACACCTATTGAAAGTAAATATTCCTGACTAATTTAGATAAAATATTCTTTCTTTCTCATTTAAATGTCCTATCAATGAATTATAGTGTCTTATTTTCGTAAATAACCAAAAAAAAAAGTAATATTTAATGAGTACTAATTAATTTTGATACGTTCAATGCATAATCATCTTGTGATTGAAGAGAGAAAAATAAAAATGAATAAAGGGAAAAACAGTTCGAATCAAATCTAACAATGCATATGAATAATTTTTGAGGAATATTACTTTTAAGTGGAAGGAAAATTTGATAATTTTAAAGAGAGAGAGAAAAAAAAAACATTTTTACTCTGCATTATAGCATATGATATATAAAATCGACTTTAAATTTTAAAAAAATATAACAATTGACAATTATGTGATACCAAAAAGAAAATCAAAAATCGTTTAAAGAGATACAAATAGAATGTATGAAGGAAATTTGATTTTAAATGAGTTTTAAATAACGTTTTTTTTTTTTAATAATGGAAGAAATATAAATTTTTAAAAAATTCTTATTTAGTTTACCTTTCTTGGTTTGTACGGTGCTTTCACATAAGGTGTACGGTTTGAGTTTGAATTTGACCAATTTCTTTTAAATATCAATTATTACAAAAAACACCATAAAAGAAACGGAATATCTAGCAAAAAATCAATCAAAACACAAATGAAACGAAACTAAACGAAACGAAACTAAATCTGCTGACAGCCAAATCAGTTTAAATAGAAAATAAAATACAAAAAATCCAACTAAATGATGCAAGCATGCATAAAAATAACCAAAAGAGAGTTATATCCGTGCCATAAAGAGAACAGTGTAAAATAAATTCGGTGATATGTGCTAGTCAAAGTTTGAAACGTTTCCAAAGGATGTATTCAAGTGTAAAATCTCTATGATTTGAACACGAAATCAATTTAAATTTGATTTGGATACCTATGTACAGCTTTGTTGTGGATATGTGCAAATTATTTTTCTTCATCATCATCAATGAAAACAATCACAAATAACGATTGTTTGATTGAAAGTTGTTTTTCAGTCAACACTACTTTGTAATACTTGACTTAGGGATACTATCCATAACATACTATACAGAGTAACATACAACATTGAAAATTTTTAAGTCTCGTTACAATTATATAAATTTTCAACATATATATTTACATTTACTACATTATTATTTCCCAAAAGAGGCTAAACAAGTAAGGAAAGTCAAAAGTTGCCAGCCCTTGCCAATGAAGAACTCCATCGGGTTAATCAGGTGCGTACAACCGGCTGCCATGGTCCATACATTCTCTGACTTCTAAATAAAGTCTACCGCAATAGGTTTGGAGAACAGGTTCCTCAGTAGCCCAGACGCCTCAGATGTTTCCTCTACAGAGCTGTAGAATTCCACCCAAGACTTGTTCTAGTGGATACAATAACTTTTTCTTAATTTGGTAACGGGTTGAATGTCTTCTCCAGTTTAACCATATTTTTGCATTCTTACAAGATATGTAAGGATGGGCATTTATATCTCTCTTCGCGTTATACAAACAAGACTTAGAATCACCATGCCGTATACGTGTTGAAATAAAAAAAAAATGTTGTTCATACGCTCCGATGTACAATGTTTCTAAATTGAAACATCTTGGAAATTATTCCAGAACTTTTGAACGGTTAGAGATATCTACACGAAACATAGTCAATGTTGAGTACTTTTCCAATAAGTATGCAAAATTTGGGGATCCTAGTGGTTTTATAGACGGATCCATGGGACTTGAAGGTTGGTAACCTCGAGCATGTCAAATTTTGAATTGCTTGCCAAATAGTCATTTTATGGGCCCATTGGATTGATTCTTATTTTTAAAGATAGATCTCGTAAAATGCTACAAACAATGTTTCTAACGGTTGATGAGTTATTGGACTTAGGTAAGGTTAGCTTGAAAAGACGGTGCGGACATACACATAAGTCCATGCCACTATGGACATAGACATAAGTCAGTAATCGGCTTGTTGTGCGCTCTGAATACAGATAAAAGCGTGCTAAGTTCGGCCGGGTCGAATCTTGAGAACCCACCACCACCATGGATTCTGGTAAAATATGGGAGCTATATCTGGTTATAGACCGAATTAGACCGTACTTGGCGCAGTTGCTGAGAGTCATAACAGAACACAAAATTTCAGCAAAATCGGATAAAAATCGCGGCTTGTAAAGAAGTCAGATCGGGAGATCGGTTTATATGGGAGCTATATCATGTTCCTGATCGATTTGGGCCGTACTTAGCACAGTTGTTGGGAGTCATATCAGAACGCTATGTACAAAATTTTAGCCAAATCGGACAAAAATTGAGGCTTGTAGGGGCTCGAGAAGACAATTTGGGAGATCGGTTTGTATGGGAGCTATATCAGGTTCTTGACCGATTTGGACCGTACTTATCACAGTTGTTGGAAGTCATAACAGAACACAATGTACAAAATTTCAGCAAAATCGGATGAAAATTGCGGTTTCCAGGGGCTCGAGAAGACAAATCGGGAGATCGGTTTATATGGGAGCTGTATCAGGTTATAGACCGATTCGGACCGCATTTGGCACAGTTGTTGGAAGCCATAACAGAACACAATGTACAAAATTTCAGCCAAATCGAATGATAATTGCGGTTTCCAAGGGCTCAGGAAGTCAAATCTGGAGATCGGTTTATATGGGAGCTATATCTAAATTTGAACCGATATGACCCATTTGCAATCCCCAACGACCTACATAAATACTAAGTACCTGTGCAAAGTTTTAAGCGGCTGGCTTTACGCGTTCGACCGCTTTCGTGATTTCCAAAGACGGACGGACGGACATGGCTAGTTCGATACAGAATGACGAGATGATCAAGAATATATATACTTTATGGGGTCCTAGATCAATATTTGGAGGTGTTACAAATGGAATGACTACATTAGCATACCCTCATCCTATAGTGGTGGCTATAAAACGTATTCTCGAAAAAGAAAATTTAAGTCAGGAATTCCTTGCTTGCTGCTTACAAAATCCCTTATTGATTTCTATACTACGCCCCCACCTTGGTTCATGTCTGGTATTGGGTTCCAACCTAAGTACCGATGTTTGTTAGCTGCGAAATTCCTAATTGATTTCCATACCACACCCCTAGGTTCGTTCATGTCTGGTAATGTGTCCCCACCTAAGTAACCATGTTTGTAAGCTGCTAAAGCCGGCAATGGCATAGGAAATGCTCCAACGTCTCATCACCTTCCTTGCATGCCCTAGACATGCTATCACTTGCCGCACCGATTTTGTATAAGTGAGCTCGTAGTCCAATGTGTCCTGTTATGATACCAAAAGCTATACAGACTTCATTTTTACTTCATTTTAGCAATAGCTTCGTCTCTCACCATCTAGATTTCCCCATAGGATTTTTGCCGTCCAACCGACCGTTTCGCTGTTCCACTTTGTTAAATGTTCGTCCGTATGTTAGTTTACCTTTACCCACTCCCTTAACTCGGACTGCGTCGACCCGGCAGTCCTCTGGCCTTCACTCCCAAATCGTCTGCTTCTCATTCCTCTCCGCTATGGCCCGACACCCAAACAATGGGGATCGTCCCATCTACAGAGAAGGCCCTAATCCCCTTCTATCCAAGAATGTGCCCCTGGCAGCAGTGCCTCGCACTGCGGCCTCAAGTGTTTACACGTCGACGTCCTCGCGTTAACATCACACCACTTCACGAATTCCGTGATCGCCCACATCTCCGCCTGCAGTACCGTAGTATGGTCAGGCAGTCTAAAACAGATCTCATCCCTAGGTTCTCAATGTAGACCCCCAGGGCCACTCTGTTCTCTAGCTTTGATCCTTCCGTGTTACATGATCTTCCAGATGGCAATACCAGGGAACCGTCAATCCAAGATTGTGGCTCAGGCAGCAGTGCCTTGCACTCGATCTCAAGTATCGTCTCAGGTATCCAATTGAAAACCTCTTCCCTTCCTTCCAGGTTTCCTATCGTTGTCTTGATTGTACCACGATGGTATTACCTGCTCATATCCTCTATCCTTTCTCCCATCGCCTTAAGACTCATAGCCCCAGTGGCAACAGTTCTCTGAACCTGTTGTATTATCCTTACGTTGCATTCTTTCTCCATAGCAGTCTACCAGCCTAATCACGTGGACAGTGGACTTTCTTCGGATTCAAGCCCCATTTCGCGCTAACGGCCCCCCTACATAGTGCTCAACATCTGTGAGCCCTCTCCGCACGTTCCTGAAGTTTTAACATGCAGGATACCTCACAAATATAACCAGCTTTAGTAAGGGAAAAACCACAAAAGGAAAACTTTCTGATGTTCACGCCGGGATTTGAACCCCGGCGTTCGGCGTCATAGGCGGACATGCTAACATCTGCGCCACGGTGGCTGACTATGTTAAGTATAGCGTACACATCTCTATCCGTTTAAAATCTCCCAAATAATTTTCAAGATTTTTTGATTTGGCAAGACTGTACATTGGAGCGTATGGACAACATTTTTATTACAACACGTATACGGCATGTTGATCTAAGCCTTGTGTTTGTATAACGCGAATCGAGACATAAACATCCATCCTTCTTATCTCGTAAGAATGCAAAAATATGGTTAAACTGGAGATGGAATTCAACCCGGCATTTTCCCGAAGTATGAGCAAATAGTGGGTTAATGTACCCACTAAAAACAATCTTGGGTGGAATTCTGCAGCTCCCTGAACCTGGCCTCCAAGTCTTTGTTTATAAGTCAAAGAATGTATGGACAATATCTAGTGAGAAAACACAGAACTACTCGATTATGCACATTTCCCGATAAAAATTCTCCAAAGGATAACGTGGTGCCAGAAAAGGATGTCACTGATATGCATTCGTCGGAGGTTGTTGGGGAAAATCCTTTGGGCGATAAAAAGTTGTGACTCTTTAAAGCCTCAGGCTCTGATGATGTATCACCGGTTGAATTACAAGCTGAGTCCGTTAGACTGGCGCCTTTGCTTAGGGAGATATACTCGAACTCAAGGAAGTCGATAGAAACATATCTTAGGCCAGAGATCCCTGGAGATCACCTGTTTCGGCAACAACATACATATAGTAAGGGTCTAAGTCTACTGAAACCACTCTTCACGACCTAGTCGGCTACATAGAAGGCTCGCTCGCTGTCAAGAAATTCACAATGGTAGCCGTGGCGCCAAATCATCCAAGGCGTTGGACCTCGACGGAATCTCTACACTGATGCTGAAAATCTAGTTTAACATGGAGTTGAGTACCTTACTACTGTCTTCAACTTGTCTTTGAACACTCTTATAGTTCCCTATGTCTGGAAAATGGGCAGAGTGATACCGCTACTGAAGCCTGGTAATGGGGAATCATAAAGACCGATTTCCCTTCTCTCACCAATAGCCAAGAAGAAGAGTCAGGAGCCCCTGGTCGTATCGAGACTTGGACTGGTCGTATCGAGAAGGTTAGTTCAACACTGTGTAGCAGGCAAGGATCCTTGCAGTAAAAGAAGTGGTGGAAGGGCTAAGATAAAGGGTGATTTTTTAGCTATTATCTTTTTGGCACACCGGTTTAAACAGCCCACGCACGTTTCGTATTTTGTTTCACTGTCAAACATCTTCAGTTTAGTCTATAATTTAACCATGAATCGTCTTACAAACGAACAACGCTTGTAAATAATTGAAATTGATTATCAAAATGCGTGCTCTGCTAAGAAAGCTTATCGCGCGCTTCTTCTTTTTCAGCGACGAAGCTCACTTTTGGCTCAATGGGTACGTAAATAAACAGAATAGTCGATTTTGGAGTGAAGATCAACCAGAAGCGTTGCAAGAGCTACCAATGCATCCTGGCGGTTCATGGGCTGGTGACATCATTGGGCCGTACTTCTTCAAAGATAATGCGAATCGTAACGTAACTGTGAATAGTGAGCGCTATCATGAGATGATATCCAACTTTTACTGCTGGTGCCGGACACACACACACAAGGTGTTCAATAGTCTCTTCTTCTTCAATGTCGTCACAGCTTCTACAAAAGTCGTTCAGATAACCTTCAGTCCGTCAGCATGTTTTCCGATTAGACAGTAACCTATCAAGACGGACACAATGACTGAGACGTCGGTTCTAGCCAATGACAGCTAAGCGGTAGACTTTTTCAAGTCTAGATTAGGACCTATAGTTTTGGAATGCTCACAGCCCTCTCTTTGGACCGTCTATCATTCTTTATCCTTCGGGCCTGGTCAAGAAAACTTAGCTTACATGTCGCTAGAGGCATACTCACAGATTCCAGTTTCCATGGAATGTGTAAGGTAGTTCCTAGTCTCGCAAGCTCGCCTGCTTTACAATTCCCTGGGACATCTACGTGGTCCGGCACCCAGAACCGGTGAATTTTTGAACATTTCAGCCCTTTTCGTTTAGAGATCTGCTACAGTCGAGGGCGGTTTTTTTGCTCAGAAATACGTTCTCCAGGGATTTAATGGCTGCCTGGCTGTCTGAGAAGATATTTATGCCAATCCTCGTAATGACATTATATCTTGGCCATTCCACCACTTCCTTAACTTTCTGACCTTAACAAAGGCCACATTGTCATTTAGTTTGAAACCATCCGTATAGAAGTCTATGTAACTTCTGTTACCAGAGATATCGTAGTTCTAATCGGTTCTATCTGGCTCAAAAGCGGCTCAGGTAGGGTGTGATCCACACTGCCTGGAACATCGGATATTGCATCAAGGATAACACAGTGTAGCCGCCACATGGTCAATAAGAAATCTCCCTTCACCTCACGGCAGTGGTCGCTGCAATCTGTCTAGCCACAAACGTCCAAAGGCATAAGATGTAGCATTTAATTCAGTGCATCGGATGATGTCGTCCACAGTTCGGCTGTGATGCACAAACAAACCATCCTTTGGATCCGGTTAAGTATTGAGCAGTAGGTGGACTTTTGAATCGCCGTCCACCAGACTGCAACACCATATAGCATCATAGGTCTGACAACTGCAGTATATACCCAATACATGACACGCGGTCTAAACGCCCTGCTTTGCCAATGGGCAAGAGTTGCCTTTCTTGCCCCTTCCAAAAAGTTGGATTTGAAGTTCAATTTCCTGTCCAGCCTAATACCCAGGTATTTTGCGCTTTCTGTAAATGCAACATTCTCTTCTCCCAAGGAGACAGGTCCCACTGTAGGCAACTTGTATCTCCTGCTGAAAAGAACTACTTCTGTCTTGCACGGATTTATACCTAGACCACTTTCAGTAGCCCACGTAAAGCTTCCGGAAGTGTGTGTCTTAGGGTGATGGGAAGCTTTCCCCTAATCGCAATTGCCACGTCATCAGCATACGCGACCATTTTTTCACCTTTTCTTCCAGAGACAATTATATATTGTTAATGATATTCCAAAGTAGAAGAGACAGTACACCTCCTTGAGGAGTTCCTTTGCTGACCCATCTTTTTAGATCCACAGATCGCAAGCCTACCGTAATACATCTTTTAGTAAGTAAGTTATTAATAAACTTTCCTACGGTAGAGTTGATGCCTAGAAACT